>NC_089516.1:83014268-83324716 GCF_036850995.1 Saccopteryx leptura | reverse complement strand
CACAAAATGGTCTAACTACCTTTTGAAAATAAGAGAGAGGTAAATACAGAAAACAAAACACATACAACTTACTTTTTGTATTTTTTCCAGCAATTAAGAAAAACAAATAATCCACCTTACCTAGTATTTCAATAAATCTTGCTGCAGTATTGTTGTATCATTTCCAGGCAAAAAAATGAAGTAAGCAAAACAGGTCCTTCATTCTGTTTTCTTCTTTACTCCTCCTTTAGAATCTCTTAATCCTACTAGGGTGCTCAAAGTCTTCAGAGATCTTCATGCTCTACCCATGACTGTTATAACCAATTCATATTGGTTTGCCCAGGACAGTTCTAGTTTTAAAACTGAAAGTCCTGCATCTTGGGAGACTCCTCAATACTAAACAAATGGGGAAATAGGAAAGGTTATTCATCTTATACATAACTTTCCTCCTTGGATAGCACTCCATGGTTTAAAATTTCTGCTCTCCTGTCAAAATGCACACTCCCTTTGCTAGTTAATCTGATAAATAAATACAAAGTAATTTATAAATTTGTCACCTGTACCAGATAATATCTGCATTTCAGTTAGGCTATACAAATTCTAATGGTTATTTTAGGAAGTGCAGCAGGGATGGTGCCAAAAATATACCAAGGTACTGAGAAAACTTTTAGGGTCCTTGAATCTCACCACTTGAGTGCCACCCACTTGGCCTATGAATGAAATTAATTAATACTGATTTTTCATGTTTCACTCCCAAAGAGCTAACTAAAAAAGAAAATAAACCTGATAATTTTTTTAAAATATGTACCTTGACCTTACCCTAGAAATATTAAACCAAATTTGCTGGGGTAGGGGTGCCCAAAGCAGTGGATTCCATTTTTAAAACTCCTACACTGATTTTAATATGCAGTCAAGGTTGAGAATCGCTACTTTAGAGCATTGAAGAACTTGGGCAAGACACAACCACTCACACACTCTTCCCTATTAATGAAGTAAAAATTGGACACTAAAGGTTTCCTTCATTAGAATACTTGCAAGGACTGATCAATTCTTCCTTGCTAGCTGCATTGCATTACATAATGAAAACACTGCAATATTTGTTCGCATATTGATTTGAGAACCAGAGTCCTCTGGTATCTTCACCATTATCTTTTCCCACCATCTATATTGTACCTTATTTATAATTGATATCCAATCATAATCACATTTGAACTAGAAACCTTTGCTCAATATATGTTTCAGTTTTCCTCCTATGACCTTAGTACATGCACTATAATACTTAGCACTCTAGTGACTTTCTTCATTACAAAACATTCCAGGAACCCTCTGAATCTGGAGATAGTCATAGTATTACCCATTGACCTGCTGTTTGCTTTGCTTTTGCCGGATCTTGAGCTGTGTTAAGAAGCTTCTGTTTGATACTTTTATGCAAATTCTAACAGATGTTTTCTATCTTATAAATCAATGATGCATATGCAAATGTAAAGCTGTAGAATTTAAGGCACTTAAGTTTAATCAAATTAAAAGTCCATGCCTTGACTTCTACAATACTAGCATGAAAAGGTGGCAAATAGAAACTTGGTTCAGAAAATGCTAATATCAGCCTTGACAGAGAAGAAACTAGCTATTTTCCTTAAGAAGCATTTTGCCTTCATTTCTTCTTAAATTTTTTATATCATCCATGTGATTGCTCAGTGATGATATATTGTGCTGATAGATGTATTCACTCATTATGTCTGGTTCTAGACTACCATCAAATTTCCAATAATGCATCAAGCAACTTTCATTACTGACTTGAGTCCGATTAAAATTATCAGGCTAAGGCTAAAGTTTTCTGGCCCAGTTTATTTTTTCTTGCTGTCATTCTGTAAGGGATTTTATTTCTTTCCTTACAGAATTTTGTTGCAGGAATATGAGAGGGTTACAAAAATAATACATTCAAATGAAAGAAAAATAATAGTAAATACAATTTATACTGCACATTCTCACAATTTAAGTCTTTATCCTACTCCACTTCACCCACAAACTGATAAATTTCCTACATTGTTGAATTTTTCAATTCTTATTTTCTATAATAAAATTTAGAAACATAAATATAGTCCCATGATCTTCTGTGAAACTAGAACTGAGAAACAGAAGTTATTAAAAATGGCAATAAGTGGCTGATACGTTCTTAATAGATGCATACATAATCTTCTGAGAGAGTGCCTCCTCTAAGATCACATGACAACTACCAGTACTCTTTTACTATCAGCAGACAGCTCAAGTGGATAAAGACCTATACCCAAAAGCCATGTTGTGTGTCTTTCAACTAGCAAAATCCTTAATCACTACTCACTGTGACTCAAGGCTAATAAAAATATATAATTGAGGATAGATGTTCAGTTAATAATTACTTCATTACCTAATAAGTACAAGTCATGGAATTTGTAAAATATGTAATATACAATTATGACTTAGGGATATTTAAGTATAAGAAAAAATAACTGAATCAATGTTCAAATTCCTCTGAAAATATAAATTTTTCTATAGTTTTCTTAGTCTCTACAAAAAATGGTAGAGGAAGACTTATTTTAATCATAATTCTTCAAGGCAGCCATATCACATCTATATTCTGCTGATGAAAACAGCACAGTGCCATATGTGAAGATGCTGAACATGTCTCCAATGATTTGAGATAAATAGATGATAGATGATAAATAGATAGATAGATAGATAGATAGATAGATAGATAGATAGATGATAGATAGATGATAGATGGATAGATAGATAGATAGATAGATAGATAGATAGATAGATAGATAGATAGATAGATAGATGATAGAGAGATGATAGATAGACAGACAGATACATACATACATACATAATATTCTCTTTAAGGTATCTATATACAGTCAACCCTTGAACAACACAGGTTTGAACTGTGCAGATCTACTTATATGAGAATATTCTCCATAAATACCTGTACTGTTTTCAATCTGTGATTGGGAGTCTGAAGATGTGGAGGACCAACTGTATGCCCTGATCTGCAATGTTTTTACAAGGGACTTGAGCATCCGTGGATTTTAGTATCTAAAAGAACAAGAGGTATAAATTCCAATCCAAAATCTAGCAGGCTTGAGATCCAAGAAAAACTGCTATTTCAATGAAAGTCCAAAACAGGAAAAAACCAAGGGCTCAGCTTCAATACTCAGGAAGGAATTTCCTCTTATTTCAACCTTTCTGTTCTATTCAGGTCTTCATTAATTGCATGAGGTCCACCCACATTTGAAAGGCAATCTGCTTTACTCAATGAGCTGATTCAAAAGTTAATCTCATCCGAAAACACCCTTACAGATATAAACAGAATAATCTGGACACTCTATTGCCGTGTCAGTTGACACATAAATTTAACTATCACACTAATAAAAGACCAAAATATGATTCAAAGCTTCAAGTCCAGGTTTTGTAAAACATAAAAATCTTGTATTGTTAGTTATAAATATACATCAAATATTACATAAAGAAGAAAATTATTACAAGCACTGTTAAAGATTCTTTTATTTTACATGCTACAGTTTTAAGAATGTCAATTAAATATTAAATCAAAGGTAACTAGTGCTATCAGTATGGTCATGACCTTGATTGTTTTGTGGTTTTTTAATTTAGAAATTAAATTTAATGAGGTGACATTGGTGAGTAAGAATACATAGATTTCAGGTAAACATCTCTATAGCATTTAAACTATTGATTGTGTTGTGTGTCTATCATGCAAAGTCAAATTTTTGTTGTTATTGTTATCTTATATTTGTTGCTCTTTATTCCACTCCTCCACCCTTCCCCTACAACCCTCCCACCTGGTAACCACTTCACTTTTATCTATTTCCATGAATCTCAGGTTTATATCACACTTATGTGTGAAATCATATACTTCTCTTTTTCTGATTTACTTATTTTATTCACCATAATGTTTACAATGTCCATTCATGTTGTCATGAGTGGCAATATATAATCATTTCTTATGGCTGAGTAATATTCCATTATATACATGTACCTCTTTATCCAATCCTGTATCAAGGGACATTTTGGTTGTTTCTATGTTTTGGCCACTGAGAATAATGCTTCAATGAACATGAGGGTGCGTGTGTCTTTGCATACCAATATTTTTGAGTTTTTCAGGTAGATACCCAGTAGAGGGATGGCTGGGTCATATGATAGCTCTATTCTTAATATTTAAGAAACTGTCTCAAATATACTGTCTTCCACAATAGTACCAATTTACATTTCCACCAGCATTGAATGAGGGTCCCTTTTTTTCCACAACCCCTCCAACACCTGTTCTTACTTATCTTGTTGTTAACATCTAATGCTAACATCTAATCTAGTTATGAAGTGTTATTTTACTTTTGATTTGCATTTCTCTAATAGCTCGTAAAGATGAGCATCTTTTCATATATCTATTTGTTGTTTGTATGTCTTCATAAGAGAAGTGTCTGTTCAGTCCCTCTCTCCATTTTTTAATTGGATTGTTTGCTTTATTGTTGTTGAGACTTGTACATTATTTATATAATTTAGATGTTAACCCCTTGTCAAAGCTGTTGTTTGTGAATATTAACTCACTTCTGTCTGGTTGTCTTTTTATTTTGTTGTCAAATTATTTTACTGTGAAGACAGTTTTTAGTTAATATAGTCCCACTCATTTATTTTCGTCTTCACTTCCCTTGCCTTTGGCATCAAATTCACAAAATATTCTCTAGAGCCAAGCTCCATAAGTTTAGTATTAATGTTTTCTTCTATGCAATTTATTGTTTCAGATCTTATATTTAAGTCTTTGATTCATTTTCAATTAATTTTTGTTAATGGGGTCAAACATTCTTTTGCATGTGGCTTTCCAATTTTCTCAGCACCGTTTATTGAAGAAGTTTCTTTTTCTTCATTTGTGTTTTTTACTCTTTTGTCAAAGATTATTTGCCCAAATATATGTGGTTTTATTTCTGAGCTCTCAATTTTGTTTAACTGGTTTGTATGTCTTTTTTTTTTTTTCCAATAGCGTGCTGTTTTGATTATCATGTATAGTTTGAAGTCAAGTAGTATGATACCTCTGGCTTCATTCCTTTTTCTCAGGATTGTTTTGGCTATTTGAGGATTTTTATTGTTCTATACAAATCTGGTGATATGTTGTTTTATTTTTTTGTAAAAATGACATTGGACCATAAAAAACATCATACTAAGTGAAATAAGTAAATTTAAAAAGCTAAAAACTATATGATTTCACACATAGATGGGATGTAAAAATGAGACTCATGGACACAGGTAAAAGTAAAATGATTACCAAGGGGAGAGGGCTGGAGAGAGGGGTTGGGGAGATGGGAGTAAAGAGGAACAAACATACAATGAAGGAAAATGATTTGACTTAGTGTGATGGGCACGTACTACAATCAACAGTTCAAATGCTGTAGAAATGTTTACCTGAAATCTATGTACTCTTATTAATCAATGTTGCCCCAGTAAATTTAATTTTCTAAATGAATTTTTTTAAATGACATTGAGATTTAATGGGGATTGCATTAAATTTGTATATTGCATTCAGTAATATGGCCATTTTAACTATGTTGCTTCTTCTGATCTATGAACATGGGCTATATTTCTATTTCATCGTGTTTTCAATTTCTTTTAGTAATGCTTTGCAGTTTTCAGTATATAGGCTCTTCACATGCTTTGTTAAGTTTATTCCTAGGGTTTTTTGTTAGTTTTTTTTTTTTGCATTTGTAAAAGCAATTGTACTTTTCAATTCATTTTTGGAAGTTTCATTGTTGGTGTACAGGAAAGCAGTAGACTTTGTATATTTATTTTGTTTTCTGCAACTTTACTGTACAGTGGTACCTTGAGATATGAATTTAATTCATTCTGTAACCGAGCTCATAAGTCAGTCAACTTATATATCAAACTGCCAATACTGGACTCGTGCGCCAACGCGCCAACTAGCGGCAGCTTCCTGAATCATGACTCATATCTAGGAATTTCGCTCAGATCTCAAACAAAAATATGGACTGAGTCGCAGCTTGTATCTAAAAAAAAATGTATATTGCTCTGTTTGTATCTCAAGGTACCACTATATTTGTTTGTTGTTTCAAATCTTTTTTTTTTTTGGAGGATTCCTTGGAGTTTTCTATATACAAGATCATGTCATCTGCAAAAAGTGACATCTTTACTTCTTCTTTCCCAATATGGATGCATTTTATTTCCTTCTGTTGCCTAAAAGTTCTGGCTAAGACTTCCAGTACTATGTTGAGTAAGAGTGAAGAGAGTTAGCATTCTTGTCTTTTTCCTGATTTTGGAGGAAAAGCTTTCAGTTTTTTACCATTTAGCATAATATTGATTGATGGTTTGTCATATATTGCCCTTAGTATGCTGAGGTATTTTCTTAATATCCTCATTTTATTGAATTTCTAAACATAAATGTCATTGTATCTTATTGAATGTCTTTTCTGCATCTATTAATGTATCATATGATTTTTGTTCTTTGTTTTGTTGATGTGGTGTATCACAATGTTCGATTTGCATATGTTGAATCATCCTTATGCTTTTGGAATGAATCCTAATTTATTATGATGTATTATTTTGTTAATGTACTATTGTATTTGATTTGCTGATATTTTATTTTGAATTTTTGCATCTGTGTTTATCAGAGGTATAGGTCTGTAGTTTTCTATTTTTGTGTTATCCTTGCTAAGTTTTGGTATCAGGGTTATGTTGGCCTCATAAAATGTGTTAGAGAGTATTTTTAAATTTTTTCAAAGACTTTGAGAAGGCTTGATACCAAATCTTTCTTGAATATTTGGTAAAATTCACTAGTGTAGCTGGCTATCTGGTCCTGAACTTTTATTTTTGGGGAGATTTTTTGTTTTGTTTTGTTTTTGCTGTTGTTTTTTTATTTATTCTTTTTGTCTTTTTGTTTTGTTTTTTTGACTTGTGGTCTTATTTCAATGAACTTTCATAGTGCATATACTTTTTTAATCTATGTTATCTTTGATAAGTAGTTTTTTCTCTTATTAATAATTAGTTTACTACAAGTAAGGATAAGGATGGGTGTACAGTATTAAATAATGCATGTGGGAAAAGTTATCTGTTTCATGTAACAGCCTGACAAAGAACAAAATCCTCAATATCATTACATTTGCCATTCTTCAGAAACTTATTACCTTGTTGCACTACAGAATTGGAAAAGGAAAACTTGCACCCCATTTTTTCCCACTGGATGTTATTTGAGATAGGTCATAAAAATGGGTTGACTGTCTTTTTTTTTCTTCTTCCAGTAAAATATACTGTAGAAAAATCAAAGTTAAAAACCACAGCCGAGCTAATGCAAGCCAGAAAATGCCAAACTAAAGAGAGCTTCTGGTGTGTTTCTGTTTTCATCAAGCAATATGCTTACATTTATAAAAAATCACAAAGCAACTAAAGAGAATTATTGAATAATACCTTAGTGATATATTGTTTTATGTACTTGGTTCTTGAAGATTTTTGCAAGTCCCATCCAAGAGGTTAGGAAATGTTTTTATGCCTTATTGCCTATTATCTAACTCAGTTTTATGAAGACATACTCTTCCCTTCTGAATACTTTACCTTTCCAACTGGTGAGGCAATAAAAAAATAAAAGGCTTTTTGTTAAAAATAATATTTTCTTTGACACTATTGTAATTTCTCATTCAATATCATTATTTCACAAATCAAACAATCATATTCCACAGTAAATTAGGTAAAGGAATACAAATGAGTGAAAGTTAATTTATTTCCCTCCTTAATGATGCTACCGAAGCAAATATAGCTCTTTTCCTACAGATGATGAAAGTGGAGTAAATAGATAAATATGTGCAATAGGCAGAAATTGCAAAAATTACAAGTTTACCAGGACTTGAATGATTGGTATGTTACTGTATGCAGCACATCTCTAGATATGATGGATGGCATTGCATAATACAAAACTCATAGGAATTTTTAAATGGAGAGTTAGGAAAGAAATTAACCATGTATAGACCCTATAGCAGGCGTCCCCAAACTCCGGCCTGCGGGCTGCATGCAGCCCCCTAAGGCCATTTATCCGGGCCCCCACTGCACTTCCGGAAGGGGCACCTCTTTCATTGGTGGTCAGTGAGAGGAGCACTGTATGAGGCGGCCCTCCAGCAGTCTGAGGGACAGTGAACTGGCCCCCTGTGTAAAAAGTTTGGGGACCCCTGCCCTATAGTATATAACTATATAAGAATATACCGAACAAGAATAGTCTTATTCTTTTTCAAGAATGATTGTCTTGAAAATATAAAATTGGTGTATTTTGTCCTTCAAATTGTCAAACGTTTTTAAATAACATCTAGTATCGGTAAAGTTGCTGAAAAATGAGCACTCTTATTTAAAGTTAAAAGGAAATGTAAATTATAAGGAGGGAAAGATAAGATCTTACAGCATGTATCAAAACCTTTAAAAATGTATACACTCTTTGCTCCCAAAATTTCTAGTAATGTATATAAACCAAACATTATAGAAATGCAAATTAAGAAAATATTAACTACAAAACTATTATTATAATATTTGATGATACAGAAAATTTATAAAAACCTATTAGTGTAATTATATGAGGATCAGTCTTACAAATTATTGTGATCTTATTTGATAAAATCAGGCAAAAAATATATTATAAAAGTTTATTTGAAGATATGAAACATTCTTAATATATTAATTTTTTTCCTTTTTTTTTTTTTTTTTTTTTTTTGCATTTTTCCAAAGCTGGAAACGGGAGGCAGTCAGACAGACTCCCGCATGTGCCCAACCGGGATCCACCCAGCATGCCCACCAGGGGGCAATGCTCTGCCCATCTTGGGGCGTCGCTCTGCCGCAATCAGTGCCTTTCTAGCGCCTGAGGCAGAGGCCACAGAGCCATCCTCAACGTCCAGGCAAACTTTGCTCCAATGGAGCCTTGGCTGCAGGAGGGGAAGAGAGAGACAGAGAGGAAGGAGAGGGGGAGGGGTGGAGAAGCAGATGGGCGCTTCTCCTGTGTGCCTTGGCTGGGAATCAAACCCAGGACTCCCGCACGCCAGGCCGATGCTCCACCATTGAGCCAACTAGCCAGGGCCAACATAATAAGTTTTAAAAGGCAAAATTTTAAAGACTATAATTCCATTTCTATAAAAATATGTACAATTATTAACAGCAATAATTCCACTTGGTAATAAATTTAGGTAATTTTTATTTACTTCTTTCTTTTCTGCATTTTTATAATTATCATTTATTATTTTTAAATGAAAACCAAAAGTATTTAAAAGAGAAGATTTTAATTTCTGTCCCGTGACTGACTCACAGGGAGAAAATAAAAGTAATTTTAACTAGACTCCCTAGTTATTTCTATAAATATTAGCAAGATGAAATAATCTAATCAGAAGTTCGCCAGAATCTTGTACACACATTTTCAGTCAAACAATAAATCACAAACACAAAAATATGTCAAATTTCAATAGTTAGTGATTATTACAAGATGACAATACTTAATGATTAAGACATTGGTAGAATTAACAAGATATGAATTATATAATATTGCTACTTGATTTTAAATGAAAGAGAGCAAGTATGCACTCAAAAGAAAGTATTAATTGGAATATGGACAAAGAATGAGAGTGGAATGACATGAGTTTTCTATTCTGTCTTCTTGAGCTAAGTATCTTATCTAATCTCAAATATTTCTTATTCACAGTCAAATAATACATTATCATAATTTTTCTACTGTTCCCTGACATTTTTCATTTTGACCTAAAACTGAATCCTAAAGGCCATTTTTGTAAAATAAATTAAACTATCAAGTCACTACTGGAATATACAGGCTTGGTCAGCAATCAGCCTTCTTACTGACATTCTTATTCTTAGACAGATTTCAAGCTGAGCTTTATTATCTTGGTCAGTATCTATCTAGTGGAACTCATCCTTCTGAATCAACAACCTTCACTTGATTAAAAATAAGTTTTCCTACTCTAAAACACTGGTATGCAAAGACACATGCACCCCCATGTTGATCACAGAATTATTGACAGTGGCCAAGACTTGGAAACAATCAAAGTGTCCTTCGAAAGAGAATTGGATAAAGAAGATGTGGTACATGTACACAATGAAATATTACTCAACCATAAGAAATGGTGATATATTATCATTTTCAACAACATTATACCAAGTGAAATAAGTAAATCAGAAAAAGCTAAGAACTAAATGATGTCACATACAGGATATAAAACTAAGACTCATGGACATAAATAAAACTGAAGTGTTTACCATAAGGAGGAGTAGGGAGGTAGGGAGGAGGGAGTTAAGAGGGACAAATACACAGTGACAAAGATGATTTGATTTTGGGTGATAGGCACACAGTGCAATCAATAGTTCACATGTTGTAAAATATTTACCTATGTACTCTTGCTGATTAATACCATCCTATTAAATTCAACTTATAAATAAAAAACATAAATAAAATTTAATTTATAAATAAAATAATAAATTTTCCTTTCAAAACTCAATTTCTATGAATCACCAATAAATATATAATTTATTCTTGAGGAACTTAAACAGAGGAACCTGATATTTAAGTTAAGTATATCAGTCAAGATAAGCTAGGTTATGCTGACAATAAAATGTCAGTGGTTTAACAGAATGAATACATCTTTCCTGTTCATGCTATTGGTATCATTGGTTTCTGAAAATGGAGGTGATAATGGAAAGGTGATCTTTTCATCAACTTCTCAGTGATTCTGGCTGACAAAGCAACAACCATCATCTTGAACATCTCCTGTTACAGAGGTAAAGGGAAAGAAACCTAGAAAGTATCTCACTTATAAGTGTTTTGGCCCTTAAATAAGATATGTCACTTCTGCTTACAACTCACTAGTTAAAACTAATTATATGGTTCCATCACACCACAAGAGGACTAGAAAGTACAATCCTACAATGAATCCAGAAAAGGAGTGGAGTTAAGATTTATTTACAGAAAAACACCAGTAAGTACTACCATGCCAGTTTTTAATCATTTAATTTTACATTTGTCCAAATAGTTTTTTTGTGTGTGCATATGGATGTGATAGGCAGACATTTTATACACACATATAATTTACCATTGTCCCCTATCCTTAATTTTATTTTTCTAATTTTCTATTTAAATCTGCTCATTTGATAATCCAGTATTTTTTTAATTTAATTTTTTTATTTTGAAATTAAATTTAATGGGTGGCATTGATCAATAAGAATACATAGGTTTCAACTGAACATCTCTATAACATTTGAATTATTGATTGCGCCTGACCTGTGGTGGCGCAGTGGATAAAGTGTCGCCGGTTCAAAACCCTGGACTTGCCTGGTCAAGGCACATATGGGAGTTGATGCTTCCAGCTCCTCCCCTCTTCTCTCTCTATGTATCTCTCTCCTCTCTGTCTCCCTCTCTGTCTCTCTCTCTCCCTCTCTCTCTCCTCTCTAAAAATGAATAAATAAAAAAAATTAAAAAAAGGATTATTGATTGCATTGGGTGGCTATGACCCAAAGTCAAATCGTTTTCCATCACTGTATATTTGTCCCTCTTTATACCCTTCCCCTCAATTCCTCCCCTTGGTAACCACTTCACTTTTTTTTTTAATTTATTTTATTTTATTTATTTATTTTTTTTTGTATTTTTCTGAAGCTGGAAATGGGGAGAGACAGTCAGACAGACTCCCACATGCTCCCGACCGGGATTCACCCGGCACGCCCACCAGGGGCGACGCTCTGCCCACCAGGGGGTGATGCTCTGCCCCTCTGGGGCATTGCTGTGCCGCGACCAGAGCCACTCTAGTGCCTGGGGCAGAAGCCAAGGAGCCATCCCCAGCGACCGGGCCATCTTTGCTCCAATGGAGCCTTGGCTGCGGGAAGGGAAGAGAGAGACAGAGAGGAAGGAGGGGGGGTGGAGAAGCAAATGGGCGCTTCTCCTATGTGCCCTGGCCGGGAATCGAACCCGGGTCCCCCGCATGCCAGGCTGACGCTCTACCGCTGAGCCAACCGTCCAGGGCCCACTTCACTTTTATCTACATCCATGAGTCTCAGTTTTATAACCCACCTATGTGTAAAATCTTGTAGTTCTTAGCTTTTTTTCTGATTTACTTAATTCACTTATAATAATGTTCTCAAGTATTTCAACATGTGAATAACACTCCTTATACACTGTCATGCTGTTTATTTCCTAAGGTTAGTTCATTTAAATGCAAGATTGGTAGGTGGGAGGGAAAGAGTTTTTAAATGACTAGAAGTCCTAGTTAAAGTTCACTTCATAAGTAAGTATTGCTGTCACATATCAATGAATAGATATGGGATACTAGACAGCATGCCAATACAAGATTTCAACTTCAATGAACAGCTCAAGCATCCTGGTACTGAAGCTGAAGTACAATCGGGCACTAGATGAGAAGCACAGTCAATGAACCCCTGAAATATAGAAGAACTAGACCAGATGGCTCTATTCCTTTCTGATTAAAAACAAGCTCATTGGTCCCAGACTAGGGCAAAACTATTCTTGATGGTTGGAACTAACTAGCCATAATAATTTAGTGTGAATTAGGTTTTTAAATCAAACTGTGAACTCTCTCTCTCAATATTCCGATTTCTTTGCCCACTCACTCCACTTCAAAGAGTTGTCATTCCCATGACCTTTAAATTACCTCTTAGCCACAGCAGTTTTTTTTTTCTTTCTTTTGAAGACATAGCATTTGATGAATGTTAGCTTGAGCAGATTAGCAGGTACACTAATTAAGGTGGTACTTCCTCAAAGTCACCTATTAGAAACAACATTGTAGTCTAGAAGTTATGTCCAAATTCTAAAATTAAAATGATAGCTAAAGACAGGAAATATACATACTTCTTTGAATCTATTCATACCAAAATAAACTATAATTCGTAATCTTTTCTTCTTATTAAAAGCTTCTTTGTTAAATGCAAGAAAAAAACACCTTATGAAAAAAAGAGATACTAATTCTAAGATGCTGCAAAATGTCACCTTATTTCAGTTTTAAAGAAAACAAGGCTCTTGTGGGAATTGTTTCCAAAGTTTCTTGATAACACTTTGTTCAAGCTGTTCTGTGAAATATTCCTTTTGCCAATTGGGAACAAAAGAATGTGCAGGTGTGCATTAGTCATTGAGGTCTATCAGAAAAAAAGTCCCCACCCACAGCCTCCGGGTGCAAAAGGGATCAGGGCATGACTTGTGAGCTGTGATGGTTAGAGCACAAAAACTAAAGTACTTAGAAAATTTCTTTTAAGAGTTGCCAGAACTTGGTATGTGAGGAGATTGATAGCAGTTTTGATTTGTGGGTGTGGCTAAAAAGACAGTTGGAGAATTAACAATCCTTTTCAAACTGGGCTTGCTGAAAAACTGTTCATTGACTAGTGGTAACAACTGCTATTGTGAGAGTTAGACTTATTTGTCACTCTTTGTTTTGTATTCATACCCAGTTCAAAGCTTTGGCTGAACTGTTTTCCCATCTCCCATTCAATGGGTTTGACGTGGGGGAAAATTATTTGGCAGGATTTAATTAGTGCTCCACAAGTTTTAGTGCCACACAGCCTTAATCACTGCTTTCCAGAACAATCACCTGTTGCTTTTTTTGAATCTTTCCCTTTATGAATATACTGGGAACTCTTGACTCTTTTAGTTGTTGGTTATCTAATTCTAGTCTTTCAAACCCATTGTGCCCATCTAAAAACCATGGTCCTTAATGATGAGCCATAAATACCTACTTAATTGATGGCAATAATTTTGGAAATAATTCCCCCCCATATGCATTCTGAACCTCTGCCCATTTTTTCTGCTTTGACCCTGACCTTAACCTGTGTTTGGTGTCTAAATTTTGCATTTAAACTTGATAGCTTTGGCGTTATAACCTGTTTTTCTTATTGTACTGTCCCTTTACTTCCTGGTGCCTGTGCTATTTCCAGTTGATGTTCTTGCTACAGATTTACACATTGAAATCCTGAAACTAATACTGACCTTTTGATTAGTACCATAATCCTCAGTTCCTTGGTGAGTTCAGTTCCTCTGAAAGGTAGAAGGTGACATATTCACCTGCCTCCATGTTTAAACTTTTTCCCATCATTTCCTTCCTTGCAAAGATATCAGGTTTTAGAGTCAAATTTACCAGAAAATTTGAAAACTCATTCAACATTTGAATAATTGTATGGTCTCAGATAAGTTACTTCACCTCTTTGGGCCTCACATCCTATAAAATTAGAAGATGGATGCCAATTCCATCCCCGGTCGGGCACATACAGGAGTAGATTGATGTTTCTCTCTCTCTCTCTCTCTCTCTCTCTCTCTCTCTCTCTCTATCTATCTATCTCTTTCTCTCTCTCTCTCTCCTTCTTTCCCTTCATTGCCCTCTAAAATCAATAAAATAAACATTAAAAATCATGTGACAATTTGAAATGTTTGCATAGCGTCTAGTACATTGTAGCAATCAATAAATGTTAGTTCTGTTCTCTGATTTAATCTCCTAGTGTCTTTCCCACCTCTAGAGTGCATGTCGTCTTTAAGATTCAGTTCTTTACTCATATAACTCAACAACAAAAAACAAACAACCCTATTAAAAATAGGCAGAGGTTACAAACATACATTTTTCAAAGAAGACATACAGATGTCAACAGGCACTTGAAAATATATTCAACATCACTAGTTTTTAGGGAATGGCAAACCAAATCTATAATAAGATATCATATCATACCTGTTAGAATGACTATTATATATATGAGATATATATATATATCATATATATATATATCTCATATATATAATACTTTTCAACCATACAAAAAAAAAAAAAGAATTAAATCCTGCCATTTGTGACAACATGAATGGGTATTACGGTAAGTAAAATGTCAGATAAAGAAAGACCAGTACCATATGATTTCACTCATACGTGGAATCTAAAACAAAAGAAAATTGAACAAGTAAAACAAAACAAACTCACAGATAAATAGAAGAGATTGGGGATTACCAGTGAGTAAAGGGATTAAAGAGCAAAATGAATAAAAAAGGTAAGTTTTATGAGGAAAGGTGCTAATTACACTCTTTGTGGAGATTACTTCTTAGTGTATACAGATACTGAATCACAATATTGTATACCTGAAACTAATGTAATACTATGTACCAATTTCACACCAAATAAAAATAAAAGATTCAGACCTCTGGAACATAACCGCTCCATTTCACCCAAAGTTGATAATGTATAATTATCACACCATCAGGAACCCAGAAATTTTGTAGAAAGTAAATGATCAAGAAAAATATTCAGGACAAAAGTATACAGAACAAAAATTTTAAAAGTCAACAACCTAAGTAACTAAATTCTTTATACACTACCTATCTGAATAGTAGCCAGTCCCCAAGCATGGAAAATCTGCTAGTGTAAATAAATATAAGTGGGAGCATGTGGTTGAAATGAAATGCTAAGAGCAAATAGTGAAAGCTGATAATAGACATTTACTCCAAAAAAGATCTTGATATCAAGTGTGTCTAGATGTGTTGAGAGAGTGTCATTTCTCATTGAGTAAGTTTCCTTTATTTCTTTTTTTATTAATTTTAATGGGGGGTGACATTAATCAATCAGAGTACATAGGTTCAGAGAAAACATCTTCAGGTTATTTTGACATTTTGATTATGTTGCATACCCATCACCCAAAGTCATTAGTTTTCTGTCACCTTCTAACTAGTTTCCTTTGTGCCCCTCCTCTGTCCCCCCTAACTCCTCCATTCCCCTCCCCACACCTGGTAACTACCACACTCTTCTCCATGTCCCTAAGTCTCATTGTTATGTCCCACCTATGTATGGAATCATATAGTTCTTAGTTTTTTCTGATTTACTTATTTCATTCAGTATAATGTTATCAAGGACCATCCATGTTGTTGTAAATGATCTGATGTAATCATTTCTTATGGCTGAGTAGTATTCCACAGTATATATGTACCACATCTTATTATCCAATCACATATTGAAGGGCTTTTTAGTTGTCTCCGTGTCTTCGCCATTGTGAACAATGCTGCAATGAACATGGGGCTCCATGTGTCTTTATGTACCAGTGTTTTTGAGTTATGGGGATATATCCCCAGAGAAGAATTGCTGGGTCATATGGTAGTTCTATTTTTAATTTTTTGAGGAAACATTATACTTTCTTCCATAGTGGTTGTACTACTTTATATTCCCACCAACAGTGCGTAAGGGTTCCTTTTTCTCCACAGCCTCTCCAACACTTGTTATTACATGTCTTGTTGATGATAGCAAATCTAACAGGTGTGAGGTAGTATCTCATTGTAGTTTTGATTTGCATTTCTCTGATAGCTAATAAAGATGAGCATCTTTTCATATATCTGTTGGCCATTTGTATTTCTTCTTGGGAGAAGTATCTGTTCGTGTCCTCTTCCCATTTTTTTATTGGATTGTTTGCTTGTTTGTTGTTGAGTTTTATGAGTTCTTTGTATATTTTGGATATTAGGCCCTTATCTGTGTTGTTGTTTGGAAATATCATTTCCCATTTAGTTGGCTGTCTGTTTGTTTTGTTGTCAGTTTCTCTTGCTGTGCAAAAGCTTCTTGGTCTGATGTAGTCCCATTCATTTATCTTTGCCTTCACTTCCCTTGCTTTTGGAGTCAAATTTATAAAGTGCTCTTTATAACCAAGGTCCATGAGTTTAGTACCTATGTTTTCTTCTATGTACTTCAGGTCTTATATTTAGGTCTTTGATCCATTTTGAATTAATTTTAGTACAAGGGGACAAACTGTAGTCAAGTTTCATTCTTTTGCATGTGGTTTTCCAGTTTTCCCAGCACCATTTGTTGAAGAGGCTTTCTTTTCTCCATTGTGTGTTTTTGGCCCCTTTATTAAAAATTATTTGACCATATGCATGTGGTTTTATTTCTGAGATTTCTATTCTGTTTCATTGGTCTGAGTGTCTATTTTTCTGCCAATACCATGCTGTTTTGCTTGTCATGGCTCAATAATATATTTTGAAGTCAGGTATTGTAATGCCCCCAGCTTTATTCTTTTTCCTTAGGATTTCTCTGGCTATTCGGGGTTTTTTATAGTTTCATACAAACCTGATGATTTTTGTTCCATTTTGTTAAAAAATGTCATTGGAATTTTAATGGGAATTGCATTAAATTTGTATATCACTTTGGGTAATATAGTCATTTTGACTTATTTATTCTTCTTATCCAAGAACAAGGAATATTATTCCATTTCATTTTACCTTTTTTGATTTCCCTTAACAATGCTTTGAATTTTTCATTATATAGGTCCTTTACATTCTTTGTTATGTTTATTCCTAGGTATTTTTATTTTTATTATTTTGTTGTTGTTGTTGTAACCATGAAGGGGACTGTAGTTTTGAGCTCATTTTCTGATATTTCATTGTTGGCATATAGGAAGGCAATGGACATTTGTATATTAATTTTGTATTCTGCAACCTTACTGTATTGGTTTATTGTTTCTAGTAGTCTTTTTGTGGAGTCTTTGGGGTTTTCGATGTACAGAATCATATCATCTGCAAAACGTGAAACCTTTACTTCTTCTTTCCCAATATAAATGTCTTTTTTTTTCTCTTGTCTAATTGCTCTGGATAGAACTTCCAGCATTACGTTTAATAAGAGAAAAGAGAGTGGGCAACCTTGTCTTGTTCTTCATTTTAGGGTAAAAGTCCTCAGTTTTATGCCATTTAATATGATGTTAGCTGATGGTTTATCATATATGGCCTTTATCATTTTGAGATATTTTCCTTCTATAACCATTTTGTTGAGAGTCTTAAACATAAAATTGTGTTATATTTTATCGAAAGCCTTTTCTGCGTCTATTGATAAGATCATGTGGTTTTTGTTATTTGTTTTGTTGGTGTATTACGTTAACCGTTTTACGTATGTTGAACCATCCATGTGATTCTGGGAAGAATCCCACTTGACAATGATGAATTATTTTTTTAATGTGTTGTTGTATTCGATTTGCTAGTTTTTGTTTAGTATTTTAGCATCTGTATTCATCAGAGATATTGGTCTGTAGGTTTCTTTTTGTGTGTTGTCCTTGCCAGGTTTTGGTATGAGGGTTATGTTGGCCTCATAAAATGTGTTTGGAAGTATTGTTTCTTCTTCAATTTTTTGGAAGACTTTGAGTAGAATAGAAACCAAGTCTTCTTTGAATGTTTTATAGAATTCACTAGTATAGCTGTCTGGCCCTGGACTTTTATTTTGGGGAGGTTTTTAATAGTTGTTTTTATTTTCTTTTTGCTTATGGGTCTGTTTAGGCTTTCTGCTTTTTCATGACTCAGTCTAGGAAGGTTGTATTGTTCTAGGAATTTATCCATTTCATCTATGTTAAATTTGGTGGCATTTAGATTTTCATAGTATTCTACAATAATTCTTTGTATATCTATGATATCTGTGGTGATTTCTCCTCTTTTATTTTAGATTTTGTTTATATGAGTCGTTTCTCTTTTTTCCTAGGTGAGTCTTGCCAAGGGTTTGTCAATTTTGTTGATCTTTTCAAAGAACCAGCTCCTTGTTTTATTAATTTTTTCTATAGGTTTTCTGTTCTCTATTTCATTTATTTCTGCTCTGGTTTTTATTATTTCCTTTCTTCTGCTGGTTTTGGGTTGTCTTTGTTTTTCTTTTTCTAGTTCCTTAAGATGTGAAGTTAAGTGATTTACTTGGGATCTCTCCTATTTGTTCATATTGGCTTGTAGTGATATAAACTTCCCTATTATTACTGCTTTTGCTGCATCCCAGAGATTCTGATATGCTGTGTTGTTATTTTCTTTTGCCTGTATGTATCTTTTTTTTTTTTTTTTTTTTGCATTTTTCTGAAGCTGGAAACAGGGAGAGACAGTCAGACAGACTCCCGCAAGCGCCCGACCGGGATCCACCCGGCACGCCCACCATGGGGCGATGCTCTGCCCACCAGGGGGCGATGCTCTGCCCATCCTGGGCGTCGCCATGTTGCGACCCTCCTGGGTGTCGCCATGTTGCGACCAGAGCCACTCTAGCGCCTGGGGCAGAGGCCACAGAGCCATCCCCAGCGCCCGGGCCATCTTTGCTCCAATGGAGCCTTGGCTGCGGGAGGGGAAGAGAGAGACAGAGAGGAAGGCGCGGCGGAGGGGTGGAGAAGCAAATGGGCGCTTCTCCTATGTGCCCTGGCCGGGAATCGAACCCGGGTCCTCCGCACGCTAGGCCGACGCTCTACCGCTGAGCCAACCGGCCAGGGCCTGCCTGTATGTATCTTTTAATCTCTGCACTTATTTCTTCTTTGACCCACTAATTTTTTACAAGTATATTGTTTAGTTTCCACATGTTTATGGGGTTTTATTACCTCTTTTTTTGCAGTTGAATTCTAGTTTCAAGGCTTTATGATCAGAAAATATGCTTGATACAAT
Organism: Saccopteryx leptura; assembly: GCF_036850995.1. NCBI lineage: Eukaryota > Metazoa > Chordata > Mammalia > Chiroptera > Emballonuridae > Saccopteryx > Saccopteryx leptura. The sequence goes on along the minus strand of NC_089516.1, from coordinate 83,305,305 downwards.
TTCAATTTTTCTGAATTTGTTGATGTTATTTTTGAGGCCCAACATATAGTCAATTCTTGGGAATGTTCCATGTACACTAGAGAAAAATGTATACTCTGGCACTTTGGGATGAAATGTCCTGTAGATATCTATCCTATCCAATTGTTCTAGTGTTTTATTTAAGGCCAATATTTCTTTATTTATTTTCTGTTTGGATGAACAATCTAGAGCAATCAGCAGTGTATTGAGGTCTCCAAGTATGATTGTATTTTTATCAGTTTTTGTTTTTAGGTCAGTCAGTAGATATCTTATACAGTGTGTCCGTAAAGTCGTGGAGCACTTTTGACCCGTCACAGGAAAGCAACAAAAGACGATAGAAATGTGAAATCTGCATCAAATAAAAGGAAAACTCTCCCAGTTTCATACCTATTCAGTGCAGTTTAATGTGGGCTCACGCACAAATTTTTTAGGGCTCCTTAGGTAGCTATCCCGTATAGCCTCTACAAACTTGTCACTGATTGATGGCCTACCAGAATGAGGTTTCTCCACCAAACTGCCAGTTTCCTTCAACTGCTTATTCCACTGAGTAATGTTATTCCTATGTGGTGGCACTTCATTATAAACACACCAATATTCACGTTGCACTTTGGTCATGGATTTAGCGAGCCACAGAACACACTGAACTTTCCTCTGTACCGTCCATATCTCGACTGGCATGGCCGTGGGCTGCCCCGCTGTATACACGGTGTTACGTCATCATCTGCACATGTGCACATGCTGCCACATCATCCTACAGAAACTGGGAGGGTTTTCCTTTATTTGGTGCAGATTTCACAATTCTATCACCTTTTGTTGCTTTCCTGTGACCAGTCAAAAGTGCAGCATTACTTTACGAACACACTGTATATTTTGGTGCTCCTAGGTTTAGTGCATATATATTAAGACTTGTTATGTCTTCTTGATACAATGTCCCCTTTATCATTATGAAATACCATTTTTGTCTCTGAGAACCTTTGCTGTCTTGTAGTCAGCATTGTTAGATATGAATATTACTACACCTGCTTTTTTTGGATGTTGTTTGCTTGGAGTATTGTTTTCCAACCTTTCACTTTGGATTTGTTTTTATCCTTGTAGCTTAGATGTGTTTCTTATAGGCAGCATAGAGTTGGATTTTCTTTTTTAATCCATTGTGCTACTCGATTTTTTTATTGGTGAATTCAATCCATTTTCATTTAGTGTAAATTATTGACATTTGAGGATTTCTTATTGCTATTTTATGTATTGCTTTTTAATAGTTTTGTATTTTGTTTGGTTCTTCTCTTTTATTTTTCTATCATTTGTTTTTGTTTGGTTGTAATCTACACTTCTTTTCTCTTTTACTTCTTTTTTCAAGCCATGTACTTCTGTGTTGGTTTTTTCAGGGGTGATTACCATTAAGTAATGGAAAACATACATATCATATTCATTGTAGTACATTATCTCATGAGTGCTTCTGCACTCCATCCTCCTTTGCTACTGTTAATCTTTGTCCTCTCCCCTATTTTGTTTGTCACAAATTAATCTTGTTTTTATTGCAATCTTGATGGAGTTTTTACTTGTAGTTTTGTTTTGTTTTGTTCTTTGTGTCTGGTTGGAAATCCCCCTTTAGTATTTCCTGAAGTGGGGGTTTTCTGGTGATAAGTTCCTTCATCTTTTCTGTATCTGTGAATGTTTTTATTTCTCCTTCATATTTGAAGGATAGCTTTGATGGGTATATTATTCATGGCTGGAAGTTTCTCTCTTTCAGAACTTTAAATATTGGGATCCACTCTCTTCTAGTTTGTAGAGTTTCTGCTGAGAAATCTGATGATAATCTAGTGGGCCTTCCTTTATGTGTTGTATTTTTCTTTTGCCTAGCTGCCTTCAGAATTTTTTCTTTGTCATTGGTTTGTGCCAATTTCATTATGATGTGTGTTAAAGTAGGTTTCTTAGGGTTAAGATAACTCGGTATTCTGTTTGCTTCTTGAATTCGAAGCTTTAGTTCTTTCCACAGGCTTGGGAAATTCTCGTCTATTATTTGTTTGAATATGTTCTCCATTCCATTTTCTCTCTCTTCTCCTTCTGATATACCCATTATTCGTATGATGCTCATTCTGATGGAGTCAAACAATTCCTGTAGGGCTATCTCATTTTTTTTTTAATTCATGAGTCTCTCTCTTCTTCTCTCTGTAGTACCTCTAGTTGCCTGTCTTCTATGTCACTAATTCTCTCCTCTGTCTGGCTTGTTCTATTGGCTAAGCTTGTTATCTTGTTTTTTAGTTCATGAATTGAGTTTTTCATCTCTGTTTGATGCATTTTCATAGTTTCAATTTCTTTGGTGAAGTATTTTTCTGTTCATTGAATTGTTTTTTTGAGCTCCTTAAATTGCCTTTCTTTGCTTTCTTGTATATCCCTGAGTATTTTTCGTACTTCAATTTTAAATTCTCTGTCATTTAACTCCAAGGTTCTAAGTCATTGAAACTTTTTCCTATAGATATTTCTTCATCTATCTGAGCTACATCACTGTCTTTTGTAGCCATGATATTTGATTTCTTTTTTTATAGTGGCATTTGAGAGCGGTATTGTTCATAACACTAATGAGTAGATAAAATTTTTTTTGATAAAATACAGTGAAAAACTTAAAATTTTATTGTGCTAAGTGGAACAAATATACATAGAATGGAGGCCATGGGTTGGGGGGGAGTGACAAAGAGGCAAGAATCTACAAAATGACACAAGAAAAAAATTTGGATCAAGAATAAAATAATTTGTTTGTAAATGATGGTCAAGTGAGAGAAATAGTGTAAGAGAAAAAAAGGAAAAGAGAAAATACAGTGAAAAATGAAAATTCTATTGTATTAAGTGGCACAAATACTATAAAATGGAGAGCCAGATTGGGGGAAATGCTAAAGAGATGAAGAGCAAAGTAAAAAGCACACAAAATGCCACAAAGAAAAAATTTAAGTCCAGAATAAAATAATTTGTTTGTGGGTGAGATTCGAATGAGAGAAAAAGTGAAAGAGAAAAGAAAAAGCAGAGAGAGAGAGAGAGAGAGAGAGAGAGAGAGAAAATTGAGTTAAGTTTTTTGGAATGTAATACTCATAGAAAAAAAAGAATGGAAAATGTAACACCTATGGGTAATAGCATTCAAAATGAAAATAAAAGAATAAAATGGAAAGAGGATAAAATGACCAAGGTGGAAGGAAAAAAAAGATAAAAAATACAAGGAAAAAAATAAAAAAAGTTGTAAAGACTGTGGATTTTTTCTGGTTTTGAGATCTTCTTCCTTTTTCTTCTTTCTCTCTCTTTTTGGCCGGTGGTGCTGTACCCCAGGTTCTGCCCCTGTGGTACTCTTAGGCAGAGATTTGTTGTTGTGATGCTATGGTGATGACATAAATTAGGCCTCAGTCCCATTGGTAGGTGGAGCTTGTTAGTGTTTGCAGGCTTCGACAATGGAGGAGTTTTTTTTCCCGGAGCCTCTCCACAAATCTCTCCTTTCTGAACCAGCAGCGTGGGTCCCAGCTGTGAAGTTATGCCAGCCACTGCCTGGAAAGCAAGAGTCTCTAAGAGCTGCTGAATTCTCTGCTCTATCCCCACTCAATGCAGGGTTCTGGGTAAGGCTTTGCCAGTCAGAGCCACCAGTGTAATCAGGCAGGGCTGGGAGCTGGTTGCCTTTCAGGTATCTTTCTATGAGCCTCCGGGCATGTCTAGTATGCCTCAGCACTCTGCAGGTCTGTTCTCCAGAGGCTGTCTGGAAGCTGTCTTCACACCCTTCCCCCCACCATTTCCGCAGTTCTCTTCCCCAGGAGTGTGCTTTGTTAGCCTGTATGACTGGCAGAGGTTCAATGCCCAGACAGGTCCGGGTGTAGGGAATCTGGCTTTCATGCATTTTCCAGGTGTTGTTGTTTGGGAAGCCAGGATTATTCGGTAACTCTGGTCACAACCCCCACAGAGGGTCACTACTGACAGTCTCTGACCCAGCCCCTCCATCCGGGAACATGGGCACCCAAGCCCGAAATGCCAGTTGGATCCACTCACACACTACCTGAGCTCACTGACTGGGATACTGGGAATAAACAAGGCAACTGCTTGCCCACCTCTGCCGGGATCTACCACTGGCATTAGCTCCATGTGGGCTGAGTCGCAGGCATACTCTCTCCTCAGCTTGAACGTCTCTTCCCTAGCCCAGCTCTTTTCATGCTCCCAGCCCTTGCTTTCTCTCAGTTCCAAGTAAAAGCAGCCCTTGCTCAGGTCAGTGAGGAAAGCAGAGTACTCCATTCTCCATCATATTTTCTTCACAGTGGATTATATATTCAGCCACCTTTTTGCCCAATCGTACATTTGTTTGATGTATGTGTATTTCAGATGCTCCTGAGATTGTTTTTCTGTCTCTAGTTGTTGAATTTGTTGAAGTTTCATGGAGAAGTATTGGGAACACTCCTCATGGTGCCATTTCTCTGACGTCCCATTTCCTTTATTTCTAAAATATATTCAGACAAAAGTGTTTATGCCAAAGCCAAATAATGTGAAGGAGCTGAACCCAAAAGTTTGAGCACATTAAAAACTACCAAACTGCAGCCATGTAAGCAACACAGGGAAAAAGAAGACACTAGAGTATTCTGAACACCTATCCCAGACTTATCATGAGACATATGACCCATAGATAGTTCCAGGTTCTTCAAGAAGCATTCTCCAGACAAGTTTAGAGGATGGAAATATACTAAAGATCCTCCTTTCCCTGTGTAATCATGCTGGGTCTATCAATCAGAATGATCGGCATCTGTGACCAAAGTTCAGTCAATTTATAGTACCATGCATTTACAGATCATTGGGCTGTGGCTGGGCATATGATTCATATTGTGTCAATCACAGTTTTTCCATCATACAAGCATACCTTGTTTTATTGCACTTCACAGATGTTTCACTTTTTATAAATGGAAGATAAGACTATCAGCAAAAGTATTACAACTCATTTTATTGTGACAATCACTTTATTGTGTGGTCTGGAACTGAACCCACAGTATTCTCAAGAATGCCTGTAAATTATATGGAGACAATAAGAGAGAAAGTGTTATTTTCTATTTGGAGCCACATTTCCCACTGCACAAAAGAGCTTAACTAAAAAATAAGACTAATATACACAGAAAAACTTATTCTAAAGATGGAAAGAAAGGTCAATTCCTTAAAACATCTTATGAGTCCCTTGTTCAAGATTTGCTTCCAGCTAGAATCCACTTTTGAACGTCACAGTTATATATTTCAATAAAATCCTTTTGGCTTAAGTTAGGTTTTTGTTGAATTTTTATTATTTACTACTAACAGAATACTCATTAAATTTCTTCAACTCCCTACCTTACAATAGTAAGATCTTGTTTTAAAGAAAAAATAAAAACACTTGAAAAACTATAATTTGAAGTCATGGCAGCTGCTTCTACCAATTTGTTTATATTTTTTAATACCAGTGCTTGCAGATACATAAATATATAAAAAATGTGAAAATGTAAAATGTTAAGAAGTAAAATAAAATGATGATTAGAAATCCATAGGATGCTCAGTGAGCAGCAAGAATAATTATTGCACAGCATTAAAGTAAGTACATAATGGGAGCCTAGTTACATGATTATTTAACCACAGATTTTTTTTATTGCAAATACAGTAAGATAATGTTAGAAAATTGTGGGTTTTGCATTTTATGTAAATTTTAATTGATTAATTGTGACTCTAAGTTACATTCAGCTGGATGCAACAGAAAGAAATATTTGTATTTTTTGTAACTTGTATTCAGCAAAACTCCAATATAGGTAAAATATTGATGTCACATCGCTCTCACCTATTCTCTGTACATTTATTCAAAATATATTTCTCACAGAATACAAGGATCTTACATATTTGAAACATTTATAATGTGGTCACTTAAAAATAAGTTATGACTTCTGTTCTTAACTATAACAGAGGTGCATATAATAAACTAACTGGCCCATTAAAAAACAAGAAAAGATAGATAAAATACAAATGAGAATTTGCCTGAAGGTTTCAAAGAGCTTCCAAGGTAAGCAGGACTTGAGGGAACCAAGATCACACAGAGAGAAGGGAAACACATTGAGGGAAGACCAGTATTCTGTATGCTGCTGGTCATTTGCTGACTCTATGCTGCACAGAACTATACAGTAAGCTGATCAGAAAGCAGGTGAGCCACTCAATAAAGTTACCTTCTACTTGGATCTAAGTAGACAAATTTGGAGTTTAGTACTTTCAAAAAAGGAGTTCTGGGAATCTCACTAGGCTCAATTAGGACTCCTTAAGAGAAAAACCTTAAGAGTGACAGCAAATCAGAAGTACACCAAGTTTGGTAATGTCTGAAATTCACCCTTGATTCAGCTCAACTTGTGACTGGATTAAGATAACTGTCTCTTACTCTGGCTACTTGTCAAAAGATAAAGTTTATCCCTTTTGGAAAAATATTGCATTGTATAAAACCTCTATAGTTTTTCATACATAGTTTCTAGCATTCAATCAAATGTGAGTTTAACAGAAGAATAGAGAATTTGTGCACCAGAAAAGAAAATTATAAAAAAAAAATTCAAACTGAATCATGGGTAAAAATGAAGAATGTATAATATAGAAATGTACAAGAAACACATAGGATATGATGAAAAGGCCTAACATATATCTGATTGTCATCTCTGAGAGGCAAAAGAAAAATAATTGGGTAGAAGCAATGTTTAAAGAGATAATGATAAAAAATTTTCTTAAATAGATTGAAGGCATCAAACCAAAGGGTTAAGAAGTGCTTCAAATACTAAGCAGAGTCTATATCAAGTGTGATGCAATCTCTAGCATTAACTACTAACATAATAGTAAAAGTGTATAAAATAGCAAGCAATTAAAGAGTGAAGTAGAATAATAAAAATAATTGGTTGATTCAAAATAAGTAAAAGTGGAAGGGAAAGATCATGGAAAAGGTTGAATAACTATGAAACAAATTGCAGTAATTATATTAATTGTCAAATAATTAGACACTCTAATAGAAGAATGATGGAGAAATCCAGGTGCTTAATATGGGAAGCTGTTATATGTGAAAACTAAAGAACAAAATAAAGGAACAAACAAAACAGAAACAGACTCATAGATACAGAGAATATATTGATGGTTGCCAGAGGGGAAGGAGGTTGGAGAACTGGGTAAAAAAGATGAAGGGATTAAGAACTACAAATTGGTAGTTACAAAATAGTCAAAAGGATGCAAAGTACAGCAAAGGGAATATAGTCAATAATATTGTAATAAACAAATATGGTGCCAGGTGGGTACTGGAAATATCAGGAGTAATACTTTGTAAAGTATATGATTGTTTAACCACTCTGTTGTACAGCTGAAACCAATACAAGGTAATATGGAACATAAACTGTAATTGAAAAATAAAATTAAAGAAGATTCAGTGCATCTATAGTTGACCTCAGAGATGAGTCTAGGATATATGAAGCACAACAGCAACATTTGGTACATTAGCAAGTTCACATTTTGCTATATACCCATATGTGCAACAAAGAAATGTATAATGTGCAGCAAAGACATAAACAAGAATGTTCATAGCAGCAGTATTGATGAGACAAAATATTGTAAATGACACCAATATTTGTAAATAGTAGAGTGGGTAAGTGAATTGTGGCATAGTCATACAGTGAAATACTACAGAGCAATGAGAATAAACTACAGTTACACTTAACAATATAGTTAAATCTCTCAGCTATAAAAGTTTATAATATATGATTCATTTATGTGAATTTCAAAAAACAGGCAAAACTAATCAATTGAAATTTAAGTCAGAATAGCAATTTATGGAGAAGGGGTAGTGACTGAGAGGGAACATCATCTGGCATGCTGATGATGAACTCTTTTATCTTAGTAGTGGTTTTGTGTGTTTGTTTTGTTAAGAACTCACCTGTACACTGATGATTTGTGAACTTTTCAGTAGGTATACTGAATTTTACTATAAAGCTAATTAAAATGAATTATTTACATGGGAACAGTAATATATAATAAGGCATTTCAACCATTCTTTTATTCTTTCAATAATTATTTATGAAGCATCTACTATATATAAACCAATTATCATTATAGTATTAAAAATTAGTATAAATATTGGCTCAGGCAATTTTTATTTTAGTGACTTTTGCAAATAAGTTCTCTAACCTTTATCTTCTGTAAAAACAAGTAAGTTGCACTTAATGAGTTCCAGGGTATCTTCCTGTTTTAAAATGCTATAAGTAACCAATATAATTAAGAATGTAATATTATTTTCACTATACCATTAGAAATAGACAAAAAGATGTCTATATCCAAAACTATAAAGACATAGTGCTGTTTCCCCTTTTCAAGGAAATAGAAATAAAAAAGTCATCTATTGCATCTTTCCTCTTATTCTTCAAAAATTGACCAAATATCTGTGTTCTTTTTCTTTTTTTTTTTTTTTTTTTTTTTTTTTTTTTTTTTTTTTTTTTTTTTTTTGCTGTGTATCACTGGCTCAAGCTTGTCACTCTTTTCATACTGCAAACACTATGTCTTCAAAAATATGCTCACTGGAAAGAATACATTGGAAACATGTTATTCTTTTTCATGTCTGTAACTAAGGAACAAGTAAATGGATTTTATTCTGTCTTTCAATGAGATTTAGTCTCTGTACTAAAACCAAGGGCTACTAAGTTTAATCCAAAATAAAAATTTGTTATTTGGGTCTGACCAGGCCGTGGCATAGTGGATAGAACATAGACCTGCGATGCTGAGGACCCAGTTTTGAAATCCTGAAGTCACCAGCTTGAGGACTGGGTCGCCTGATTGAGCGTAAGATCATCAACATGACCCCACAGTGGTTGGCTTGAGCTCAAGTTTGCTGGCCCGAGCAAGGGGTCAGTGGCGCAGCTGGAGCTACCTGGTCAAGGCACATAAGAGAAGCAATCAATGAACAACTAAGGTGCCACAACTACAAATTGATGCTGCTCATCTCTCTTCCTGTCTATCTGTCCCTGTCTGCCTCTCTGTCTATCTCCCACTTTCTCCCTTAAAAAAATGCTATTTGTCTGTAAATTTAAAAAGTGAGAAAAATGGAACTTTTCTTATAAATGATAACTAGCATTTTCTCTCGTGGCCTTGTAGCTTATGATATGCATCTTCTACCAGATCAAGCACAGCAGTATGTGTTTTATACATTCAAAGTGATAGTTCAATTGAGAAGGAACTTTCTGTAAGTCTGCATTGCCAGACCTTCACACCCAAAACATATTTGACTGCTCATATAAGCCAGCCTCTTAGGAGAGCATGTAGGAGTAGACAACAATGTCACTGACATTGTAGTTCATAGAGAGGAGATACTCAACGTCCCTGGTCCCCAGGCTGTCCTTGCCTAGGTTAGAAGAGAGTCACATATTCACCAGGGAAAAGCTAAAGAAAACAGTTATTTTATTATATGACATATAATCTGGCTTTGATGGTTGTTGCATGAATGTTTTCAGTTGGTAAGGTGATTTATTTGATTATTGATTCCTCAGTAAACAAGATAAGATGGAATCTTAAGAACAATAGAAGAGATATTGAAATAACTGTTTTAGGGTGTTTTAATAAAAAATAACAATCACCAATAATTTAATAATTACTAATTGCCAAATCCTGTGCTGATCATATTATAATGCATCTCATTTTATCTTCACAAAAACCTCATGAAGTAGATACTATTGTTGTTATTATTTTAAATTTGTGGAAAGTGGGACTTACACAGTTAAATGGCTAGCTTAAGAACATATAGTTGCTGAGTGGCAAAGATCTAACAGATGTCAACTGTATCAATGTCAATGAAACTTACTTATTAGCCATTAACACTGGCATTCAAATAATAGACTACAGTATTCTCATTTTGACTAACACTTGTTTATTGCAACATTTAAATTTTGCACTCAAAGCAAGTTCTTCACTTTCCTTGCTCTAGTCCCATCCCTGGATATGATAACCATTTATCAAATATTTGTTTACAGAATAGATATATGTATAAACAGCCTTGGTACATTAGTTGTATTGGTTGGCTCAATTATATATTATATATTTATATTTAGTTATAATATATTAATATTATATATATTAAATATATATATTTAAGTGCTCTTATGGTGGGTGCATATATTATTACAAGGGTTATATTTTCTTGTTGGATCAATCTTTTTTAGTATTATGTAGTGACATTTTTTGTGTCTTGTAATGACCATTGTTTTGAAGTCTATTTTGTCTAATGAGTACTGCATGGAATATTATTCCAGTTCTTTTATCAATACTTATAGTCTGTGTATTTTTTGTTCTGCAGTGAGTCTCTTGTAGACAAGATATACATGGGTCTTGTTTTCTTATCCATTCAGCTACACTATGTTTTTAACTGGATCATTTAATACATTTACATTTAAGATTATAATCAATAGGTACTTATTTATTGTCATTTTATTCTTTATTCTTATGTTTCTTTCTATATATATTTCTTCTTCTTCTTCTTCTTCTTCTTCTTCTTCTTCTTCTTCTCCTTCTTCTTCTTCTTCCTCCTCCTCCTCCTCCTCCTCCTCCTCTTCCTGCTCCTTCTCCTCCTTCTCCTCCTTCTCCTCCTCCTCCTCCTCCTCTTCTTTCTTCTTCTTCTGGCAGGCCCTTTAACATTTCTCGCAATACTGGTTTGGTGGTAATACACTCCTTTAACTTTCTTTTTTTTTTCTGGGAAGCTCTTTATATCACCTTTAATTTTAAATTATAACATTACAATATAAAGTAGTCTTGCTTGTACGCCTTTTTTTTTTTATCAGTTTGAATATTTTCTACCAGTTGCATCTAGCCTGAAGTGTTTCTATGGAGAAATCAACTGAGAGCTTTATGGAAGCTGCCTTGTAGTTAACTAACTGTCCCTCTTTTCCTGCTTTTGAGATCCTTTCTGTCTTTAACATTTGTCATTTAAATCCTAATGTGTCTTGGTGTGGGTCTATTTGGGTTCATCTTGACTTGAACTTGTACGACTTTTTCCTTCACCAGGATAACAAAATTTTCAGCCATTATTTCTTCAAACAAGTTCTCTATTAATTGTTCTCTCTCATCTCCTCTGGCACTTCTATGATGCACTTGATACTGTCCTAGAGTTTCCTTAGACTTTCTAATTAAAAAGTATATATTTTTTCTTGTTGATGCCCTCTGCTTTATCTAACCTGCTGTTGATTCTTTCTAATGTATTCTTTATTTCTGATACAGTGGTACCTTGAGATACAAACAGACCAACATACAAATTTTTTAAGATATGAGCTGTGACTTGGTCCACATTTTTGTTTGAGATTCGAGTGAAATTCCGAGATATGAGTTGTGATTCTGGAAGCTGCCACTAGTTGGCGCATTGGTGCATGGGTCCAGTATCAGCAATTTGATATACGAGTTGACTGACTTACGAGCTTGGTTACAGAATAAATTAAATTTGTATCTCAAGGTACCACTGTATTATATTCTTCAATTCTGACTGGTTCAGGTTTATCATTTCTATGTCTTTTGTAATGCTTAATATCTCTTTGTTTACATTCTCACTGAGATCATCTATCCTCCCCCTAATGTCCTTGAGCATCCTTGTAACCATTGTTTTAAACTCTGCAGCTGATATCTTGGTTGCATTCATTTCATTGAATTCTTTTTCTGCTGATTTCACTTGTTCCTCTATTTGGAACATTTTTGTGTGTCTTCTCATTTTGTCTTTATTGACTAGTTGATTATGCTGTGATCCTCAGACTTTTTATAATGGCTTTATGACATGATGATTGTTAGATACAGTGGTACTATCTTCCCAGTCATCTGAGCTCAGTGTTCCAGGGATGTTTTTTGTAGTTTATTTGCATTCTCCTGTTGTAGTTGAGTCTTGAATGCTGTTGGTCTTTTTGCAGGTAGAATTAGTCCTTCTTGCTGAGTAACTACACAAATAAACCTTAACCACCATGTATAAGTCACTGTGCAGAAGCTGACCACCAAGGTGGAGTTGTTCCCATTGAGGTCTGATGCCTGCCAGAATCTCTCTATAGTTTGGCCACATAAATGATTAGTTGTGTTGAGCTCTGGTTTGGTCTTAAGCCTATCACCTGTTGTGTTGGTTCTGGGAACACTTGGGTGTGGTTCAGGTTGTGAGTAACCAAGCCTTGTGCTACCTTTCTGGAGCTACCATACTATTCACTGTTTGTGACTGTTTATACTAAGCCTGGGTATGTGGGGGGACCAATTTATATATAAGGCTTAACTTTCTAAAACTTAGAGCTGTTGTCAAATCTGTAAAAGGTCTGAACCTCTCTGAAATCCACCTTCACTTGTCAGTTGCTCCAAGTCTCCTGAGGTTGCCTGGTCTTCCTCCAGAGCCTTCCAAAGAAATACTGTAGAGTGTGCCCAAGGTGGCCATGACCTACAGACCCTTCTGCAACTCATGAGCTTGGTAGGGCTTGGCAAGATTCAGAAGATGGAGCTAGTGAGTACCTTATATGTAGACTGTGCAGTCAGGCACTCAAGGAAGGAAAAATGACCCCTACTCTAGAGCCAAATCCCTCAGTCTCTGCCTGAGTCTCTAACTCTAGCTTCCTCAAGAGGAGCACACCCCAAGTTTAGTGTGGGTGCTGCCCACCATTCCCCCTGTAGAAGCAAGCTCAGCAGGACTTAACTATCAAGTTAAATAAAAATATTTTATAAGAGCTCAAAAAGTAGAAAGAACATGAGCTTCATAGTTAGACAGACAGACCTATGTTTTGTCCTGACTTTGACACTTATCAATTGTGTGATTGTAGACAAGTCAGTTAACCTTTCTGAGCTTGTTTCCTCAATAGAGATAAACACTGTTATAAACAGAATGATGTTTATTTTAAAAAAAAGACAAATGGAAATAATATATGTAAAGTTCTTGACATACTGTCTGGCATCTAGTACAACCCACTAAATTTTATTGTTAACTTTTTAGGTATTATTAACATTAAGATCACTTTTATTATTTAATCATCCTCAAAAATAGACCTTACTTATTATAATGCAAGTTAAATAAAATAAGTCACTTACACATAACTTGTTTTTTTTTTCCCTGAGACTACACCATGGAGAAGAATGAACAAGGAAAAAGAATATGATGAACCACTGTAACATTACACATCACAGTCAACAGATCTGAACTCACATCCTGACTTGACCACATATTTACCAGCAGTGTGACTTTGAGCAAATTATGTAACCTCTCTGAGCCTCAGTTTTCTCACCTATATATGAAAATAATAATATTTCTTCACAGTTTGTAAGATGACATTGTATATGTAAGCCATTTAGTATTAAGCCCTGCATGTAGTAAATGTTATTTTTTTACTTTTCCCTACAGTCTATCGGTACCCCAGTAATATTTTTCCATTATCTTTTTCCCTTCCTACCTCCAGATGTTACAGTGACATTAGGAATTTTACAGTTCACGGTTTTAATTTGTTTGCTCAGTTAAGGAGCTTACATAGACTATATTTACATTGTCTTACATAGAGTACACACACACACAAACACACACACACACACACACACACACACCCTTCATTCCAGGGGGCTATTTTCAGAAGGTTCAAATTGGTAAATTTTATTTCATAAAGACCCTATAAATCTAGCCCAATCATCAAGAGTGTTAGAAATAAAATGGTACATTTTCTTAATTTATAGATGTAAAAATATCCTAGGTAAACTTGAGGTGTGATCTTACCTGACCTCATTAACTAAAGATAAATAAGATTAGTCATTGCTTGGACTGAAGATCACAGTAAACAATAAAGATTTATTGAGTTGGAAAGCAGTGACTTTCCTTTCAACTTCCTTTGATAATGTGAGGTAAACTAACATTCTAGCATGCTTTTATGAATGTTATTAAAGCTTAAAGCTCACCCACAAATCATAGAACCATTTGACTCAATGATGATGACACTAGAAGGCAGATAACAAATACTAATTCTAGTATTCTAGTTGAATGTTGCTATTGCTCCTACTTTGCTTCTCTACATTTTTTTCTTCCTTTGTTTCTTATATCTCAGTGCAATGGTGACTCAGATTGCAAATCCATACCACTTCCAGTTTCTGAGACAATTCACACTGAAGGGATTATCAGTAGAATCAGTCTCATAATTCAGTTTAGTTTGGGTTTAGATCAGCATCCCTGAGACCTAGTGGTTCAGTGCAGATTACCAAGATTTCTGCATTATCTTCTCATTCTTTTTGCTACCAATAAACATTAAAAATCAGTAGTAGCTATTAGTTATTTGCATGGATTCTGGAGCTAGACTTCTGTGTTCAAATTCTAGCTCTGCCAATTACTAGCTGTGTAACTTTGAGAAAATAATTTCACTTATATAGTTTTCAGTTTCATCATATATAAAATGGGGATAATGATAATATCTAACTCATAAACTTCTTGAGAAGATTAAAGGTGAGAAATCTTGTAAAGTTCTTAGTATTTGGCACATAATAAGCAGTTCAATATTATATTCATGTTTTTTAAAATGCCTGACACCCATTTCCTCATGAAAATACAGTGGTTACCTGGGGGAGGAGGGTTATGTGGGGAGGGAGAGCATGTTGGGAGAAGGACATAAAAAGGAACAAATATAAGGTGATGGAGGATTTGACTTTGGGTGATGGGTATACAGCATAATCGACTGTTCAAATGATGTGGAGGTATTTACCTAAAATCTATGTACTCTTGTTGATCAATGTCACCCTGTTAAATTTAATTTTCTAAATAAATAAATACATAAAAAAAGAAAATGCCTGACCAGGCGGTGGTGCAGTGGATAGAGCATTGGACTAGGATGCCAAGGACCCAGGTTCGAGACCCCGAGGTCGCCAGCTTCAGCGTGGGCTCATCAGGTTTGAGCAAAAGCTCACGAGCTTGGACCAAGGTCGCTGGCTCAAGCAAGGGGTTACTCAGTCTGCTGAAGGCGCGCGGTCAAGGCACATATGAGAAAACAATCAATGAACAACTAAGGTGTTACAATGAAAAACTAATGATTGATGCTTCTCATCTTTCCGTTCCTGTCTGTGTGTCCCTATCTATCCCTCTCTCTGACTCTTTCTCTGTCTCTGTAAAAAAAAACAAAAGAAAATGTTTCCTCCTTCTCTTTTTTGATTTGTAGCTATTCTTTATACCTTTCCCTTCAATTCTCATGTTGATGTGATTTATTAAGCCTTGCCTAAGCATATACTTCAACAACTACTCTGAATCCCTCACTAGTTACTCAACCCAATACAGTACCTCAATCACCTTCCAGGTTTGAGCAGACTTGGAGAGAAACATGAGATGACAACCACTGAGCCACCTAACATCTGAGTGTTCTTTAGCTATACTATACTTTAACAGATTAACTCCCAATACTTAACAGTTTTCCAAATTGTGACAAAGATAGTCTGCTTATCTCAGAAACACCATGTCCAATCCACCTAACTGGACCTTTTCACCCATTAACTCTTCTTCCCTTAGCTTCCTCTGGATGCCAGGAAGAGACAGGTTGTCAAGTCCGGAGATATATAAAAAAAAGTCTTAAAAAATGATAAGTCTTCCCTCCTTATAGTAACATTACTAAGAATCTCTTTTCCCAACCGGTAATCTTGACTTATTTAGGTAGGGTCCCAGGATGATTAAATGACATTACAAGGTAAATGGTGATCATATTCCCGACAGCCTGCGAAGGAAAAAGCACATTACAAGGACTTGAAAAACTATTACAAATAATAAAAATAAATAAATGTTCTTATTTGATAAAGATAAATTATGAATAGTAAACAAAAGGCTTTCATTCTTGAGTCTTCAGTCTGAATAAGCTTATCTTAATAAATTAAAATGTTTTATGTAAATTGTGCAATTTTATTTATAATTTTTTTCTTTCTCAGCATCTCAAAGCACTATGCAAATATTATTTAACAATAAATATCTGATGTGGGATGATCATTATCATTGCCCCCAAGATGATGAAACAAAAATGTAGAAAGGTTAAGAAACTTGCCCAAAGCCACTTGGGGAAACCCTGAACAAAAACTATTAATACTTGTTGTTTCTATGTTTGTAATAATGAGCAAATTAAAAGTGCAATAATTTTCATTGTAATTCAGGGGAAAATTGTTTTCTTAACAGTAGTCCCTAACCATGCGAAAGTAGTCTTTTTAACTTCCCTTAATGTAGATACTTTTTTTTCCCAGATAGTACCTAATTATAGTAAATTGCTTTGTTTCTTAATTGTTACTGCAAGGCAACTAAAATTGTTACGTTGACTATTCAAAAGTGGATTGTTAATGACTTTAATCATCAGATAATCTGGTAATATAATCAATGTAACAGGGAGATACCTTGTGGAAACAACAAGCAAATTAAGTATGAAACATAGACATATAAGGGAGTGTTCAATGTTATTGTTTTATGTTTGGTATGAGAAGTAAAAATTCTCATTTCACAAAGAAGCAAAAAGAGATGTTAATGCTCTTTTATATACCTAATCATCAGAACCCCACAGACCTTGCTGTTTAATGTTGGACTCTCATCACACCAAGTTTGAACAACCTCTACACAAGATATGAAACACCAATATTTTCCCCAGCAGAAATTTCACCAGAGGAGATCTTTTTGCCTGCATCTACTTCCAACTTGAAAACCTTAAAAGGGGTATAGCTTTCCATACCTCACCAGCTCCTAAGCTAAAAGTTTGAGGGCAACTGTGAGTTTTAATTGTTCTGGACAAGCTGTGTTCTTCTGTGGAAAATAGATGAATTAATGCACATTAACAGAAATAAGAGAGTCCGCAAGGTTGGACTCTAAGAGAATAATAAGTAGAACAAAGACCACCAAGTTTCTCTTTTCTTGAAATAGATAGTATACAAACACAAGGCTCTCAATAGAGCATGCCGAGAATTAATTCTATTATAATTAATTAACTGAAGACAAATATCTACTTGATATGTTAAAAACAACACAAGAACCAACATGTGTGCATCCACACACATACATTCAAATGCAAAAAGCAGGTATATGTCTTATCTAAAAAATAGATTCTTAAATGAACCCTCATACACTGTTGGTGGGAATGTAAAGTAGTACAACCATTATGGAAGAAAGTATGGTGGTTCCTCAAAAAACTGAAAATAGAATTACCTTATGACCCAGCAATCCCTCTACTGGGTATATACCCCCAAAACTCAGAAACATTGATACGTAAAGACACATGCAGCCCCATGTTCATTGCAGCATTGTTCACAGTGGCCAGGACATGGAAACAACCAAAAAGCCCGTCAATAGATGACTGGATAAAGAAGATGTGGCACATATACACTATGGAATACTACTCAGCCACAAGAAATGATGACATCGGATCATTTACAGCAAAATGGTGGGATCTTGATAACATTATACGAAGTGAAATAAGTAAATCAGAAAAACCAGGAACTGCATTATTCCATACGTAGGTGGGACATAAAAGTGAAACTAAGAGACATTGATAAGAATGTGGTGGTTACAGGGGGAGGGGGGAAAGGGAGAGGGAAAGGGGGAGGGGGAGGGGCACAAAGAAAACTAGATAGAAGGTGACAGAGGACAATCTGACTTTGGGTGATGGGTATGCAACATAAGTGAACGACAAGATAACCTGGACTTGTTATCTTTGAATATATGTATCCTGATTTATTGATGTCGCCCCATTAAAAATAAAATTATTAAAATAAAAAAATAAGAGTAAATAGATTCTTCTATTTGTTACTTCTAGTATTTGCCAATTAGGTAAGCTCAAGCAAATCATTTGCATTAAGAAAAAAAGGCAAATATGATTTTTACTCCAGTTTGGGTTTGTGTGAGAAAAATCATATTACATTTAGGTTTTGTTTAATGTTTTAATTTTTTTCTTTTCTTAGCTTAGATCTATATTTAAAATAGTATAGCTTTTAATATGGTTCATTATATATTATTTAATAACATGAAAATATTAGTTCTGAAATAATGAATCTTAATTGATTATTTCACAATACTTTGAATATATTGAAGTTTTTCTCTATTTTATTGTCAGAAAAAATAATACACATAAAACCTGACTTGATATTAATTAACAGTATTGGAAAAAGCAAACTCCTATTCTCTAGTATATCATTCAAATTATAAGTACAGACTTTATTCTTAAATCATAACACATTTAATCTTATATTAATTTATAAATGATGTGATTATAAAATATTTTTAAAAGCCAATTGTTTAATTGGTTAAATATATAGATTAATATTAGATATACATTATCCGAACAATAAAAAGTAAAATATCTTTCTTCTAACCCAGTCTCTCCTCTCTCCAGTTCACTTACCCTCAAATGAAAATCACTATTTCAGGTATTTTTTCCCTTCAAGAGTTTGTTATACATTCACAGGCCAACAGAAATTGATATGATTTTTCTCTCACTTCTATATATTATTGTAGATTATTGTTCTACACTTTGACTTTTTAATCAGTAATATATCTTGGAGATGTTTTTATAACAACACCTAAAGAGATTCTTTATTCTTTAAAAAATGTTATAAAAAAATGTCTTCAAGATGGCAGAATAGGAGGTAACAACCATCCATGGATAAAAATACCTTAACACGGGCTCTGGAATCTAAATCAGAGGTTATAGCACCCCAGTAGAGCACAGAAACAAGAGAAGATATATTAAAAAGTATAATAAGAACAATTTCACCATACCCAAGTCATACCTTATTTCAAGCTATTACAGCAAAGCAACAAGAGAAGAAAAATACACATTTTTCTCAAACACACCCATAACATTTTACTGGATAGATTACAACTAGTTCAAAAAGCAATTCCTAACAAATTTAAAATTAGTGGAATCATTTCAAGTATCTTTTCCAGATGGAATGAAATGATAAATTAATAACAAAAGAAAGAAAAAAAATTAAAGATAAATGTAATTAAACAACAAAAACTTAAACAAACATTGATCAAAAAAGAAATCAAAAAATATATTGAGACAAACAAAAATGACAACACATTATACCCAAACCTATAGGACAATAAAAGACCAATTCTAAGAGGGAAAGTAATAGCAATAAATGTTTATATTAAAAAATAAAAATGATGAAACATAAAAATCTTTCTTCTAAGATCAGGTATAAGACAAGATTGCCCACTCTTACCACTTTTATTCAACATACCTGTAGTATGGAAGTTCTAGCCAGATAAATTAGAGAAAAAAAATAAACAAAAGGCATGCAAATTGGAAACGAAGAAGATGTCACTATTTGCAAATGACATAATGTTATATACAGAAACCTTAATAATCCATCAAAAAATTTGTAGAATTAATAAAGAAATTTAATAAAGTTGAAGCTACAAAATCAATACACAAAATCTGTTATGTTTAATATACTAATAACAAATTATCAGAAGTAAAAATTTAAAAAAATAATTTTACAATTGCATCGAAATAATAAAATACCTAGGAATAAATTGAACCAAGAAGGTGACAGAACTGTACAATAAAAATTATGACATTGATGATAAAAATTGAAAAAGATACAAACAAGTAGAAAGCTATTGCATGTTCATGAATTAAAAGAATTGATAATGTTAAAATGTCTTTACTACTCAAAACAACCTATAATTTTAATGCAATCCCTATCAAAATTCTAATGGCATTTTACAGACATATAACAAGCAATTCTGTAATTAGAATGGATCCACAAAAGACCTTGAAGAGCCAAAACAATCTTGAAGGAAAAAGAACAAAGCTAGAGGCATCATTTTTCCTGACTTCAAACTATATTACAAAGTTATAGTGATCAAAATAGCATGGTATTGGCATAAAAACAAACACATAGATTAATGGAAAGAAAGGAATAGCCCAGAAATAAACACATAATGGTCAAGTAATTTTTGACAAAGAAGCCAAGACTATACAACAAGGAAAAAAGCAGTCTCTTCAATTAATCATGTTAGGAAACTTGGATAGCCACATGCAAAAAAATAAAACTGAGCCACTATTTTATATAACACACAAAAATTAATTCAAAATAAATTGAAAACTTTAATGTAAGATCTGAAACCATGAAATTCCTATAAGAATTTGCCTTGGTGGCAATTTTTTGGATCTAACTCCAAAAGCAAATATTGACAAATTGAACTACAATAAATTAAAAGTCTTGTTCACAGCAAAGAAAATAATCAACAAAATAAAAGGTAAAAAATGCATAAATACTTGAATATATATTTCTCAAAAGAATACTTAAAAATGGCAAACAGCTTTATGAAAAGGTGCTAAATATCATTAATTATCAGGGAAATGTAAATCAAAACTACAATAAGATATACCTTACAATTGTTAGGATGCTTAGCATCAAAACAAAAACAAAAACAACAATTGGAATGCTAATCAACCATAAGAACAGATGAAATACTGCCATTTGTAACAATATGAATGAATCTTGAGATTCATTCAGATACTAGAAATATCAGATGGAACACTTTGTAAAGTATATGATGTCTAACCACTATGCTGTACACCTGAAACTAATACAAAATAATGTTGGATATAAGCTACAATTGAAAAAATTAAAAATAAATACAAATGGCAAATAAAAATATGAAAAGATGTTCTACACTATATGTAATCAAGGAAATGCAAACTTAAGCTACAATGACATACCACTCTACAATATTAGAATGGCCAAAATAAGAAAACTCACAACGCGAAATGCTACTGAGGAAATGGAACAATAGAACCTCTCATTCATTACCCATGAAAATGCAAAATAGCATAGCACAGCCATTTTTAAAAACACTTTGGTTTTTTCTTTTAAATTCATGATACACATACCATACAACCCAGCAATTGTACTCCTTTGTGTTTACTCAAGGAGCTTAAAACTTACACGTGAATGGTTATAGAATATTTACTCATAATTTCTAATACTGAGAAGCAACTAAGATGCTCTTCAGTAAGTCAGTGGATAAATAAATTGTATTACAACCAGACAATAAAAGATTATTCAGTACTAAAAAGAAATGAGCTATCAAGCCATGAGACAACATGGAGGACTCTTAAGTGTGTTTACTAACTGAAAGAAGCCAATCTAAAATGGCTACATACTGTGTTTTTCCAACTGATATTCTGAAAAAGTTAAAAGTATGGAGATAGTAAAATGATCTGTGGTTGCTAAAGTTTCAGGAGTCGTAGGGTGTGGAGTAGGGGTTAGGTGAAGCAAAAAAGATTTCTAGGGCAGTGAAAATACTCTGTATGATACTGTAATGATGGATGGAACAAATATTATATATTTGCTAAAATCCATAGATTCTACAAAACCAAGAGTGAATGCTAATTTAAATTGTAGACATTGGGTGATTATGATTGTTAAAGTAGGTTCATGAATTGTAACAGATGTTGAGAATGGGACAGGCTATGCATTTATAAGGACATGGAATATACAGAAAGTCTCTCTACCTTCTTTTTAATTTTGTGAACCTAAAACTTCTCTAGAAAATTGTCTTCTAAATAAATAAATAAATAAACAAATAAAGGGAGTAAGAAGATTAATTTTAAAGGTGTTGAATATGTTTATAGTATATTGTGGTAATGGTTTCATAAGTATATGCCTGTCTCCAAACTCATCAAGCTGTATACACTAAATATGTATGAATTTTTGTATGTTGACTAAAGTACAACATAGTAGTTTTTTTAAATTACACTTTCATTGTATTCCATTTTATCAATATACCATATTGCATTTAACAATTTCCCTACCAATAGAAATGTAGGATTTGTTTAGCCATTTCTTATTACAAATATTGCTACATTGAGAAATATGGCATATGAACCATTTTACACATATGACAGTTATTTGCATAATAATCTCATAGAAAAGACATTGTTACATTAAAGGATATATACTTTAACGTAGTGATTTGATGGATTATCTTCCGTGGAATACATTCCACCAATTATAAGTAAGATTGTTTATTTCTTCACAGCCATAGCAATAGAATGTTATCAAACTATATTTTTATATATACCAAAGAGATGAAAATTTTATCTTATTGTAGTCCTCTAATTATGAATTACATGAAGCATCTTTTCTATGTTTAACAGGATTTTTACATTTTATTTTATTATTTAAATTTTTATTGAATTTATTGGGATGATGTTGGTTAATAAAAGTATACAGGTATCGGCCCTGGCCAGTTGGCTCAGCAGGAGAATGTCAGCCTGGCATGTGGAAGTCCTGGGTTCAATTCTTACTCAGGGCACATAGGAGAAGTGACCATCTGCTTCTCCACTCCTCCCCCTTTCTCTCTCTTTCCCTTCCTGCATCCACGGCTCAAATGGTTTGACCAAATTGGTCTGGGGAGCTGAGAATAGCTCCATGGCTTCCCCTCAGGCATTAAAATAGCTCAGTTGCCAAGCAATGGAATAGCTTCCCCAGATGGGCAGAGCATTGTCTCATAGGGGGTTTGCCAGTGGATTCATGTATGGGAGCATGCAGGAGTTTCTCTCTCTGCCTACCTGCCTTTCACCTAATAATAATAAAGAAAAGTATAAAGGTTTCAGGTGCACAATTTTATAATACATCATCTGTATATTGCATTGTGTGTTTAACACCCCAATTTAAGTTTCTATCACCTTTTCCTCTTCTTGTAACATCTTCCATCTCTTCCCACTCCCTTTTCTTCCTGCAGTCCCTACACTATTGTCTGTCTATAAGTTTTTATCTTTGCTTAATCCCTTCACTGTTTTCCCTCAGACCCCCAGCTGCCATCACCTCTGACAGCTGTCAGTTTATTCTCCATATCTATGAATCTGTTTCTATTTACCAGTAGTTTGTTAGTTTATTTTGTCCATTAGATTCCACATATGAGTGAAATCATATGATACTTGTCTTTCTATGACTGGTTTATTTCACTTAGCATAATAATCTCTAGGACCACCCATGCTGTCACAAAGGTAAGATTTACATTGCTCAAAGGTGCCACAACACTTTTATCCACTCATTTAATGATGGGCACTTGGGCTGCTTTTAAATCTTGGCTATTGTAAATAACACTGAAATGAACAAAAACTTCTTCAGTGAAATGTCTATTCATATTCTTTTCATATTTTTTAATTGATCTTTTTTGGCATTTTCTTATTGGTTTGTAAGAACTCTTTTCTGTAATTGGAAAAGTAGCCCATAGTAGACGTCAACTGCAATTAAGTTTTTGAATATTTGTCACTTATTCTTTAATTTTAATTTTGGTGGGTTTGCCATAATTAAAAAAATAAGTCAATGTTTCAATATTTTCTCTTATACTTTCTGCATTTTACATCATAGCTAGAAATGTCTTTGTCGAACTCGAGTTAAAAAAGAATCCTTCTCTATGGTACAAGTAATTTAGGGACAATTCTATTTCGGTGGAATAATAATTATAGAGATGCCTTTAAAATAAAGATTTTCTCTTTAAAACAATTATAAAACAAAAGCAAAATGATCAACACTGTTACGTAAAGAGACAAATGCTATGCTTTAGTGCTGAACTCTCACCAAGAGGAACAGAATATACTTTGTGTTAGTAACACATATTATGGGCCAAGGCAGGGGTCGGGAAACTTTTTGGCTGAGAGAGCCACGAACGCTACATATTTTAAAATGTAATTCCGTGAGAGCCACACAACGACCTGTGTACTTTAGGCATTATCCAATAAAAATTTGGTGTTGTCCTGGAGGACAGCTGTGATTGGCTCCAGCCACCCGCAACCATGAACATGAGCGGTAAGAAATGAACGGATTGTAATACATGAGAATGTTTTATATTTTTAACTTTATTATTTTTTTATTAAAGATTTATCTGTGAGCCAGATGCAGCCATCAAAAGAGCCACATCTGGCTCACGAGCCATAGGTTCCCCACCCCTGGGCCAAGGAAACCTTTGAAACCAGAAGAGATAAAAGATAAGTTGCATAGATAAAGAGGCAGCTATTTTGGTAACCTGGTGAATGACCAATAGCATCACAAAGTGTTGAAGAGCCATGATAAAAATATTACTTCAAAGAACAATAAACCAGTAAATTCACTACTAAATTGTTACAATGTACAGCTAACACGATATTTGAAACTGTTGATGATTGATTTAGACCCCAAAGAAATACAGAGACAAGTAATAGGTAGCATGAGTTTGTCAAAAAACAAGTCATGTGAAAATGCAATTCAATCTTTCCCTAAATATGATTATTTTAGTACATTAAAAAAAAGTAGTTGGGACTTAGGCTAATAATTTTTTAACTGAATCAAGTATAAATGTTATAAGATGAATAGTGTAGATGCAGACTATTTAAAATAAATTGAGTACAGAGTTGTTACTAATATTTGGTGGAGTTATCAAGGTGGTCCCTTAAGGTTCCAGTCTGAGTTCAATAAGATTCAATAGTTTTATTTACTACTTAGAGAATAAAAGGAAAAGACGTTAATAAAATCTCCACATGTTTCTGCTCATATCAGGATAGGCATGAAATAGAGTGCAGGGTAAAATATTCGAATGAGCAGAAATCAATAAAATAAGATTCAATAAAGCATTCATAATGTAATGTAATTCACAAAGGAAAGAATAATCAAATGCATCAATGTAAAATAGAACCACAAGAAGCTTTAAAGGTTATAGTGGAAAGTAAAACAAGCATGTATCAGCAACATGACTGTCAAACCCAATGGGCCAATGAATAAGTTACAAAAATTATTTTTAAATAAGAAAAAAGAAAAAAGGTATGATAGTTTATAAGCACTACAGTGTGTCCAGATTGTTCACCTAAAGTACTGATATATAAGTACAGAGAGGTGACTGGAAAAACAAAATAATTCATGCAGGAAAAAAATGAGACAGGCATAAGACAAATATCAGTGGAGAACAGTAAATGAAGGAAGTATAAAAATGATATAGTTGGTCAGAGCAGAAAGCAAGTAAAGGGTGGAGGGAAGGGGATAGAGGAGAGCCAGACAAAGAGAATGGAGAGGTAACAGGAATATAGAGAAGGAGAAAAACAGGAAGGACTTTAAAAAGGGATGAAGGGAGGCAAAAAAGTTTGTGTTCTGAATTCATTTCACAAAGAAGTTATACAGAGTATAGTATTAGTGGTGGGTGATCCAATTAATATTTTAATTTGAATGTTTCCAAGGGATACACTTGCAGTAATTTAGACCCTTGTTGAGCACGGTCTACAGATCAGCAAGGAAACTAGATTTTAGAGAAAAGATTAGGATAAAAGAACCAGGGTTTCATAAAAGAAAAAAAAAAAAAAAGCCTGTCTGTGGTGGCACAGTGGATCAAGCGTGGACCTGGAATGCTGAGGTTACCTGTTCAAAACTCTGGGCTTGCCCGGTCAAGGCACATATGGGAGTTGATGCTTCCTGCTCCTTCCATGCCTTCCTCTCTCTCTCTCTCTCTCTCTCTCTCTCAAATTAATAAATAAAAAATAAATTAATTAAAATAGGGGTCAAAATCACAGCTAAAGGAATATTAAAAGGCATTTTTAATATTTTTTTTAAAAAATTAAATTCATAGGCCCTGGCCAATTGGTTCAGTGGATAGAGAATCGGCCCAGCATGTGGATGTCCCAGGTTTGCGGGTTTGATCATCAGTCAGGGCACATATGAGAAATGACCATCTGCTTCTTTTCATCTCTTTCTCCCCCTTCTCTCCCAAAACCAGTGGCTCGATTGGTTAATCCGTTAATCGTTGGCCTTGGGTGCTGAGGATAACTCGGTTGATCGGAGCATCAGCCCCAGATGGTGGTTGCTGGGTGGCTCCTGTTTGGGGTGCATGCAGGAGTCTTTCTATCTCCCTTTCTCTCTCACTTAAAAAAATAAATGTATAAAATGCAAAGCAATTCAAACTATCCAAGGACATGTTCACAAAAAGAAGACATAAGGTCATTCATTCCCCTTCATAAAATAACACTTGTTAATTATCTGATTTTTAAAAGTAAAATGTGGCCTTAAGAAAATTTGAAAAGTTTTGAGAGGCACCTTTATAGTTAAAATAATGTATAATCTCACCATCATTAACACTTTAACATGTGATTGACTACTTTGCACAATAAAGATTTTTTAATTTTATAATTTTATTTAGACAAATAATTTTAATGGAGTAACATTGGTCAACTAGAGTACATAGATTTAGAGAAAATATCTCCATATCATTTTGACATTCGATTATGTTGTACACCCATCACTCAAAGTCAAATCGTCCTCCGTGGTCACCTTTTATTTGATTCTCTTTATGCCCCTCCTCTCCCCCCACTCAAGATTTTTAAAGTTAGTATAGTTTTGTACATGCAGCTGTGGATGTGCATTTTTATTATCATTATATTAATATCTTTCCAAGATGTGAATTGAGCTATGAAAACCTGGCTACTAATAGATATATTATATTCCAGTTTAGGTGTATATAAATATCTGTCTATCAATGGATATTTAATTAACCAACTTTGTATAATTATAAACAATGCTGCTGTGGACTTTTTGTCTACAATAGTTTCTGAAAAGGTTGTAATGTGAACATTCTATGGCTTCATATATATACACACAGAGAGAGATTGAAATTGCTTTTCAGAAAGGTTGTTTTAGCTCTTCCCAACAACATATTAATCTTACAATCTCAATTTATCTATATCATTATTTCATGGTAAATATAAGAACTTACTTTTTTGTTATATTTGATATTAAATTTTTGTGAACTGCATTATTTGTGTGTTTTGCAAACTCTGTTATTCTTATTATATTATTATTAACTGATTAGATATTAAGAGTATTGACTTTGGTCATATTCATTAGATATATATTTTCTAATTTATTTTCTGATTGTACTATTGTTTTTATATTTTTGTTTTATAGAATGTATTACATATACATAAATATATTAAATTTTTACTTGATGATTTCTTCATTGCTTTAAGCCTTGGAATTTCTTCTCCAACTAATTATCAGTTAAAATTTCACTTAAGTTTTATTTTCATCATTTTTTACATTTAGTTAATGAATTGATGTAAAGTTTATGACACTGCATGTAAGGTAAGATAATTTTTTTCAAATATTTAGCCAGTTTTCTCAACATTGAAAAATAATATTTCTTATTACTTTAGGTTGTTATAATCTTATATCATTTATTAAGTGTTTTAACATATTGAATTCATTCCAAAGGTTTAGAATGAAAGGTAAACTGACACTGAACAACCAGTTAAGTGCAGCATAAAGAAGTATACTTCTGGCCTGACCTCTGTTGGCGCAGTGGACAAAGCATTGACCTGGAACACTGAGGTCGCCAATTCAAAATCTTGGGCTTGCCTCGTCAAGGCACATATGGGAATTGATGCTTCCTGCTCCTCCCTTGTCTCTCTCTTTCTCTCTCTTCTCTTTAACTTGAATAAATAATTTAAAAAAAAACGAGGAAACACAGCAATACTTAATCTTCAAGTGTGTTAAATTGTCATCGTGATACATTTTTAGAGATTATTTGTTAACCTTCATATATAAAAAGTAGTCAAGTTATACCTCTAAAATATTTCATAGTCTTGTTAATAAAATCTTGTTAAAATAATCATGGTATTGGGGATTAAAACCTTCTGGGGAAAAATTAGAAATTCTACTGCCTGAAAATTAATTAGAGAACCAGTAGAAATGTAGTTAAAAGAATAATGCATATTGCTCATTCATTCTTCTTTCATTCAACAAACATGTATTTCAGGGCCTGCCATATTAAGTAGTGGAGAGAATGCAATAAATAATAGTCTCTGCTTTCAAAGGTGTGCCACCAAGTGTGAACTAAATAGTGTATAACACAGTCTATTGATGTGGGACTTTGCTCTATTCAATTACACACATCTACTATACAAGTAAAGAAGAGGAAATGCTTAACTTCATGTGGGATGGAGTGAAGAAAAAGTTCTGGAAGAAAAGATAATCAGAGGCTCTTTTACAAAGGAGGTGATTGTTGAGCTGAATCTTAAAGGTTATTTAGAAGTTTGTCAGCTAGTCCCAGAAAGAATGAAGGCATGGCGGTGTGAAGATATCTAATGTATTTGGAGTGTAAAAAGCAATTCTGTGTGACTGAATCATAGTACGCATAGAAAGATTCAGTAGAAAATGAGACCAGAAGGAGAGACAGGTACTCAGACTTTAAACCACATGAAAGAAAATATAAAACCACTAAATATTTGTAAGCAGGAGAGTGAAATGATCAAACTTGCCTTTTGGAGGAAAGCCATGCTGGTTTCAAATGGAAGGAAAAAAAGTTGGAAGTAGGAAAAAGCTTCAGCAATAGTCCAAGTAAGAGATTATGAAGACTAAATATTATAAATAAAAATATTATAAAACTGGATAAAAATTGTTGGGCTTGGGGCATATTAAAAAGTAGAAGTAGCAAGACTTGGTAATTGATTGCCTATGAAATGTTAAAGCATAGGACTATTCAGTGATGATGTCAAGGTTTCTGGCTTGCACTAAATAAATGAGATTGGAAACACTGAAAGAGTTTCAGGTTTATAGAACATTGGGAGTTGGGCAGGGTTAGGATGAGTTTAACGGACTTCTAAAGCATTCAGTGGAAATACAGAAATAGCTGGATACACACACACACACACACACACACACACACACACACACACGCTCAGAGCTCAGTAGAGGGACCTGATCTAGCGAGATAAATTTGCGACTGGAAGTACGAAAGGAGAAAAGTGGGTAGGTTCAAGCATTTTAAGAAATAGATATGACAAGATCTATGAATTATGGGAAAGGGGAGAGTAAAATAAATGTGTCAGGAAATAGATTATGTTTGTAGAAATTCTACTTGTTCTGTAGGATATCAAAGGAAGAGTAAATAAGTACATTATATAAATCCTCATTTTAAAAGAAGCATTGACAATAAAATATGCCAGCTACCAAGTGTTTCGATTTTTCTAATAAGCTGCTCTTAAATCCACCTATCCCTTCCACTGAGAGAGTTATTTTCACCATCTGACAACAGCAGTTCTTCCCCTTATAAATCTTCTTAAACATATTTTTCTTACACTCAAAAATTGAACAAGTAAGAGAGTATGGAGCATAGCTGCTATGAGCTATTAGAATAGAGCCCAAACATGGAAACATACATTTTGAAAAATTCCCTAAGCAACTGTATACTCTTAAGGGTAGAAGGAATCTATCCAACATGCTTTTGAGGCTTTTTATTTTCTCCTTTTTGGGAAATTGACCAAGTTCTGATGAAGACTTTGGAAATGCAATTAAAAATAATTGCAAAGACAGAGTCCCTTTCAGAACTTCCCTGAAAGAGAAATAGACTGGAGAATTGTTTTACATGATGTCTCCTACAAAGTAAGTCAGACTCAAGATCTCAGGTTCAGAGAGTTACTGATTGGCTGTAGGGCAAGTATTTTTTCACATACCATGGAAGATGATGCCATGATTTGAACATCCTTACCACTTGGATTTCAGTTTCATTGTTCATTAGATCACAACGCCACTAAAATTAAAACTATTATGACACCAAAAGGACTAATGTGAAATTAAAAAGATTTAAAATTCTAACTAAAACCATTAACCACATGTTGACCCAGATTTAAGTTATATTTTATCTCTGATTCCCAAACTCTAATTCTGTGTTTCCCTCCTCTTGGGATATGCTTTTAGGTGTTGAGTCTGATAGCCTATATTCTAAATATAAATACTACAATGAAAAGTCACCATGAACAAAGATTGAAGATAAAATCTTGTGCATCCTATGTTTTTGTCCTCTGTTTAAAAAAGCATCTCAAATATAAAAATAAGTCCTAGTAAAATATGATAGAGAGATATTTCCTAAACTATTTAAGTTACTAGAATTTTATAAAGAAATTACATCCCTAGTAGATAAATGACCAACAAAAACAAAAACTAAGGAGGTGGTTCTTATGATAGAAAATAAAGCTAACAAACAAATCCATAGGAATATGTTCAATCTTGGAAGTAATCAGAAAAGTTTAACTTGAAACTATAATGAGATAACATTTTTATCAATTTAATTTAGATTTCTGTCATGTTTGTGGTAAAATTAGTCAATTATTCCCATCTCTTTCAAAATCAGTTTAGCAAGATTTTTCAAGAAAAATGTAAATATTTTTATTCTCCCAATAATTAAACTGCCTGGAATTTATGCTAAAAATAATTCAAGAAGTTACAAAAACTGTATGTAACAAACTATTTATTACAACAATTTTTATAATGGCAAAAAAATCAGTGACAACCTAAATGACCCAGGAAACTAAGTAAATCATGATGAATTGTCCTAAAGCAAGATAGTGCAGCTGGTAGAAGTTATCATTATGAGGAACCTATAACTTTGTGACAAACTATCTATGATAGAATCATACATAAAAAGCATAGTACATAAGAGTATCTCCATTATTTTTACAACTTTGTAAAACTGTGTATGTGAACGGTGCATAAAAAACAATTGATACATTATGTAGTGATATTGTGAGTGATATTTTATTCTGGTTTTCATAATATTGTTTGCTCACTGATAAAAATTTTAAAAATAATCTTCCACTTCCACCATCTTTTCCATAGTTTGATAGGCATCTGGGTTCTTATCACTCCTGGGCTTGTCATATGGACTCCAGACAACTTGCTGAAGTACAGAGATCACTTCTGGAAAGTCTGACTGCTTAGAAAGACCAGGCTGATGCCTGACCAGGCAGTGGCGCAGTGGATAGAGTGTCAGACTGGGATGCAGAGGACCCAGGTTCGAGACCCTGAGGTTGCCAGCTTGAGCATGGGCTCATCCGGCTTGAGCAAAAAGTTCACCAGCTTGGACCCAAGGTCGCTGGCTCGAGCAAGGGTTTAAACTTTACTTGGTCTGCTGAAGGCCCGTGGTCAAGGCACATACGAGAGGGCAATCAATGAACAACTAAGGTGATGCAACAAAAAATGATGATTGATGCTTCTCATCTCTCTCCGTTTCTATCTGTCTGTCCCTATCTGTCCCTATCTATCCCTCTCTCTGACTCTCTCTCTGTCTCTGTAAAAAAAAGAAAGACCAGGCTGAGATTTTGACTTAGGCTTCTTTCATTTCCTTCCCCCACTTTCCCTGCCAATGGATCAATCTTTCCTTGGTTTGCCTTTCAAGCAGTTGCAGTCATTTGGGAAAACACACTGGAAATAGATTTACTTTCTGGGTTTGAAAATTTAATATATTTGATGTGATAAATATGTCTCCTTAGTTACCCTTAAAGCAAGAGAAGAAAGGAAAGAATAACAGAAATGGAAATGAGATTCTGAAGTATACAGGGTGAAACATTTTTTACACAAACCACGCTCGATCTTGAGCCATTTCAAAGGTTAATTCCTCAGACAATTTATACTGCTCACAAAAACTAGGGGATATTTTATCTCTTCATATTCAGATAATGCTGACCTCACCTGACCAGGTGGTGGGGCAGTGGATAGAGTGTAGGACTGGGATGCAGAAGACTCATGTTCAAAACACCGAGGTCGCCAGCATGAGTGAGAGATCATCCTGTTTGAGCATAGCTCACCAGCTTGAACCCGAGGTCGCTGCCTTGAGCACGTGGTCACTCGGTCTGCTATAGCCCTCCGGTCAAGGTACATATGAGAGAGTTATCAATGAACAACTAGGGTGCTACAATGAAGAATTGATGCTTCTCATCTCTCTCCCTTCCTGTCTGTCTGTTCCTATCTCTTCCTCTCTCTGTTCTCTCTGTCTCTGTCACAAAAAATAGAAAAAGATAATGCTGACCTCATAAAAAGAGCTTAGAAGTCTTTTCTCCTCTTGAATTTTTTGGAATAGTTTGAGAAGTGGTATTAGTTCTTCTTTGAATGTTTGTTAAAATTTGCTTCTGATATCATCCAGTCCAGTTTTGTTTTCTGGGAGTTTTTGAATTGCTACTTTCATTTTATTGTAATTGGTCTATTCAGGTTCAGAATCTTCCTGATTTAGTTTTGGAAGATTGTGTATTTCTAGGAATTTATCCATTTTGCCCATTGTCCAATTTGTTGACATATAGATGTTTGTAGTATTTTTTATAATCTTTTGCATTTCTGTGTTTTCAGTTGTTACATTTCTCTTTCATTTCTAATTTTATTTTATTTTATTCTCTCTCTCTCTCTTAATTGGGACTCTGTGCTTCCTGAACTCATGTGACTTTTTCCTTTACCAGGTTAGGAAAGTTTTCAGCCATTATTTCTTCAAACAGGTACTCTAGACCTTGCCTACTCTCTTCTTCTTCTGGTACTCTTATTTTACAGATGTAGTTATGCTTAATGCTTTTCTAGGTGCTCTTTAGTCTTTCCTAATTTTTAATTTTCTTTTCTTTTTAATGTTCTACTTTGGTGCTTACTGTTATCTTGTCTTCTAAGTTACTGATTTGATCCTCTGTTTCATCTAACCTGCTGTTGTTTTCTTCTAGTGTATTCTTCATTTCAGTTGCTGTGTTCTTCATTACTGACTGACTGGTTCATTTTTATAGTTTCTATGTCTTTTTTAAATACTTACTATCTCTCTGCTTAAGTTCTCACTGGATTTTCCATTTTTAACCTAAAGTCTTTGAGCATCTTTATAACCATTATTTTAAACTGCATCTGATATCTTTGTTGCTTCTATTCTATTTAGTTTTTTTCCTAGGAATTTCTCTTGTTCTTTCATTTGGAGTATATGTCTTTGTCCTCTATTCTGTCTCTCTGTATTATGTATATATGTTATGATTTCAAAAATTTTTATACTGGCTTTAGGATATAGGTGTCTTATTGAGCTCAGTGACACAATATTCCATATCAACTGAATTCCATGCTCCAGAATGTTTCTTGTGGGTTACGTGCACCTTCCTGTTGTAGTTGATTCTTGTGCTTTCATATATAGAGTTAATGCTACATCCTGACTGACTATAAGGTCAAACCTTGATTACTATATATTAGTTTCCATGCAGGGGTTTCTCTCCAATGCAGAGTTGTTTCCAGCAGGGTCTAGTGCCTGCTGGAATAGGGTCTTAGCATTTTCTTCAAAGCATACCTTGGAAGTTAAGCAACTGATGTTTCATTTTCATTGTTTTATTCTCTAGCACAAGTTTTAGCATAATTTCCCAGGATGGGCCTCAAGAAGAATTAAAGAAAATTTCAAGTATTTGTGCCTTTAAATGTTGCCTCATAGGCTAGGAAAACCCACAGATAGAGAATAATCACAACAGCACAATTTGGTGACTCTTGTGGCTTTTTTTCAGAAATTTTAATTCTGTCTATGCCAACTGTTCTTTATTTATTATTTTTCAATCAACATATGTGTTCATTTTACAAGTACATTAAGGAGTTTTCAAATAAATGCAAAATATAATAAAATTACACAAACAGATGATTTAGCAAGAGGGACATTGTCATCATGGAGATCTGTGTTAGGAGGCTTTGCTGAAGTGGTAGGATGCAATAAAACATTTGAGAATGAATACTAGAAAAAGTCAGATTTTTGTCTTTTAGCCATGATTTCAACTAAGCCCACTCAAAGTTCACATCCTATATTTGCATATGAAGGAGTCTTTAATATTTTGTTCATAGTTTAACTGTTATGTATTTCTGCATGTAATGACAATACAGGGAGTGAGGTATCTTGAGCAAGAGTACATTTTAATGGAAAAAAATCAAAGTTTTGAGAAATATAAACTTGGAAATTGGGGGTAGTCATTTACTTGTCTTCTCAAACATATTGCTTTTTGTTCATATCTTCTTTCATTTATGTCCTGACTTTGACTTTTAAAACCACTTGACAACTTAAAAATAATGGACTATGTAGTATACACACTGGCGGGCAACCCTCAATGTATAATCCCTTGTGCAATTCCCTAAGATTGAATGGTACAAACTGCTTCTAACCCAATATAATTTGTCAAAAGCGATTGGATGTCACTCCTTCCTGTGATATGTTATATAATAGTACAAAGGAGAAACAATTTTTCAGATGTATAAGATGCCTAATTGACTTTTAATTGATCAAAGGGAGATTACCCTAGATAAACCTGATTTAATAAGATGAACCATTTAATTGAGGGGTTAGGCCATCCTGGAAATGGGAGACTTCAAGCAACTGCAATTTTTCATTGCAGCCTTTGAAGAAGAAAGTTGCCATGAATTCTACAGCCACAAGGTACAATTTTGTCAATAGCTTGAATGACTTTGGAAGCATATCCTTTCATAGCTGAGCTTTATGTTTAGAAAGCTGCATAGCTGACATCTTGATTGCAGGCTTGAGAGATTGTGAGCAAAGGATTCATCTAAACCAGGGGTAGTCAACCTTTTTATACCTACCGCCCACTTTCGTATCTCTGTTAGTAGTAAAATTTTCTAACTACCCACTGGTTCCACAGTTAATGGTGATTTATAAAGTAGGGAAGTAACTTTATTTGATAAAATTTATAAAGCAGTGTTACAGCAAATTAAAGCATATAATAATAATTACATACCAAGTACTTTATGCTGGATTTTCACTAAGTTTGGCAGAATAAATCTTTATAAAACAACCTACTATAGTTAAATCTATCTTTTTATTTATACTTTCATTGCTCTGCTACCACCCACCATGAAAGCTGGAACACCTACTAGTGGGTGGTAAGGACCAGGTTGACTACCACTGATCTAAACTGTGCCCTGATTCCTGACCCATAAAATGGTGAGATAATAAGTGTGTGATGTTTCAAAGTTTTAAGTGGGAATTTTTATGTAGTAATAGGAAAATAATAACAGCAAACACATTTCTTTTTCTCAGTTGCCTAAGGAAAATCTAAAAATAAATGTGGACCAAATGACAAATGTAATCAAGTGACAATAGTACAAATAAGGCATGATGGCCTAGTTGAAGTCTTGACTCTGCTTCAAATGGACTAAGATACTCCACCCCTTTGAGCCTATTACCTCATCTATCAAATAGGTTTGATTTAATCCAACTAGCCCTTCTCACAAGGTTCTGAGGAAGACCTTTGAAAACTGTAAAAATGCTGGACTCATATGTTATGGTACTTACAATGCTCAAAGTAGAACTCTTAAGTTTTCTATATGTATTAACTTAATCATAAAATGACCCTATGAAGTAGATATTTCATGATCATCATCTCCATTTTACAGATAAAAGAAATGAGGCACAAAGATACAAAAATGTTGCCCAAGATTACACAGTTGTTAGTAAATAAGAACAAGTATTTAAACCTAAGCAATTTGGTTTCAGTATCTGTACTGTTAATCATTACACTGTACTGCTTTTTTTAGCTTTAATAAGTATAGGAAACTCCTTCTGAAGCAAGCTAAGCTTTGATACCAATACAGTCTGATAGAGATTTAAGATCTTCAGATGAAAGTGAACCCCATAAGCTTCTAATTTGATGCACTCTTCCAAATTTATCTTGTATTTTTCTACCACAACCACATATATTTTTTTCAAAATAAATTCACCAGAAGGCAACAATTCTGTTTTCTTTCATAAAATTCATTTGTGCCATTCAAACTACTTAGCTCCACTACCTCATACCCAATAGCATCTCCTTCTACTGTTTCCCATTATTACTTAGCTGAGAGCACATGAACATCTGCTTAAAACAAACACATTTAATTTCTCTTCAAACAGAGATTCACATAACAACAAAGCATAGAACCATTTTTATTAAATTGCTTTTAGGTACACTGCATGATTTTCATTGTAAACTGTCTGATTCTTTAAATCTCTGAGCATACAGGATCAGTTCTTAATTTATCAAAAAACTCCAAAGCTAGCAAAGGCTTTGCTAAGGGAACATGTGTTATACAACCCCCTGCTTTTGCGAAGATTAGCTTTTCCTTTTAAATAATTTTTTTTTTTTTTTTTTTTTTTTTTTTTTTTTTTTTTTTTTCTGAAGCTGGAAACGGGGAGAGACAGTCAGACAGACTCCCGCATGCGCCCGACCGGGATCCACCCGGCACTCCCACCAGTGGGCGATGCTCTGCCCACCAGGGGGCGATGCTCTGCCCCTCCGGGGTGTCGCTCTGTTGCGACCAGAGCCACTCTAGCACCTGGGGCAGAGGCCAAGGAGCCATCCCCAGCGCCCGAGCCATCTTTGCTCCAGTGGAGCCTCGGCTGCGGGAGGGGAAGAGAGAGACAGAGAGGAAGGAGAGGGGGAGGGGTGGAGAGGCAGATGGGCGCCTCTCCTGTGTGCCCTGGCCGGGAATCGAACCCGGGACTTCCGCACGCCAGGCCGACGCTCTACCACTGAGCCAACCGGCCAGGGCTTTTTTTTTTTTTTTTTTTTTTTTTTTTTTTTAATTTAGAGAGAGAAAGAGAGACAGATAGACAGACAGAAAGGAGGAGCAGAAAGCATCAACTCCCATATGTGCCTTGACCAGGCAAACCCAGGGTTTCAAACTGGCAACCTCAGTGTTTCCAGGTCGACACTTTATCCACTGCTCCACCACAGGTCAGTAAATATTTCTAATGTTAAAAAAAGTCTTACCTCCAGTAATGAGACATTATAGCTTTCCAGCTAATATTTACCAGTTCTTCCTGAAGTTGAACTGCAATCTTCCCTGCTTCAAATTAAGCAAGCAAGGTTCTATTCAAATTTCAAAATCAGTTAAAAAGACTTTCTCCAAATCATTACCTGACATCCTTATATTAAATTAGTTCCTTAGTCCTTTAATATTCTGGGAACATATATCTTTTTATGTTATCAATATAATAATGCTGTAGTTTATAAATCTGTCACCAACCCAACAGAGAGGCTTTGAAGGCAGAGGCAATGTTCTACTTTTCTTTGTGTCTCCCACACTTGCCAGAGTAATTAGAACATACTAGAAAGTTAAAAGAAAAATGTAAATGAATGCATAAATGAAGCAGGTCTTATACTTTTCCATCTATGAACAGAGAAAAGAACTGAGAGGATTCCTATTCATAAAATCATTCCTACTAAGATCAAGATTAGCTCTTTCTTGTCTTTTGCTAATTAAACAACTCCAAATTATTTCTGTTTAATAGTCTCTATTTTTCTAATCTGAAAGCTACAGTTCCTTTCATAACTGATATTGCCATTTCTATTTCCGTGGGTTGATCAAGATCAGAATCATCTTCTATATGCATCAATAACTGTGTTTAAATGTACTTCTCTTTATGCAATCAAGATCAGAATTATTGTGTTATACACATTGATAACTATGTTTGAATGTACTTCCCTTTATGCATTTAAATTCTTCCAAATTGTTAGTGGTAAATGAATTATTGCAAATCCATTTCTGTATAAAATTTACTTAAGCAGCATATTATTTGGAAAATATCCAAATAATTTGAAAAATGCAAAACAAGTTTTCTCTTCTACTAGTGAACATAGCAGAACCTTCTCTGATACACAGAGAAGTCAAAATAACATTCACTTGAAAATCTTTTGAAGTAAGTCTCATTGGTAAATGAGATCTACATGGTTTTCATAGGCAGATGCTGAAATTGTTTACTAGTAAAGAGCACACACCGAGCTCCGGTATAATTTTAAAAAAGAAACACAATGACTAACTTAAAAGAAACTAGTGATGTGAGCTAGAGTCATTTACATATTGTATAAAATGGGTTTAAAACATTCTTACATATGAGGTTGAATATCAAAGATCTTAAGGCACTGAGGTGTATTCAGGTGTTCAGAACACAGGTGTACAAACAGAAACTTGGAACTGTAAAATTAAGTCTAGAAATTGAAAAAAAAATTAAGCACTGTACTGGCCAAATGGTAGTAGGAGTAATAAATAGATAAATAGGGCATACTTTTTCTCTTTAAATAGTCAAAATTTTATTTTGATGTATGTAAAAATAGCTAAATTTTAGAGAATAAAAAGAGTAATGATGAAAGATTCACTCTACTGTGTATTAAAACATATTCTAAAGCTTTAATAATTAAAATAACTTAAGCTTGATATAAAAATGAGGAAGATGTATCAGTAAAAAAGAGTCACACCAACAGATTCATACTCTAGAGATAAGATATATAAAAATAAAATTAATGAATAAAGTGACATCAAAAATTAGCAAGTGTTATATTATAATACAAGAAAAAGCAAGGGTTATTCTATAAAGATAGAATGTAAAATATGTCAGAAAAATATATATTTAAAATTTTACATCATTCAAGAACATAATGGATTAAAGAGTTAAGTGCTTTAAAATGTTTTTTGTTGTTTTTTTTACTAAAAAATATGTCAAAAGTAACTAACTGTGGATGAAAAAAGGATTACATACTAAACTTAACAAGCTCAGGGAAATTCTGCATGGGTAGGCCTTATAAAGTCAGAGAGTAAAAATAACCACACAGGATGGTCTGAAATTAAAACTTCTTTTTTATTTTTAATTGAGATTTATTAAGGTGACATAAGTTAATAAAATTATATAGGTTTTACATTGTTACATAAAGACACATGCACTCCCATGTTCATCACAGCATTATTCACAGTGAACAAGACATGGAAAAAAAAACAAAGTATCCTTCAATAGACGAGTGGATAAGGAAGATGTGGTACATATATACAATGGAATACTAATCAGCCATAAGAAATGATGACATATTTCAATTTGAAAAAACATGTATGGACCTTGAGAACATTACACTGAGTGAAATAAGTAAATCAGAAAAAGTTAAGAACTGTATGATTACACACATAGGTAGGATATAAAACTGAGACTCATGCACAGAAAAAAGTAAAGTAGTTACAGAGGGAGGGAGATGTGAGGGAGGAAGTGGAGGGAAAGGAGTAAAGAGGAACAAATATACGGTGACAAAATGATTTGACTTTGGGTGATGGGCATATAACAATCAACAGTTTAAATATTTATACTATAAAAATGCTTACCTGAAATCTATGTACTCTTATTAATCAATGTCACCTTGTTAAATTTAATTTTCTAAATAAAATTTAAAATTTTTATGTAAGTCTTAGGTGTACAATTCTATAATACATCATCTATACACTGTATTGTGTGTTCATCACTCCCAGTCAATAAATAGTGGTTTTTCCACCACTATTTATTTTCCCGTTACTCTCTCTTGCCTCCTCCAAACCTTTTTCCCTCTTGTTTAAAAAGACTCTATGTATTCATTTTAGAGAGAAGAGAGAAAGAGAGAGAGAGAAGGGTGGAGGAGCAGGAAGCATCAACTCCTATATATGCCTTGACCAGGCAAGCCCAGGGTTTTGAACAAGTGACCTTAGCATTCCAGGTTGATGCTTTATCCACTGCACCACTACAGGACAGGCCCTCTCTTTACTTCTTGTAATCAGTACACTGTTGTGTGTTTGTGTATGAGATTATTTTCTTTGTGCATTATATTTCATGTATAAGTGAAATTATGCAGTACTGTTCTTTCTCTGACTGGTTTATTTCACTTAGCATAATACTATGTCCATTCATGCTGTTGCAAAAGGAAAGAGTTCCATATTTTTACAGTCAAGTAGTACAATTAAAACTTTCTAAATAAAATGATTTATGGCAGTAGTCATGTCTTACATGAGTATCTCCCTTGACACAGGTCAATCTTACCTTGATTGAAACTATTTATTGTCTTTTCATATCTATAATAACACACTTTTGAAATGTAGAGTATCTTTTTCCAGGCCCCTAAGGGCACAATCTCCCACCAGAACACAAGACCACAGAGTCCCTCATTTTTATCTTGTTCGCCAAATACCATCTCTATGTTCTATACATATTATTAACTATCTTGTACCCTCCATTGTAAATATATATGTGTGTGTGTGTGTGTGTGTGTATGTTTCTCCATTTTACTTTTTTGTCCAAGCTCAGAGATTCCCTCACTTTGCTTTCTTTCTCCCATACCCTTAATCTACCACCAATGGATTTCATGTAACTCTCCATAAATGTTCTTTCTTTATTGTAATATATAAAGCTGCTATTCTCTGGAGCTTTTTCTCAATCTGTTGAGATTTTGCTTCCTGAAAATTGTCATTAATTTAGATCAAAAAAGGCATAAAAATTCTCTACTAATATGGATGTTTCTCCTGTTGACACAGTTCTCTGGATGAATAATAACTTAGTAAGTTTAAGAAAAGAAGAAGGAGAAGAAGAAGGAGAAGAAGAAGAAGAAGAAGAAGAAGAAGAAGAAGAAGAAGAAGAAGAAGAAGAAGAAGAAGAAGAAGAAATCACAATGATAAAGATTGGTTAGGCCCTGGCTGGTTGGCTCAGTAGTAGATAGAGTATTGGCCTGGCATGTGGAAGTCTCAGGTTTGATTCCCAGTCAGGGCACACAGGAGAAGCACCCATACGCTTCTCCACCCTTCCCCCTTTCTTTTTTCTTCTCTCTCTCTCTCTTCCCCTTCCACAGTCAAGGCTCCATTGGAGCAAAGTTTGCCTAAGCACTGAGGACGGCTCCATGGCCTCCTCCTCAGCACTAGAATGGCTCTGGATGCAATGAAGCAACACCTTAAATGGACAGAGCATCGACCCCTAGTTGGCATGTCAGGTAGATCCCAGTCAGGTGCATGCAGGAGTCTGTCTCTCTGCCTCCCCCCTTCTCACTGTAGGAAGCCCCCCCAAAAGAAAAAGATTAGATAAATTTAACAACATTAAAATAACTTAACAATTCCAGGGAAAGTATTATATAAAAATATTTAATCAAACTGCAATATTTAGAAATAGTTGCCAAAGGCTAATGATCTTCATATATAAAGAGCTCATTTAAATAAATAATAACAATTATAAAAACCTTAATAGATTCATTGGGGAAAACATTGTCATACAATTTACAGAAGAAACTTAAATGGCTGATAAACATAAAAAAAGATCCAAATTTCCTGAGATTCAAACAAATGTATGATAAAAAACAGTACACTGTATCTCTATGAAAATTTTAATAGTCTTCTCCATAAAAATGAAAAAGCTGGTCTTCAAATTCACAAGAAATTATAAGTGTCCTTAAATAGTTAAAACATTCTGGAAAAAGAGTATCAGAGGGTTTACATATATTTACTTCAAAACTTACTACAAAGATACAGTAATTAAATTAGCATAATACTAGCTTAAGGATAAACATATAAACCAATTGAACAGAATAGAGTCCAGAAATAAACCCACATATACAGTCCATTAATTTAATTTTTATTTTAAAAATAAAAAGAGAGAGAGAGGTACAGACAAAGAAGAAGGGAGAGAGATAAGAAGCATCAACTCATAGTTACAGCAACTTAGTTGTTCATTGATTGCTTTCTCACATGTGCCTTGTTCAGGGAGTCTACAGCTAAGCCAGTGACACCTTGCTCAAGCCAGTGACTTTTGGGCTCAAACCAACAACTATAAAGTCAAGCAAACAGCATGCAGAAATGTTTATGATCCCATACTCAATTCAGCAATACCACACTGAAGCCAGATGAGTCCAAGTTCAAGCCAGTCACCTCAAGTTTTGACCCTGGATCCTTAGCATCCCAGGCCAACACTCTGTCCACTGTGCCACTGCCTTGTTCAAGCTAC
Source organism: Saccopteryx leptura (assembly GCF_036850995.1). Taxonomy (NCBI): domain Eukaryota; kingdom Metazoa; phylum Chordata; class Mammalia; order Chiroptera; family Emballonuridae; genus Saccopteryx; species Saccopteryx leptura. The sequence continues at coordinate 83,263,763 of NC_089516.1, read as the reverse complement.
AATCAATTAATTTTTTACAAGAGGTCCAAGACCATTCATTGAGTAAAGGACAGTATTTTCAACAAATGATGGTGAAAAAACTGTATATCCATGTATAAAATAATTAATTTGGACCCTTGCCTTATACCTTATATAAAAAGTTAACTCAAAATGAATAAAAATCCTAAGCTTTAGAGCTGGAACTATAAGCCAGCTGGAAGGAAAATGGTAAAATCTTCATGATATTAAATTTTGTGATGATTTAAAGGATATGACACTAAAAACACTAGCAACAAAGTGAAAAATAGGTATGTTAGCATCATCCAGTAAAGAACTTACATACATGAAAACACACTATCAAGAAAGCAAAAAGTCAATCTACAGAATGGGAAAATATTCTTAAATTATATATCTAATAAGGGACTAATATTCAAAATATGCAAAGAACTTATACACCTCCACCCAAAAAAATTCTAAATTCATAAAAGATACAAATTAACTATTCTTCAAAGAAGATATACAAATTGTCAATGAACATGTGAAAAAGAAGCTCAGCATCATTAGTCATTAAGGGAATACAAATCAAAACCACAATTAGATACTACTTCACAGACACTAGAGTGGCCATAATTAAAAAAAAATGAAGAAGGAGGAGGAGGAGAGGAAGAGAAGGAAGAGAGGGAGAGGAGTAGGAGGGGAGAAGAAGGAAAAAGAAGAAGAGGAAGAAGAAGTACAACAAAAACAAAAAGAACAAGTTTTGACAAGGATTTAGAAAAATTGGAACCCTTGTACATTACTGATGAGAATATAAAATGTTTTAGCCATTATGAAAAACAATTTGGCAGTCTCTCAAAGAGTTAAACATAGAATTGACCCACTGTGTCTGGATAACTCCATTGTTAAGAGTATATGACCATGCACAAAGGTTGCCAATCAGATTCCTTTTAAGGCACATACAGGAACAGCTCACTCTTCCTGACTTTCTCTTTATTTCTCTCTCTTTTTCTCTCTCTCTCTTTGTCCCATTTCTTTCTATCTAAAATTAATAAATCTGATGTGAATTAAACAAAAACATAGAATTGCTATATAACTCAGAAATTTAACTACTAAACCTATGTCCAAAATAATTTAAAGTATGGACTTAAACAGATATTTGTATGCCAATTTTTATAACAATATTATTCACAACAGCCAAGAAGTATAAAAGACCCATGTCCATAGACAGATGAATGAATAAACAAAATGTAGCATATACATACAATGTAATATTAATCAGCCATAAAAAAGAATAAAATTGTGATATATGCTACATCATAGATGAACCTTGAAAACATTCTACTAGTGAAATAAGCCAGAAACAGAAAAGTAAATATTAAATTATTTTACTTATACAAGGTACCTAATATATGTAATTCATAGAAACAGAAAGTAAAATATAGGTTACCTGAAGCTGAGGTGGAAGGAGATAGTGGGAGTTATTGTTCAATAGGCAGAATTTTTCATGGAGTTGATCAAAAACTTGGATGTATACTGGTGATTGTTAGACAACATAGTGAATGTGTTTGATGTAATTAAACTATATACAAACAAATGTAAAAATAATATATATATATTACTACAATAAAAAGAGAGTAATATACCATTTTTCTCTATCATGTTGGAAAATACTAAAAATAATAAAAATATCCATTAGTGAGAATGGCAACAAGAACAGGATATTCTCATACAATGCTTTAGAATTTAAACTACTATAATCTCTGGAAAAAGTAACTTGGAGATAAATAGAAAGGGAAAGAGATAAAGGTAGAGATAGAAATATGTCTCTCATAATATCTAGAAAGAAATGAGAAAATATAATGATGTTAACAGTGTTTGTTGTTTAGTGGTAGGACAATGGGTTATTTTATTTTTTATTGAATTTACTAGGATGACATTGGTTAGCAAAACTATACAGATTTCGAGTTCACAACTCAACAAGCCACCATCTGCCCAGTACATTGAATGTACACTCTCTTCCCCAGCAACATCTCTTTCTGTTAGCATTTTCCTCACTCTGACCACCTTCACCTAACCTCCACTCCCTTTACCTCTGGCCATACTTGCACTATTGTCTGTGTCTATGTGCTGTCAATCTGTTCCATGTGTCCATGCATTATTATATGTTTCAAATTTTATAAAATGAATTTGTATTGTTCATATAATCATAAAATATTCTAAGAAACAGAAAAGAAAAAAAGACAATCAGCAATATAAGGCATTTTGAGATACCAAATGATAAAATCAAACAGAAGTGTCTTAGAAAGTCAGTTATACTGGCCAGGGGAAGCTTCCAGAAATATGTGGATTATAACAGATTCTGATAAGCAGAGAATGGGTGAAGATCCTAATCAAACAGAACAGATATGAAAATTCAAATGGTTTATCAACCTGTTCAGAGTTTACATAGGGCAAAAGTCATAAAGAGGCAGCCCTCAGCCATGTGTACTTTTGACAAAACCATTTTTTAGTATTGTCAACATCTAAAAATGCAAAGATTTTATATAAAAATCTGAATTTCTAGCTTCTCTTAAGAAATGAATAAAATATGGGAACACTGGGTTTGCAATCCCCACATAGCAATAATCAGCTTTTGTTTTGCCATGAGCTCTATGCTTTAGGTGAAAATTTTGCTTTCCAATTGCCACAATCTTCACTCACTCAGATTTGCTAATTTATATTACTTGCCTGGTGCCTGTGGTCATTTGAGTTTCCAAATCCTCACACAGGAAATCAGTGTGAGGAAGGAAAGTTGAAGAGAGCTTGAGGTCAGCCTATAGGTGGCCCTAATGAGATTATAAAATTTGTATTTTATTCAATAGGCAGCAGATAGCTATTGAAGATGTTTAAGTGGATGAGTAACAACATTAAGAACTGAATATGGTAGAGGGTGGCAAGATGGTGATGGAGTAGGTGGACGTACCAACTTCTACCTCCCAGAACCAAAGTGGATTACAACTTAATTTTAAGAACCATCATCTGGAAAAACCAACTTTGGACTAAACAAGTGGTCGGAAAACGTTTTGGCTGAGAGAGCCATGAATGCCACATATTTTCAAATGTAATTCTGTGAGAGCCATACAACCACCCATGTACATTATGCATATCCAATAAAAATTTGGTGTTTTCCCTGAGGACAGCTGTGCTTGGCTCCAGCCACCCGCAACCATGAACAAGAGTGGTAGGAAATAAATGGATTGTAATACATGAGATTGTTTTATATTTTTAATGTTATTATTATTTTTATTAAAGATTTATCTGCAAGCCAGATGCAGCCATCAAAAGAGCCACATCTGGTTTGCGAGCCATAGGTTCCCGACCCCTGCACTCAACTAAGAGGTCTTTTTAACCAAAGAACACTGAAGAAGCCACTCAGAGACTGGTAGGAAAAGCAGAAATGCGAAGAGGGCTGTCCAGCTCCCAGGAGCTAACAGCAGCCCAGAGAGACACGTATGGTGGAAAGTGAGTTTAGTGGAGAGGGGAGGGCCCTGAGCCTCAGGAACAAGGCCATAGCCTGCAGCCCCAGAGCCTAGAAGAAGCAAATGGACAGTATTTTTCTGCGAAACAAGTCAGGATATTGTTTGTGAGAAAGAGACAAATTTTTCAGATGCAGGATTCTTCTTAAAGGGACCGCACAGAAAAACCTTTTTCACAACCACTCACCCAGGGCTCCGGGGAATGGGGAGAGAAGAGAGGACCAGAGAAGCAGGAAGAGAGTGTAATCTAGGAGGTACAGGCAGAAAAACTTTGAGAGACAGCCACCCTAACCCCTGGGCTGAGTCACTCCCCAAATCTGAATTGAATATTTCCCTTGGAGACAGTGATACCAGCAAAGGGGAGCAGGACACCAGCCAAACAAGCTCTATCGTGGCACTCAGAGCAGAGTTGCTTAGAGGAAGGGAGCCTTAAGGAATAAAGTATTAAGTGCTAGGGTCTGAGGTGCAGTGCCCCCAACCACACTGCTGAGGGCTAGCCAGAGAGTGGGTGGCAGTGGAACGCAGAAGCCTGGTCCTGTTGGTGGGGCCAGAAGCTGGGCCAGCCATGACTGAGGCCAAGAATGAGCTCAGACTCACCTGGTGGGGGCACAAGGGGCACGCAAAAGTGTTCTAGCTGGCTGCTGGCCCACCTGCAATCCTGACAGCAGGGGAAAAACCAAAGGCTGTGATCTGCAGAGACCTGTGGCTGAGTGCTGGTATGCAGCCTCACCCAGCCCATAGACCCAGGGCTTGCAGCCCGAAGTGTGAGAGCAACTCTGCCCGCAGGGGCGGGGCAAAAGCCTGGAAACAGGTGGAGACCCACAGCTGAGAGCAGGTGTGCAGCCCCTCCTGGCCTGCAGAGCTGGGGCTTGCGGCCTGACTGGCAAGCACAGTTGCACAAGTGGGGTCAGAGTGAAAGCCCAGGAATTGGTGGAGACCCACAGCTGATCAAAGGTGCTCACCTCAGCCCTCAGTGCTGAGGCTTGTGGCCCCGGGAGTGGCATGAAGCACCACCAGTGGTGGCAGGCGAAGGCCGACACTTGTAGACACGGGCAAGTGAACACAGCTTCTCGCATAGAGGAGAGGCAGAAACTACAGCAACAGCCACAGCCAGCCGGCACCGGCAAAACACACCCTAATGCCTGAAGCAGCAGCAGAGGGGGTGGTGGGCCTGCAGACAGACCACACCTAGGGAACACAGAGGCAACATCCATTGGACTACAGTAGCCACACTCTTTTTATACACAGACAAAATGGGAAGATAGAGAAATACAACCCAATTCAATCAAGAGAAATTCCCAGAAAAGGATTTGAATGAGTCAGATATACCAAATTACCAGATGCAGAGTTTAAAATAATGATTGTTAGGATGCTCAAAAATCTTAGAACAGCTATGGATGATCATAACAAACAACTAAATATAGAGATAGCAAGTATAAAAAAGGGAATTGAAATAATACAAAAGAATCAGACAGAAATGACAAATACAATATCAGAAATGAAGAACACAATGGAAGGAACTAAAAGCAGGATGAAAGAAGCTGAGAATCAAATCAGTGAGATACAAGACAAGACAAACCAAGGTAAGAAAGCAGAGCAGCATAAAGAAAAGAGACTCAAAAAGTCTAAGGAAAATCTAGTAAAGCTCTGAGACAACATGAAGAGAAATAACATGTTCATCATAGAGGTTCCTGAGGAAGAGAATAAACAAGGGATAGAGCCTTTGTTCAATCAAATCATAGTTGAAAACTTCCCTAAATTGATGTAGGAAAACGTCACACAAGTTCAAGAAGCACAGAGAATTCCATTAAAGAGAAACCCAAAGAAACCTACACCAAGACACATCATAATTAAAATGACAAAGCTAAGTGATAAAGAGAAAATATTAAAGCTGCTAGAGGAAAAAAAAAAGGCTATCACCTATAAAGGATTTCCCATAAAGATGACATCTGACTTCTCAACAGACACACTAGAGGCTAGAAGGGAATGGCAAAAAATATTCAAAGGAATGCAGAACAAGAGCCTACAACCAAGACTACTTTATCCACAAGACTATTGTATAAAATTGAAGGAGAAATAAAAAGCTTCCCAGATAAAAAACAAAAACTCAAGGAATTCATTACAACCAAACCAATACTACAAGAAATGTTAAGGGGCCTGTTGTAAACAGATCAAAGGGAGAAAAGAATATAGCAAAAGAAGAATACAGCTTTAAAGAATAAAATGGCAATAAATAACTACATATCAATAATAACCTTAAATATAAATGAATTAAATGATCCAATCAAAAGACATAGAGTCCACAGGCAAGTGAAATAAAAGACAGGATAAACAAATGGGACTATATCAAACTAAAAAGCTTTTGCACAGCTAAAGACAATAAGAACAGAATAAAAAGACAAACTACACAATGGGAGAGCATATTCAACAATACATCTGATAAGGCGTTAATAACCAAAGTGTATAAAGAACTTGTAAAACTCAACACCAGGAAGATAAACACTTCAATCAAAAAATGGGCAAAAAAAAAAAAAAAATAGACACTTCTCCAAAGAGGACATACAGATGGCCAACAGGCATATAAGAAATGCTCAACATCACTAATCATTAAAGAAATGCAAATTAAAACCACAATGAGATATCACTTCACACCAGTCAGAATGGCTCTCATCAACAGAACAACACAGAATAAGTGCTGGCGAGGATATAGAGAAAAGGGAACCCTCCTGCACTGCTAGTGGGAATGCAGACTGATGCAGCCACTGTGGAAAACAGTATGGAGATTTCTCAAAAAATTAAAAATCAAACTTCCTTTTGACCCAGCTATCCCACTTTTAAGAATATACCCCAAGAACACCATAGCACTGTTTCAAAAGGAGAAATGCACCCTCATGTTTATGGCAGCATTGTTCACAATAGCAAGGATCTGGAAACAGCCCAATGTCTGTCAGTGGATGAATGGATTAAGAAGCAGTGGTACATATATACGATGAAATTCTATGGGGCCATAAAAAAGAAGGAAATCTTACATTTTGCACAACATGGATGGACCTGGAAACTATTATGCTAAGTGAAATAAGCCAGGCAGAGAAAGAAAAATATCATATGACCTCACTCATTTGAGGAATTCAATGAACAATGTAAACAGAGGAATGGAATTGAGACAGAGAGAGATCAAAGGGACCAGAGGAAAAGAGGACAGAGGGAAAGAGGATGATAGGTGGGGATAAACTAGACCACCAACTTCCTTAAGGGAAGGGGGGAGGGCGCTATGGGGAGGGGGGCAGGGGAGAAGTTGAGGGGAATTCGTGGGAGGGGGGACACATTCAGGGCAACACTAGAATCTATGTAAACACAATAAATTAAAATCAATAAGAAAACTGAATATGGTACAGTTAAACAGTGTATAGCTGAAAAATGAATTTGAGGTTGAAATTAAAAGGAATTTTTGTAACATCAGTGTGAAGAGAGAAATACTGCAAAGAGTGGTGTTAAGGGGAAAAAACAGGAAGGGTTATACACAAGAGTAAAAAATTAATAAAATGTGGTGACTGAGTCCTCACATGGAACAAGAGGAAAATGATTTAAAAAAAAAAAAAAAAAGGAGAAAGAAGGCTCTGGGAGAAGAAAAGTTAAGATAACTGAATAAGCCTGGAAGCCTGGATGAGAAGAAAAATGACTGTGTTATTTCAGAAGCAGGAAATTTAAGGGACAGAGCAAGATACAATAAATTTTTGAAAACTTTTGTTCAAGTTGGTACACATGTTTTGTCTATTAAAGTGCATCATCATGTGTTATTCTTTCCTGAGAGTTCTAAACCTAGGACAAGGTTTAGAATAAACATTGTATATATATAATGTACACACATACATATATATATGTACATCCATAAATGCTATTTGAATCCAACATAATGTAAGGTGTTACAGAAAGATATAAAAGTAATGATGCTGAAAATAAGAGTCTAGAGCTCAGGAAAAAGGTTGGAGGCAGAAATATAAGTCTGGGAGTCTTTCATATGAATAAGAGAATAAAAGATATAAAAGGGGATAAGGTTATTTACTGGAAATTGCGATGAGGAACAGAGCACAGGGGACTAAAACTAAGAGAACAGCCACATTGAAGATATGGAAAGAAACCAGGGAAGGAAACAAGAGAGGAAAAATGAACAAAGTAAGAAGAGATCCAGATGACAGAAATCTAAGGGAGAGAAGATTTCTAAGGTGGAGGAGTTGAAAATATCACCATGGATAAATTAGACAAATATGACATAGACACAAGTGATAGAAGTTCAATTTCACTTATATAAATATTAATGAAAGAGATAAAACATAGTGTGTACAAACTTATAAATATAAAAAAAATTGTTTTTCAAAAAAATAGATGACAAACAAAATTCAAATTAGTTATTATGTGGGTGGCGGGGATATAGGAGAATAAAAGGAAGAGGAATAAAAGTTAGAAAAAATTCTGTTTCTTAATCCAGAGATTACATGGTTATTCGTTATTAGTAGAACAGTCCACATTTTTTAATTAATTTTAATGGGGTGACATTGATCAATCAGGGTACATATGTTCAGAGAAAACATCCCCAGGTTATTTTTACTTTTAATTATGCTGCATACCCATCACCCAAAGTCAAATTGCCTTCTGTCACCTTCTATCTGGTTTTCTTTGTGCTCCTTTCCTCCCCCCTTTCTTCCCTCCCTCCCATAACCATCACATTCTTGTTCATGTCTCTGAGTCTCATTTTTATGTCCCACCTATGTATAAAATCATATAGTTCTTAGTTTTTTCTGATTTACTTATTTCACTCAGTAAAATGTTATCAAGTTCCATCCATGTTGTTGTGAATGATCTGATATCATCATTTCTTATGGCTGAGTAGCATTACGTAGTGTATATGTACCACATTTTCTTTATCCAGTCATCTATTGAAGGGCTTTTTGGTTGTTTCCATGTCTTGGCCACTGTGAACAATGCTGCAATGAACATGGGGCTCCATGTGTCTTTATGTACCAGTGTTTTTGAGTTTTTGGGGTATATTCCCAGTAGAGGAATTGCTGGGTCATATGGTAGCTCTATTTTTAATTTTTTGAGGAACCATCATACTTTCTTCCATAGTGGTTATACTACTTTACTTTCCCACCAACAGTGGATGAGGGTTCCTTTTTCTCCACAGCTTCTCCAACACTTGTTATTACCTGTCTTGTTGATAATAGCCAATCTAACAGGTGTGAGGTGGTATCTCATTGTAGTTTTGATTTGCATTTCTCTAATAGCTAATGAAGATGAGCATCTTTTCATGTATCTGTTTGCCATTTGTATTTCTTCCTGGGAGAAATGTCTGTTCATGTCTTCTTCCCATTTTTTTATTGGCTTGTTTGCTTGTTTGTTGTTGAGTTTTATTAGTTCTTTGTATATTTTGGATATTAGGACCTTATCTGTACTATTGTTTGAAAATATCATCTCTCATTTAATTTGCTGTCTGTTTTGTTTTCAGTTTCTCTTGCTGTGCAAAAGCTTCTTAGTCTGATGTAGTCCCATTCATTTATTTTTGCCTCACTTCCCTTGCCTTTGGAGTCAAATTCATAAAGTAGAACAGTCCATATTTTAAAAGAAAGAGAGGGAGCTTGGTAGCATTTCCAAATCTAGAAATTTATCTTATAAATTTATTATACAAGCAGTCAAATGCAAATCCATTTGCTTCAATAAGCATGTTCACCAGAATACTATGATAACAATGATTTGGATACAGGTGAAATGTCTATCAGTGAGAAGCCAGTTAAATAAACTATGATTCATCCTTACAAGGGAAGACTGCTCAGTCATTTTAATAAGTGGATAAAGCAATCCACGAAACAGATTATACACAATATGGCCTTGTTTGTATTAAAATATTTTTGATTATGCATAGAAAATTTCTGAAAGAATATAAAATAAACTGTTGCAGTTATTACTTCCTGGTAGTAAAAATGAGAAATCTGCTGCAGGGTTGGGAAAATTTTATTTTTTATTTTACACATCTTGAAACAACCCTCTAAGGAAGGTTGGTTTAACCACAACAATGTTGCAGAAAGAGTAAAAAAGAGACAAAGATTGGATGGAACAAGCCATTATACCTGATGACTTCAAAGTCACTAGAAGTTCTGACTAGAATATTTTCTTTAGAGTAGTGGAAACAAAAGATAGATTGCAGATAAAGAAAATCATGATAACAAGAGTGGGTAACTTTTTTGAAAACTGTAAACATAAAATGAGAATGAAACATGATGGTTGTTAGTAAAAATGACAGATAAATTAAGTATTTTTTTAGGCCAGGTTTTTTTTTTTATTGTGACTTTAAAGGATTTGTAGAGTTGAGCTTGTTCACAGTAAAGGGGGAAAGTCAATGGAGAGAGAAAATGCTGAAGACAGTAAAGGAGGATGCTTTAAAAGGTTTAGAACAAAGTCGAAACTAGGGAGAAAATAACCTAAAGAATTAGAAGAGAGGACCTAAAAGAATATACTAATGGACAGGCTCTCCTTTGAGAGAAATATTGAGAAAACATGAACGTGGAGAAGCACAGAAAGGAACAGCTGATGTCCAGGGCAGCTGGCTATCAAGTAGGATGAGTACAGAAAAGAACTCTTGATATAGACAAAAGGGATTTTTTTCAGTGTAGGAAAGACATTTCATGAGGAAGAAAAGTCAAAAGTGAACCCTAAGAAATCATGGAGAGAACTAGAGAAAAGGATATCCATGTATAGAAACTCAAAACTATGTCATTGATCATAGAGGTAAAGGTGAAGAGAGGAATACATGTATCTATATATGACACTTCATTTAGAGAAGAAGGGATAGGGAGAAGAGAATCAATGGCACACTACATTAGATTTCAAATTATGTTTTATTATTATTATTATTATTATTAAATATATCTAGAGAAAAACATTCACACCAAAATAACTTCCCATGATGTCTTCTTTAAACTGCACTAATACTACTTTCTCCAAAGCAGTTTGAACTCAGCCCCTGTGCCTGCCTCTTGAGTCTGACTCACTGGTCAGCTTTGGCTTCATGTGCAAGGAACTCTAAACTCAGAAGAAAAAATAACTCTGTGGAAATGACTTCACATTTTCCCTTCCTTGGCCCAAAATCTAGAGGAAGATAAACCCAAACATCCCTTTCTTCCTCTTGGCCTCTCAAGACAAGGTTCTGCTGAAAAATGCATCAGGGCTGCACTTCGTAGCCTTTGCTTCTCAGATTCAGGATTTACCTCCAATAATGGTTTTTTACCTCTTTGACCTGTTTTTCAACAAAGTGTATTTTTTCCCACTTTCACATGCAGGGTCTTTATTTTCACGATAGACTGAGTCTCTTCACAGTGTCACGCATGGCATGATCCTTGAAAAAGTCTAATGTGACATGACAGACAGATAGCACTGCCAGAAAAAAGCCAAAATGAAAAATCTCAAAGTGACCTTTCTTAAAAAATGAAAAACCATCTGACTATTTTCTTAATTCAAAAGAATTTGATGAGATGAAAGAAGTTAATAGTCTTTGGTAAAACTGATCAGTTAGGGGGAGGAGACCCTGATGAGTCCATACATTTTCTAATAATATACAACAAAATCTTTTTTTAGAAACTAAAAAGGTTGATTGAACACAATGAAATATATAATTAGGACCAAAGGATGTAAAGTATATTTAGATACCATGTGGGCTATATTCCTTCTGTCAAGAATAAATAGGAGGAAGAGAGGTTGGTCAAACTAGTCAAAACCAGAAGCAATTGTCTTTGCTACAAAATGGGTAGGGTACAATAAATTTCTGAGAGAAAAACCCCTAAACACTATTTCAATTAAGATGACCTCCTGGCCTTGTGAGTTAACTATAGTAAATGTTGTTACTAAGTTTGGTTAGGTCTTACAAGGAGGTCACCGGGATTGAGAATGTGTCAATCTCCAGGAAACATAGCCCTTAAGTATTACCAAGTAAGAATAGATATATAGAAAGAAACAAGACACACATCAGTACAATCAATACTAATTATTTGTGGATTCCATATTTTCAAATTTGCCTCTTAGCTAAACTGTGTTTGTAACCCCAAAATCAATATTCACAAAGTTTTATACTCATTTGCAGACATGTGCATGCCCAGAACAGTGAACAATATGAGCTTCCCCACACAAATGTTCCTTGATAAGGTTGAACAAGGTAATATTCTCTCTTCTTCTATCACCTTTTGTGCTGGAAACAATACTTATTTATTTAATGCCACATTTTTTGCTATTTTGGCAATTTCACTTTTATATGACCCCCAAACATGGTACTGAAACACTGTTTAGTGTGTCTAACCTTAAAAAGGTTGGTATGTACCTTATGAAGAAAAAAATATATTTTAGATAAGTTTGGTCCAGGTATGAGATATAGCACTATTGGCCATTAGTTTAATGTTAAGGAACCATTATACACACACATTCTAATGTGTTTTAAACAAAAACACATAACATAAGTTTTTGTATTGATTTTTTGCCAAAAATATTGTGACCAGAAACTCACAGGAACTTAGCCCTGCATTTCCCCAAGAGGCAATGATTGCATATTTATTAATTTAATGTTTATAGTGACTCTACAAAACATAATTCCCATATACAATAAATAAGACTATATTTTCTCAAATTCTGATCTTGTTCAAGAAGCAACATAAAAAATAAGGTGATTATAAGAGTTGGGAAATTAGCATTATTTATTTTTTTATTGGCCTGAGAAATGAGAATGCTAGTTATAAGGACACATTGTAAAACATTAATGATAAGAAAAATATGTAAGTGATAATTAATAAATGACAAAAATTCTTAAGTCAGTGTTTGACATATAACATTTCAATATGAATGTAAGAACCTACTTTTTTTTATGCTACCAAGAATTACTAGAAATAAATAGACTGAAAAATTGAAGGAATATACTTAAAGCTAGAAATAGTTTATATTCACACCAGTAATAATAGCAAAGCCTTATAATGTATAGATTATATGATATATCCCTCAAAAAGCTACTGCCTTAGTATTTTAGTTAAATTAATTCAATGCCCACACTAACAAAGCAAAAATCAAGACTCAAAATGATCAATCTGATCTGATGTAACATAACTGTATGTCAGAAAAAAATTCCAAGAGTCTTTAAAGGAATACAAAAAACCCCAGTATCAGCAATATAAAGGTCACAATATCAGGCAAACTTCTGTTACAATAAAAAAATTACTAAGCTCATAATGAAGCAGAGAAATATGATACATTACCAGTAGAAAAAAATCATTCAATGAAAGCACACTCAGAATCGACATAAGTTATGGAATTAATTATCAAAGATGTTTAAAATACTGTTATATGTATATACTCCATATTTTCAAGAAGGTACAGGAAATGATGAACATAAAATGGAGAAATAAAGAGAATAAAAAAGACTAAATAATATTTGAACTTAAGAAGACAGTAGACTCAATTATATAGATAGCTAGACCTTGCAATAAAAAAAGGTAAATGAACATCAAGACATGTTCACAGATACTATCTATACGAAATAAAGATCAAAGAGCAAAAAGACTAAAAGGATAAATGAAACATCAGTGACTTATGTAACAATATTAAGTAGTTTAATATGTGTTTAATTGCTGTTCCAGAAAAATGATGGGGTATGAAAATACTTGAAAAATAAGAGTCAAAATAATTCTAGATTTTCTTAAAATCATAAATGCAAAGAACCAAGAAGTTCAAAAATGCTAAGCATAAGAAACATATAAAAACCATACATATTAAGGCAAACCATAATCAAACTGTTAAACATCAGTGACAAAAAGCTCATGAGAAGCCATAGGAAAAAAAATACATTGCACCTAAGCTGAGGTGGTGCAGTGGGTGTCGACCTAGAGTACTGAGGTTGCTGGTTCGAAACGCTGAGCTTGCCTGGTCAAGGCTCATACAAGAAGTAACTACTATGAGCTGATGCTTTCTGTTTTTACTCCCTCTCCTTTCTCTCTCTCTCTCTCTCTTTTTCTCTATCTCTCCTTTCTATAAAAATCAATAAATATTTTAAATAGAAAAAAGACACATTTCATATGTATAACAAAAATAAGAATGATATCACATTTCTATTCAGAAACCATAGCAGCCAGAAAACAATGAATAAGATGTTTCCAAAGCTCTCGAAAAAAACGAAGAAATAAACAAAAAAGTATCAACCTAAAATTCTATACCCAGAGAAAACAGGTTTTTAAAAAGACCAAATTATGACATTTTCAGACAATACTTGGAAGAATCTGTCACTATTAAATTGCACTACAAAATATATTATAGAGACTTCATAAGCCAGAAGAAACAAAGATCAGAGAGAAATTTGTGTTCACATAAAGAAAGAGGAGTGCAGAAATGGTAATATGGATAAAATAAAATATGTTTTATCAGCTTAAATATCTTTATTAAAGGACTGACTGCATAAAGCAAAACTAGCAATGTCTTGTGGGATAATAACATAAATAAAATAAAGTATTTATAATAATAGCATTAAGATCAGAGGGGAAAGAATATCATAGATACTTAGCATATACATAAAATAATATTATTTAAAGATAAACTGTGATAAGATGCATATTTTAAAAACTAGAGAAATTAATTAAAGTATTTCAAAGATATATAGCTAATTTTTAAAAGGATAAATTAAATTGAATCTTTAAAAAATACAGAATCCAAAAGGTTAGCAGGAGGAAATAAGAATAAATTGTTGTTACATGCAGGTGAGAATGTTCTGACTCCTGGCAACCCTGTGTATGAGTGTTGTTCACAATGTCCTGTCCTCAACTCCTGTAGACTCAAATCTATGGGTTCTTTGATAGAGTGTATTTATCTCATATTCGGTCTTCCTCTTTTTCTTTTACCTTTTATCTTTTCCCAACATTATTTTCTTTTCCAAAGAACCAGGCCCTTACCATGATATGCATGAAGGAGGACAGATTCACTTTTGACATTTTTATCTCAAGCAATGTTTCAGGCTTAATTTTATCTTGGATTCACTTGTTCATCTTTCTGGTGGTCCAAGGTATCCGTAGAATTCACCTTCAACAGTATATTTCAAATAAATCTTTCTTTTTCCCTACCAGTCTTCTTCATGGTTCAACTTTTGCATTTCTTTAGAGTAATTGAGAATACTAGGGTATGGATAATCTTAGACTTGGATTCTATATGACAAATCTTTGGTCTTGATAATCTTTCCTAATTCTTCCATTGCTACTTTTTTGTGTCTCACGACTGCAGTCTCAATTTGAACTGATGATTCACCAAAGTTAAGCAAAATCTTTAACAAGTTTAATGACTTACTTATCTAAGTTAAAGTTATATATTTCTTTTGTAGTCATGATTTTTCTCTTCTTCATGTTCAAATGCAGTCTTGCTTTAGCACTTCTTTCTTTTACTTTCATCATAAGTCATTTCGAATTACTGCTACTTCTGCCAGTAAGATGGTAACATCTGCATATCATAACGTGATATTTCTTTGACCAATGTTCATTTTTTAATTTATTTATTAAATTTAATGCAGTGACATTGATAAATCAGGGTACATATGTTGAAAGAAAACATCTCTAGATTATTTTGACATTTGATTGTGCTGTGTAGCCCTCCCCCAAAGTTAAATTGTCTTCTGTCACCTTCTATCTGGTTTTCTTGTGCCCTTCCCCTCCCCCAACCCCTCTCTCCTTCTTCGCCCCATCCCCCTACCCCACCCCCCACCCCTGTTGCCATCACATTCTTGTTCATGTCTCTGAGTCTCATTTTTATGTCCCATATATGTATGGATTCATATAGTTCTTAGTTTTTTTCTGATTTACTTATTTCACTCCGTATAATGTTGTCAAGGTCCATCCATGTTATTGTAAATGATCCGATGTCATCATTTCTTATGGCTGAGTAGTATTCCATAGTATATATGTACCAAAGCTTTTTAATCCACTCGTCCTCTGACGGACACTTGGGCTATTTCCAGATCTTCGCTATTGTGAACAATGCTGCCACAAACATGGGGGTGCATTTCTCCTTTTGGAGCCGTTCTATGTTCACTGCTCCTTTCTCTTAGTTTAGCCCAGATTTTTTTATATGTTCATTGTACAAATTAAACAAATAGGGAATTTAATATACCCTTGTCTGACACCTTTGCCTATAAAAAAACATTCTGTCTCTCCATGTTCTGTTCTTAGAGTGGCTTCCTGTCACAAGTTGCCTATTAGTACAATCAAGTGGTGAGGAAGCTTTTCATGATCATTGCAGTCAAAGGCCTTACTATAGTCTATAAAACATAAACATATCTTCTAAAATTCTTTGAAGAAATCCAGTATACAACAAATTTTCATAAATTAATCTTGACTACCTCAAGAAGATATGAACAAAGCCTGACCAGGCAGTGGTGCAGTGGATAGAGCGTCGGACTAGGATGCCAAGGACCCAGGTACGAGACCCTGAGGTTGCCAGCTTGAGCTCAGGCTCCTCTGGTTTGAGCAAAAGCTCACCAGCTTGGACCCAAGGTTGCTGGCTTGAGTAAGGGGTTGCTCAGTCTGCTGAAGGCCTGCAGTCAAGGCACATATGAGAAAGCAATCAATGAACAACTAAGGTGTCACAATGCACACACACAAAAAAAAAAACCTAATGATTGATGCTTCTTACTCTCTGTCCCTGTCTATCCCTCTCTCTGACTCTCTCTGTCTCTATAAAAAACAAACAAACAAACAAACAAACCAGAAGCAGATATTTTTAAAAAATTGTTCTTTTCTTCCAAGTTGTTCGATTTATTGTTGTGTAATTGTTTCTAGTATTTTCTTATGATCCTTTGCATTCCTGTACTATCATTTTTAACTTCTTTTTTATTCTTGATTTTATTTATTTTTATTTTATTGGTCATTCTAGCTAAAAGTTTTATTGTTGAGGGGAATATGTAGGAGGGGGGATGCATTCAAGGCAACACTAGAATCTATGTAAACACAATAAATTAAAATCAATAAAAAGGATCCGATGTCATCATTTCTTATGGCTGAGTAGTACTCCATAGTATAAAACTAAGAACTACATGAATCCATACATAGAAGGGACATAAAAATGAGACTCAGAGACATGAACAAGAATGTGATGGCAACAGGGGTGGGGGGGTGGGGGGTGGGGGAGGGAGGATGGGGTGAAGAAGGAGAGAGGGGTTGGGGGAGGGGAGGGGCACAAAGAAAACCAGATAGAAGGTGACAGAAGACAATTTGACTTTGGGGGAGGGGTATACAGCACAATCAAATGTCAAAATAATCTAGAGATGTTTTCTCTCAACATATGTACCCTGATTTATCAATGTCACTGCATTAAATTTAATAAATAAATTTTAAAAAATCAATAAAAAATGATTTTAAAAAATAACCAAAGACTCATATTTGAAAGAATTCCTTGCAATGGTCAAGAAAACAGAAAAGAGGGCAGGGAGAGATGGAGTGAATAAGCTTATCAATAGCATTTTGAAAATATTACTTTTCTTCTAAAATATAATCTCCCAAACCTGTTGTTATATTCTCATAAGCAGATAATAAAACAGAATGCAAAGCAGACTCTTATGTTACTACTGAATCCATATGCAAAGCAGCTATTCCATGTGCTGTGGAAGAATACATTCTTCATTTTATCATTATTGCAAACTCATTCTGTGCTAATGGGTGACTGAAATAAGCCCGAAGATACAGTTCACTCTTCTGAAAGAGCTATTAAGAGTCACTCTTAAATGCCTGCCTCAGAGCTACTATTTTTGTACACTCTAAGTTTTTCTCAATCCTCTGAGCTGCTCCAACCTATATCTTTACTTCTTGGAGAAAGAAGGAAGAGGAAGAAAAAGACCAGTGAAGTCTCAAAGGAAGTTAAGTTAGTGGTCTCAGTGGGGATCTCAGTGGTGAGTGGTGAGTTAAGATTTTTGTTTCCCTTGAGAAGCTACAGATCCGCTCACAAGGGATTCATGACATAGTCAAAACTGACTGGGCAGGGCTCACTTTGTGAGTTTCACGGGGGGTGGTAGCAGGCCAGAAAAATGACAGGCACAGCTTTGTAACAGGCTGAAAAGAAAAGTCATAGCAGGGGGAAATGCTAAGGATCACACTATCCTTATTCTGACTCCTTCCATGAAAGGTGGTTTTGACCAATGCTGCAGACTGTCAACAGAGAATCCTGTTCTTTTCTCCTATCTCCATCAGACTGACTTCAGAGTTGGAGAGAAGAGACTGAAAAGGAAAAGAGAAAGTTAAAGTTTTGTTTTTATTTAACTTCTTGACTTAACTAATATACAAAGCAGAGTTGTACTTAGTTAAATTTCTTTCTGACTGGGCTGCCAATAACTCAAAAACTGTCACAATGTGACCTGGTGGAAAAGACAAGATAGATGAGCTGTGAGAGTCCCTCAACCCCCTCCTCCCATAAGCGGACACTGATTACTACAGACATTTCCGTGAGCAGTGCAGAATTTTTTTCCTTTGCACATGACCTTTAAAACTACCTGATAAGCTATTTGCACTGCTTACCCCAGAAGTTTCAATAGACAGAGAGCAGATGAACATTAACCTTAATGGCTGAATTACTGAGTGTGACTTTAAAGGCCTTTCCCCTTGAGAGAACTATGCATAGCAGACAAACACTCACTCTTTTAAAATGAACAGAAAGGTTCCATTGAGATCAAAACTGCAAAGTTTTCCAAACTTGGGCACTTTAAAAGTCAACATTACCTTTGAAGATGGACACTTTTGTCCCCTAAAAATCAATAATCTGATCATATAATTAGAATACATTTTATTAAAGTTTTCTGAAAATAGCCTGGATACTCAAATTTTAGAATAGGCCCTGAAAAAGTTTCTGGAATAATGATAGAAGACTGATTAACACACATATTTTCTATTCCATAAAAAGCAAAGAAAGAAAACCTTACAGGAATAATAAAATTTTAAAAAAGCCTTCTTAGTGTTCCTAGACATTCATTCATTCATGTATGGAGTATTTACTCTCAACCAAGCACTATACTATTTCGTGAAGATGAAGAAAATCAGAAGCAGTTACACGTCATCATTGGACTCACAGACTAGTGGTGGATGAAGAGCTTAGTCAAGGAATCACACAAATATAGAAAAAAATGTTTAATTAAAATTGTTCTGGTTCTAATGAATGGAAGTTTCAGGGTGATATACTTTCACTCTGGTATTACCTTTGGGAAAAATGACAGCTCAGAAACAGTTCTACTCTCTAGAGATATAAGACACTAAGGCCTTAGGATATCAAGTATGAAACAACAAGTTGTCTTATGAGCATGGGAGTCTTGACCTCTGACCTCAGAGCCTGGATTAACATTTTCTGACCAATTCCTTTTACTTCACGATTATTTATTGAGTTTGTACTGTGTGCCAGAAACTATATGTATGGGTATACAAAAATAACTAAGACAAAGTTACTGCCATCAAGGAAATCACAGTTTACTGGGAAAGAAAAACATAATTGCAATATAGCACAGTAATTTTTCTACTAGAAAGTACAAAGTGCTATAGGATTTAATAATAATAATAATTTAAAAGCTGCTATTTTAATATTTTCTGGGGCCTAATCTATCAACAAAATCCTCACTACACAGAATTAACAGAAAAACACTGGCAGATCATTTGTCGTGTTGCCTGGCATTCCAGTGGCGGTCAGGGGCTCCCACCCAAGAATGAGGGGCAGCAGTTGAAAAGGAAAGAGTAGCATTAACAAACATAGCACATCGTTCTAAACTCAGTACACAAGTGAGTTTACTGCCTGGCAACTCCTCTTTGATGCCTCATTATACAGAGAGAAACAAGACCTCCACCCCACCCTATCATTAGGCAATTGCTAAGGATGGATTTGCATCTTTGAAGCAACTTCTCTAACACATCTTACTCAAGTGCACTTACCTGCCACCAGAGCCCTTCATAACCTTTTTCATTGTTTTTCTTTATGAAATAGTTAGAGACATAATTTGTATTAAGCAGCTGATGAGAGCTATTGTCTCAATTCTGTCTACCCTTTATCAAAAAACTTAATTCTTTCTAGGGAGATACAAGTATGTAAAGGTAAGCATTTTCGGAAAAAAAAATATAAATCAATACTGTACAAGGTCTGTATGCTATAACTCCCTTTTTCAATCATCAATTATAGGAGAAGAAATAAAACTCAAATAACTATCAACTATTAGACCAAAGAAATTCTTTATTGCACTAAGTAAGCAATTCTAATAAAATGGCACTTGTTCCTTTAACTCTTTCAGGTCATACCCTCACAAATACATTAAAGCTCCAAACTGCCCTAGAATTCAGAAGAAAGAAACAAAACTTCTGAGATCTTTTAAAGGGAGCTCAAGCCTATATTCTGTCTTCCTGAAAGGCAAAAGGCCAAGAGATTCTAATGAAAAAGCTACTTCCAATATAAATAGAATAAGTTGAGAGAAATGGCATTAATATCTTCGGATCAATTACCAAACAAAATATACACTGTAGCTGGTGACAATACACACGTTTTTCATCAGCACATGGTGTTCATTGAGATTTATATGAATAAATAGACCATTGTATATGACCATTATATGACACACCAGTATAATTCACATAAATAGTTCAGGTATTCTGCATATATTCATTTCAAAGAAGTAATATGTCTTCACCACAAAACTACATCTAGTACTGATTGAGGTATCCTTAATGGCCATTCTTTTTTTGTTCCTCTCTACTCCATATGCTGAATTAAATAGACCTATTTCAGTATGGTAAAAAAATAAAAAACCCAAAATTTTCCCTTACTGCTTTTTTGCAAAGGTCACTCTTTTCCTTGGAGCTAGGGATATTTTTAATCACAAGTTATATATCTTAAAGGCAAGGCCTTTATTGGGACTTCCAGTTAATTTTTAAAGGTCTCTAAATATATTGAATAAATTACAACTCAGAAGTAAAATGTAGCAATAAGCTCTCTACCTTCTTACATCCAAGGCCCTAAGGAGCCAGTTTCCAACTATTCCTACCTCCAATGCAAATCAGCTCATCATCCAGCCATGATCAAGATGATAGTGTTCATCTCAGCAAACACAGACGAGAAAACTTCAACCTATTGTGGGCCATGGTACTGGTTTTCAATAAGATGTAGAACAAGAGCAGACGTCACGGAAATGGCGCCGTGAGCAACGCGTCCGACAGATCTCCCCAAAATCACAACAAATTTATCAACTAGAAACAGGAAAATTTATCTTCGGAGCAAACTGAAAGCAATAGGACTGTTATCACTCGAATCTGAGAGACGAGGGTGTGGAGGAAGCTACCCCAGGGACGTTCACTCAAGCCGCGAGAAAGTGCGCCTGTGGTAAGTCATCCCGCACTCGGAAGCCGCCGCCGGCCGCCGCCGCCGCCGCTGCCGCCGCCGCTGCCGCCGCCAGCCCGGGTCGGTTGCAGAACGAGCGGCGAGCAGCTGCTGGCGCGCTCCCGGTCTGGTTGCAGACCGAGCATTGCAGACCGAGCACCGCTAACGTTCCCAGCGGCCCGCGCACGGGGAGCGGGAGAGGCCCCAGGGCGGTATTCCCTACTTGGGAGATTCTCTCCGCGGGCGGGGCACCTCACCCAGCCATTCAAGCTAACAATCAAGCGTTGGGGGAGGGGCATGTGCAGGCAGCCTGAAATACCTTCGGGAGCACAGCTGCGACCCAATTACTAAAATTAACTTAACCCGTGAAATCTGCGCACCCTCGGTTCTAATTGATAAGATCTCTCTCAGTTCACCGACCCAAGACAAGAGGCTTGATATTTTTTGGTGCCTCTCGCTAAAGGGGCGGGGGCAACTTCTGATTGATAGAGCCTCCATATTCAGGGATAAACGCTAACAAGAAGGACTTGGCAGATAATAAGATCTATAGCACACTAGTCGCAAGCAGAGACTAGTCCCTCTTCTTACCGGCCAAAACAGGCTACAAAGTGTGGAAAGCCTGGGTTGAGAGGTCCAACGGAATGCTAGGCGCTGAACAATCACCTTGACAACAATTGACTCCCACCCCCGCCTGATTACACTGGAGGCCCTGACTGTCAGAGCCCTTCCCAGAGCCTTGCACTGAGTGGGGATAGAGTGGGGATTTCCCAGCTCTTTGAGCCTCTTACTCCCCAGACAGAAGCAGTGGCAGCCTTGTGGCTGGATCGCCAGGCTGCTGGTTCGGGAAGGGGGGACTGGGAGAGAGAATCCACGAAGGCGAACTCTCTCGTCGGTAGACCCTGCAGACGCCGGCAGGCCTTGACTACCAGCAAGACTAAAGCCAATTGTGTGACATTGCCGTAGAACCCCATCAATTGCAAGTCCCTGCCTGGGTGTGGCGCAGGGGCAGGGCCTGGGGTGCAGAGTCGCCGACCGGGAAGAGGGAGAGAGGAGAAGGAGGAAGAGGTTGACATCTCAAAATCAGGAAAAATCCACAGACTTTGCAGCTTGTTCCACTGTTTGTTTTTTTTTGTTTTTGTTTTTTTTTGTTTTTGTTTTTTTGTTGTTGTTGTTTGTTCCTTCTATCTTATTGCCTTTATTTCCTCCACCTCAGTCCTTCTATTCTCTGCCCATCTTATGCTTCCCTTTTCTTGAACTACACTACCCATAAGTGTTACATTTTATTTCTCTTCTTCATCCTCACCCTCCTTTGGGGTTATACTCCAGGACACTTAATTCTCACTCTCTCCTCTTTTGTTTTTTTTTGCCTTATTTTGTTTTTTTCTCTTCCTTTTTTATTTCTTCCTTCGTTTTTCTCTTTTTCTTATTTTTTCCTTTCTATTCGTTTTTTCTTTTCTCGTTTTACTTTCCTCCCATTTAATCCTCAATCACGAACAAATTAGTTAATTTGGGACTCAAGGTTTTTTTGGCTTTGTTTTTCTTTTTCGGTTTTGTTTTTGTTTTTTTCTGGTTGGTTTGTATTTGTGGCATTTTGGGTCCTCCCAACCCAAGGTCTCCATTGTATTTGGTCTTTGCTCCACTTAATACAACGTATTTTTACTTATTATTTTTATTTTTTCTTCTTGATTATTCCTTTTTTTGTCCTTTTTTCTGGTTCCCTCTTGTCCCTCTCATTATATCTCTTGGTTGACCATCACCCGCAGGCAG
Source organism: Saccopteryx leptura (assembly GCF_036850995.1). Classification (NCBI taxonomy): domain Eukaryota; kingdom Metazoa; phylum Chordata; class Mammalia; order Chiroptera; family Emballonuridae; genus Saccopteryx; species Saccopteryx leptura. The sequence continues at coordinate 83,241,111 of NC_089516.1, read as the reverse complement.
ATCAACTTATGCTTGTCTAAGATTTTCTTCCTTTTTTTTTTTTTTTTATTTATTTTTTTTATTTTTTGCCCCCTTGAACTCTACACCGCAAACCAGGCCCTCCATTATAGGCACGATATTTCCCTGAGGAGGGGAGAGGAGGGAAGGAGAACAAAGAAAAAAAAAGGGGAAATAATAAATTATTACTGCTTTTTTTTGTGGAGTGTTTTACCCTTTGTTTTTTGGGTTTTTTGTTTTTTGTTTTTTGTTTTTTTGTTTTTGGTTTTGTTTTTTTTTGTTTTTTTGTTTTTTTGTTTTTTACTTTTTACTCTTTATTAATTCTAATTAGTGCTATCAACAAGACCACCCTCAGATGCCAATAAGAAAGAGGAAATCGAATATTATGGATACAAAAGAAAGAGAGGTAACACAAATAGATGTGGAAAAATCTATGGAGAAAAGACTTAACATATTGGAAGCCTTGGAGCTAAATGACAGAGAATTTAAAATAGAAATCTTAAAAATACTCAGAGATATACAAGAAAACACGGAAAGGCAATATAGGGAGATCAGAAAACAACTCAATGAACACAAAGAATATATTACCAAGGAAATTGAAACTATAAAAACAAATCAAACAGAAATGAAAAACTCAATTCACGAGCTGAAAAACGAGGTAACAAGCTTAGCTAGCAGAACAACCCAGATTGAAGATAGGATTAGTGAAATGGAAGACAAACAACTTGAGGCACAACAGAGAGAAGAAGAAAGAGACTCAAAAATAATAAAAAACGAGAAAGCCCTACAGGAATTATCTGACTCCATCAGAAAGAATAACATAAGAATAATAGGTATATCAGAGGGAGAAGAGAAAGAAAATGGAATGGAGAATATACTCAAACAAATAATAGACGAGAACTTCCCAAGCCTGTGGAAAGAACTAAAGCCTCAAATTCAAGAAGCAAACAGAACACCGAGTTTTCTTAACCCCAACAAACCCACTCCAAGGCACATCATAATAAAGATGACACAAACCAATGACAAAGAAAAAATTCTCAAGGCAGCCAGGGAAAAGAAGAGTACAACATATAAAGGAAGGCCTATTAGATTATCATCAGATTTCTCAGCAGAAACTCTACAAGCTAGAAGAGAGTGGACCCCAATATTTAAAGCCCTGAAAGAGAGGAACTTTCAGCCAAGAATACTATACCCATCAAAGCTATCCTTCAAGTATGAAGGAGATATAAAAACATTCACAAATACAGAAAAGATGAGAGAATTTATCACCAGAAAGCCCCCACTCCAGGAAATACTAAAGGGGGTTTTCCAACCAGATTCAAAGAACAAAAGAAAACAACACCACAAGTAACAGCTCCACCAAGAACACAATAAAACCAAACTTAAACTGTGACAACAAAGGAAAAAAAAGGGGGGAGAGAATGGAGATTAACAGTAGCAAAGGACGATGAAGTGCAGAAATACTTATAAGATAGGGTACTACAATGAATATGGTAGGTACCCTTTTCATTACTTAATGGTAACCACCCTAGAAAAAACCACCACAAAAACACATGACTTAAAAAAGGTAGCAACAGAGGAAAGAAGTATGGAACACAAACAAACAGAAACAAATGATAGAAAAACAAAAGAGAAGAATCAAACTAGATACAAAACTAACAGAAAGCAATTTATAAAATGGCAGTAGGAAACCCACAAGTGTCAATAATTACACTAAATGTAAATGGATTAAACTTACCAATAAAAAGACACAGAGTAGCAGAATGGATTAAAAAAGAAAATCCAACTATATGCTGCCTACAAGAAACACATCTAAGCAACAAGGATAAAAACAAATTCAAAGTAAAAGGCTGGAAAACAATACTCCAAGCAAACAACACCCAAAAAAAAGCAGGTGTAGCAATACTCATATCTGATAATGCTGACTACAAGACAGAAAAAGTACTCAAAGACAAAAATGGTCACTTCATAATGATTAAGGGGACACTGAATCAAGAAGACATAACAATCCTTAATATATATGCACCAAACCAAGGAGCACCAAAATATATAAGACAGCTACTTATTGACCTTAAAACAAAAACTAACAAAAATACAATCATACTTGGAGACCTCAATACTCCGCTGACGGCTCTAGATCGGTCATCCAAACAGAGAATCAATAAAGATATAGTGGCCTTGAACGAAATACTAGAACACCTGGATATGATAGACATCTACAGGACACTTCATCCCAAAGTGACAGAGTATACATTTTTCTCTAGTGTACATGGAACATTCTCAAGAATTGACCATATGTTGGGCCACAAAGACAATATCAGCAAATTTAGAAAAATTGAAATTGTACCAAGCATATTTTCTGATCATAAAGCCTTGAAACTAGAATTCAACTGTAAAAAAGAGGGGGAAAAACCCACAAAAATGTGGAAACTAAACAACATACTTCTAAAAAATGAATGGGTCAAAGAAGAAATAAGCGCAGAGATCAAAAGATACATACAGACAAATGAAAATGAAAATACGACATATCAGAATCTCTGGGATGCAGCAAAAGCAGTAATAAGAGGAAAGTTCATATCACTTCAGGCCTATATGAACAAACAAGAGAGAGCCGAAATAAACCACTTAACTTCACACCTTAAGGAACTAGAAAAAGAAGAACAAAGACAACCCAAAACCAGCCGAAGAAAGGAGATAATAAAAATCAGAGCAGAAATAAATGAAATAGAGAACAGAAAAACTATAGAAAAAATCAATAAAACAAGGAGCTGGTTCTTTGAAAAGATCAACAAAATTGACAAACCCTTAGCAAGACTCACCAAGGAAAAAAGGCACAGGACTCAAATAAATAAAATCCAAAATGAAAGAGGAGAGATCACCACAGACATCATAGATATACAAAGAATTATTGTAGAATACTATGAAAAATTATATGCCACCAAATACAACAATCTAGAAGAAATGGATAAATTCCTAGAACAATACAACCTTCCTAGACTGAGTCATGAAGAAGCAGAAAGCCTAAACAGACCAATCAGCAGGGAGGAAATAGAAAAAACTATTAAAAACCTCCCCAAAAATAAAAGTCCAGGCCCAGACGGTTATACTAGTGAATTCTATCAAACATTCAAAGAAGACTTGGTTCCTATTCTACTCAAAGTCTTCCAAAAAATTGAAGAAGAAGCAATACTTCCAAACACATTTTATGAGGCCAACATAACCCTCATACCAAAACCTGGCAAGGATGGCACAAAGAAAGAAAACTACAGACCAATATCTCTAATGAATACAGATGCTAAAATTCTAAACAAAATACTGGCAAACCGAATACAACAACATATTAAAAAAATAATACATCATGATCAAGTGGGATTCATCCCAGAATCTCAAGGATGGTTCAACATACGCAAAACGGTTAACGTAATACACCATATCAACAAAACAAAGAACAAAAACCACATGATCTTATCAATAGATGCAGAAAAGGCTTTTGATAAAATACAACACAATTTTATGTTTAAGACTCTCAACAAAATGGGTATAGAAGGAAAATATCTCAACATGATAAAGGCCATATATGATAAACCATCAGCCAACATCATTTTAAACGGCAAAAAACTGAGGACTTTCTACCTTAAATCAGGAACAAGACAGGGTTGTCCACTCTCTTCCCTCTTATTTAACGTGGTGCTAGAAGTTCTGGCCAGAGCAATCAGACAAGACAAAGAAATAAAAGGCATCCATATTGGAAAAGAAGAAGTAAAGGTATCACTTTTTGCTGATGATATGATCCTATACATCGAAAACCCGAAGGACTCCACAAAAAGATTATTAGAAACAATAAACCAATACAGTAAGGTCGCAGGATACAAAATTAACATACAGAAGTCCATAGCCTTTCTCTATGCCAACAATGAAATATTAGAAAACGAACTCAAAAAAATAATCCCCTTCACGATTGCAACAAAAAAAATAAAATACCTAGGAATAAACATAACAAAGAATGTAAAGGACCTATATAATGAAAATTACAAAGCATTGTTAAGGGAAATCGAAAAAGATACAATGAGATGGAAAAATATTCCTTGTTCTTGGATAGGAAGAATAAATATAATCAAAATGGCCATATTACCCAAAGCAATATACAAATTTAATGCAATTCCCATCAAAATCCCTAGGAGATTTTTTAAAGAAATGGAACAAAAAATCATCAGATTTATATGGAACTATAAAAAACCCCGAATAGCCAAAACAATCCTAAGGAAAAAGAATGAAGCTGGGGGCATTACAATACCTGACTTTAAACTATATTATAGGGCCACAATAATCAAAACAGCATGGTATTGGCAGAAAAATAGACACTCAGACCAATGGAACAGAATAGAAAGCCCAGAAATAAAACCACATATATATGGTCAAATAATCTTTGATAAAGGGGCCAACAACACACAATGGAGAAAAGAAAGCCTCTTCAACAAATGGTGTTGGGAAAACTGGAAAGCCACATGCAAAAGAATGAAACTCGACTACAGCCTGTCCCCGTGTACTAAAATTAATTCAAAATGGATCAAAGACCTAAATATAAGACCTGAAACAATAAAGTACATAGAAGAAGACATAGGTACTAAACTCATGGACCTGGGTTTTAAAGAACATTTTATGAACTTGACTCCAATGGCAAGAGAAGTGAAGGCAAAGATAAATGAATGGGACTACATCAGAATAAAAAGTTTTTGCTCAGCAAGAGAAACTGATATAAAAATAAACAGACAGCCAACTAAATGGGAAATGATATTTTCAAACAACAGCTCAGATAAGGGCCTAATTTCCAAAATTTACAAAGAACTCATAAAACTCAACAACAAACAAACAAACAATCCAATAAAAAAATGGGAAGAAGACATGAATAGACACTTCTCCCAGGAAGAGATACAAATGGCCAACAGATATATGAAAAAATGCTCAGCTTCATTAGTTATTAGGGAAATGCAAATCAAAACTACAATGAGATACCACCTCACCCCTGTTAGATTAGCTATGATCAACAAGACGGGTAATAGCAAATGTTGGAGAGGCTGTGGAGAAAAAGGAACCCTCATTCACTGTTGGTGGGACTGTAAAGTAGTACAACCATTATGGAGGAAAGTATGGTGGTTCCTCAAAAAACTGCAAATAGAACTACCTTATGACCCAGCAATCCCTCTACTGGGTATATACCCCAAAACCTCAGAAACATTGATACGTGAAGACACATGTAGCCCCATGTTCATTGCAGCACTGTTCACAGTGGCCAAGACATGGAAACAACCAAAAAGCCCTTCAATAGAAGACTGGATAAAGAAGATGTGGCACATATACACTATGGAATACTACTCAGCCATAAGAAACGATGACATCAGATCATTTACAGCAAAATGGTGGGATCTTGACAACATTATAAGGAGTGAAATAAGTAAATCAGAAAAAAACAAGAACTACATGATTCCATACATTGGTGGAACATAAAAATGAGACTAAGAGACATGGACAAGAGTGTGGTGGTTACCAGGGGTGGGGGGAGGGGGGACAGGGGGAGGGTTGGGGGGAGGGGGAGGGGCACAGAGAACTAGATGGAGGGTGGCGAAGGACAATCTGACTTTGGGCGAGGGGTATGCAACATAGTTTAATGACAAGATAACCTGGACATGTTTTCTTTGAATATATGTACCCTGATTTATTAATGTCATCCCATTACCATTAATAAAAATTTATTTAAAAAAAAAAAAAAAAAAAGATGTAGAACAAAAGAAGCTGAACATTATGGGTTACTTAAAATCTCCTGGCAGCTTTTCAGGAAGAGAAGCAGAGAGATAATGTCCTGGCTAAATTTTTGGCTGAAAAACAGGGGAGAGGCTGAAATCTATGCTTATTGAACAGCATGATTTTATTCTTTAGATGAAATGCCTCATTCTAAAACTATATCAGCTTTTGTTACAATGTCTCTGTCACAGAGATACCTGGATTTCTTTGGTAACTGAAACTAAGGAAGTCTTATGAATAAAGTCCATATTTGTTGAGTCTTAGGAAAGGTAATAGATGATAGCTATTTATGGATTTTTATGGATTATTATGGATTTTATTCTTCTCAGGCTCTATCTTTTTGATTTACAACATTGTTTATACCATTGTATAACACCATTCCACATCCCTGCAAATGCAACCCAATCCCAGTTCAGTCCATTAGGAGCTGTCACAAGGAGCAGGAGTCCAGGAAAAGTCCACATCCAGGAAAAGTCAGCATGGCACTGGAATTGTCACAATTCTATACTTTGCAGCTCACGTCCAAGTCCCAATGACCTCTGCTTCTAGCTGGTAATGATTCAGGTAGACTGGAAAAGCCATCTGCAGCATGTGTGGAGATGGAGCTTCTGTTCTCCTCTGCCTAGAGAGATGAGACCAGGTTGCTTTTCCCTGGAGCTCTGTGACTGTGGAATGGTAAAGAGAACCTTGGGATACACTAAGCTGGGTGGCAAAGGTAAATTCATAATAGAAGTTCGCAAAAGGGGAAAAGAGAGCTCTAAATTAGGAGTAGGTTCCAGCCTGAAATATGAGTGGGGCATTGAGGTAGGAGGAATAAAGGAAACACTATATATTAAGCAAAGCAGCAGAAAATAGGACTCTCAACACCCACAGCAGAGATCTTCGAGGGAAGAATAAAAAAACCTGACTATTCATGCAAAACATAGTTAAGTGGCCCTTGTGCAAATGAGATCAGTTTACCTGCTTCTTGGAAGAAATACCCTAGGCTCGTCCACAGTGTCATAGATGGGGCTGATGGCCCTGGGCAACTTCAGCCTTCAGTGGCAAACCCCAGCATTCTGGGCAAGGTTAGGTCATAGGTAGAATACCATTTTTTAAAAAAAGAAACAGTTTAGATCACTACAGGCCCGACACTGTACCTACATTATTTTCTTGATAATATTCCCAGGCTTCTTCACTAAGGTCAACACTTACTTGCCAAAGAAGAATTTATTCTAACAGAACAACAAGCACTCATCCCTTCATAGTACCAAAATATTTGAAAACTAATACAAAACCTTACAAAAATATATGTTTTAATTAAGGTTTTTAAGAAAGTCATACTGGCAGATATCTTCTCTCTACCTAGAATTATCAGAAACTAAAAAGGAAATTTCAAATGTTTGTTGTTTGTGTGTTTTTTAAAAATTCTGTTTTGTATTAAACAATAGTCACCATTCAGGAAGTATAAAAAGAATGCCCTTTTCCTTGATTTGATTTATTCTCAATTATTAAGTTAATTGCTAATAAAAAAGAAGAAAACTTACTGCTCTTTTCCACACCATAGATATTTAGGAAGAAAAATTCTATATTAAATAACAAAGCCTTTTTTATGAACCTGGCTGAAATCAGTTTATACAGAACAGTATACCTTCTTACTTTAGCTAAATAAGACAATGTAAATATCTATCGTATTTGGTGATAGTGGGTGTCTTTCTCTTAGACTATGAAAAACAAAACTATTGCCTAAATATGCATGATTAACTCACTGAATTGGAGATTTTTTAACATTTCTAGTTAGCTGCATATATAATTGTTCGGATTAGTTATTATTATTACAATAACTAGATAATCTTCATTTTTCTTATGAAGCTGCAAATTTAGACCAGAAAGTATCACAAAAATCACTGCTTGAAAATGTGTAGTACAGCCTTCTAAAAATGAAGTATTACTAACTATACATATAACCATGCACCAGATAACAATGCTTTTGTCGATGTCCAACCACATATAAAATAGTGGTCCCATAAGATTATAATGGCCCTGAAAAATTACTATCACCTAGTAAAGTCATAGCCATCACAGTGCAACACAGTTCTCATGAGTTTGTGGTGATGCTAATATAAGCAAACTTAATGCATTGCAAGTCATATAAAGTATAACACATACAATTATGTGTAGTACAGAATACTGGGTAATAATAATAAACAACTACATTTCTAATATATGTATTTACTATAGTTTTTTATTATTTTTTAGAGTGTGTGCCCTTTCTACTTATTAAAAAAAAGTGTACTATAAAACAGTATGCCACATTAGCCAACAGCTGTCCCATGCAGCTTATTTTTGCTGCCTCTCTGTATCATTTTCTTTTGTGTTTGATTGAATTTTGTTTGTTTTGTACAGTTATATGCTGTACAGACTTAGAGCCTAAGAGCAACAGGCTATGCCATATAACCTAGGTATGTAGTAGGCTACTATGTAGGTTTGTCTAAGTATATTTTATGATGTTTAAACAAGGACAAAATTGCCTAATTGTGCATTTCTCAGAACAAATCTTCATTGTCATATGGTGTATGGCTGTATTATAGTATGTTTATAAAATATTCACAATTCTCTCCAGAGTTGTCATCTTTTAGTCATGACTGACTAACATTCAAGTTTTGAAAAGAATAAGGGACTATATTTTTATGATAAAATATGTTTTTGAATGTTTTGTCATACCTCTCATTAAAAGATGAAGTCCGGCCCTGGCCTGTTTGCTCAGTGGTAGACTGTCGGCCTGGCATGTGGAAGTCCTGGGTTCGATCCCCAGCCAGGGCACACAGGAGAAGCATTCATCTGCTTCTCCACCCCTCCCCCTCTCCTTCCTCTCTATCTCTCTCTTCCCCTCCCACAGCCAAGGCTCCATTGGAGCAAAGTTGGCCCAGACACTGAGGATGGCTCCATGGCCTCCACCTCAGGCACTAGAATGGCTCCAGTTGCAGAGGAGCAACACCCCAGATGGGCCAAGCATTGCCCCCTAGTGAGCATGTCAGGTGGATCCCGGTTGGGTGCATGCGGGAGTCTGTCTGTCTGTGCCCCCCTCCCCGCTTCTCACTTCGGAAAAAAAAGATGAAGTCCCTCGCTTGTACCTAAGTGAGATTTTGTGACTGCTTCAACAAAACATAGCAGAGGTGACTTCTGATGCTGGACTTCTGCTTCTTTCTCTAGGGACACTCATTGTGAAATCTTTTAGCCACCATGTAAGAAATCCAGCTACCCTTAGACCATCATGTGGTAAGACTACACAGAAATAGAAAAAGATGTTTAGGACACTCCAGATATTCAAAGCTCCAGCTGTTTGAGTCTTCTCAAACACAAGATATAGAGTAGAGAAGTCTTTGATATAACCCCAACTCCAGCCGCAATCTGACTATAGCCATATCTATAATACAGCAAAAGACCTGACAAGAACTGCCTAGCTGAGTCTAGTTAACCCTCATATTTATAAGCAAAATAAATGATTGTTATGGTTTTAAGCCACAGCTTAGGAGATGATTTGTTACACAGCCAGGACAATATCTTATACTTTTTTGATGTTTTCAGTAGTGCTTAGTATAATCTGAGTACTTACTAGCATGCAATAAGTTAATTGATCATTAATTAAATATTAATAATTTTTCAGTAGATCACTTTACCTAAATATTTTAAACATTTTTTTACAAATTCAAAACAATTAAATGTTTTTAACTACTATTTACCTTCATCTATCAAATGCACCCAAAATCTTCAGACCTCAGTGGATTCTCAGAGGATATAGCAGTTTATGTTATAAATTAAGACCAATACTAGGCAGGTGTCCTGAAGTCTCACTCAACTTGACCCCTTCACTGAGTACACAGGAATATTCATGTGGCATAGTAAGGAATGATACATCAAACTGATTGTCTATTCTCAAACTTTCTCTGTCTGAGCTTCTTATATAAAGGAAAATACAGTATCCACCTTTCTCACAAAGATGTCATAATTGCCTCTCTTAAATTCGCCCTTCCTTCCTGAAACCATTTTTAAATCCCTATCATTTCTATCTTACACTACTTAAATGGTCTCTGAAATTATGTTTTCTCTCCCCCTCCCATAAATAGTCGTTTTAATATATAAATCATATTGTCCCTGCTTAAAGCACTTCAATGTCTTCTGTTTGCATTTAGGATAAAAATCCATATCAGTGACTACGCAGCCCTATGTGATCAAGCCCTTGCCTATGTCTTTAGCCCTTTTACAAAATCTGTACTCACTTAACCCAGTCACAGTGGGATCCTTTCATGTCCTAGGTCATGACAAGCAATTTTTGTCTTACATACTTTCACACATGCTGTTTTCTCTGCCTGGAATACTATCCCAGTCCTTCTTCTTTTATAACAGACTCCTTTGTAGAAGAGCTCAGCTGAAATAACTTCCCTAGAACAGCCTTTCCTGATCAGCCTAAAGTAGTGCCACAACCCCTATCATTACTCTCTTTCAGAGTCTGTTCATTTGTCCTTTATAGTGCTTATCGTAATTTGCAATTATGCATTTATTTATGAATCAACTTTCTAAATATATTTCTCCCTTATTAGATTGCAAGTACCTGTAAAGCAGAGATAGTACCCATTTTATTCACTGTATACTCAGCTCCTAGAGTACTGCCTACTATACATTAGACATGGATAAAATGTGTTTAGAATTAATAAATGAATTGCTACCGACACATTTTGAAATTCTATGATAGAAATTATTAAATGATTGACATATAAAAGTATCAAGATTTAGACAGAATTTGTAAGCCAGTACCTTTTTATCTGGCAACTATAGTGAAAAAAAATATCTAGAAAAGGCCAGAACACAAAAGATAATACCACCCGTGATACTCTGAGGTGGTGAAGACAGGTGGATTTTCCATCAGTTCACAATGGAGTATCTTACATAATGTACTTATCCCTAACACCATAGGTGCTTTCCTATAGCTTGGCTTCCAAGGGCACTTTTATCTACTGTTATGGATAAATGTATGTGTCATCCTGATAGGGCTAGGTGATACACAGATAGCTGGTAAACATCATTTCTGGGTTTATCTGTGAGGGTGTTTCTGGAAGAGATTAGCATTTGATTCAGCAGATTGAGTAAAAAGATTTGTCCTTACCAGTGTGGGTGGATATCATCCAGCCCTTTGAGGGCAAGAATGGAACAAAAAGGCAAAGGAAGGATGAATTTTTATACTCTTTTATTGAGCTTATACATAATTTTTATCTGCCCTCAGACATTGGACCCCCTGCTTCTTGGTATTTCACCTTAGGACTGGGAGTTAAACCATTGGCTCCCGTGATTCCCAGGCTCTGGGACTCAGACTGAATTATGTCACTGGCTTTTCTGGTTTTTGAGCTTGCAGATATCAGACAGTGGGACTTCTAAGACTTCATAAGCACACAAGCCAATTCCTATATATGTATGTGTGTGTGTGTGTGTGTGTGTGTATAGAGAGAGAGAGTTTATTATTATATGTATAAAGAAAATATATATTAATTATATAATTATATATAATTAGTTCTTCTCTCGAGAACCCTAAGTAACCTACCTACTTCTTTTTTGTTTGTTTGTTTCTTCACCTTTACCCTATGAAACTGACTTGTCTTTTTTTCCATGTTCAGAACAATCAAAAGACCTAGGAAAGGGAAATATAAGTTATATTAATAGTGAAGAAGGAAAGCCTTGGAAAGATTTAAGACCAAAATTCAGCCATATAACTATACAGATTTAAGTTTACACTATAAAGAGACAATATTCATTTGTCCCTTAACATATGAGTTTTTGTATTGTCATTTATCATTTTTTTCTTCTGGATCTAGGTCTTTCTTACATACTAGAATCTCTTTACCTTTACCTTACTCATTGTACCTAAGCCAGTGCCTTATATATCATAGCACACAAAAACATTTAAGTAGAAATAATAATTAATTCATCATCATCATCATTATCATTTTATCTATTACAAAATTTTCACAAATTATCCAGGCTTTGCCTTCCTTATTTATTTATTCTTGCACTTGGGACATTACTTAAATTTATACTATCAGTGTTATAAGACAGGTACCTAATTGGTACCCAAAATAGAGTAACCAATTGCCTTTAAGTGGGTAGTAATCTATCTCATGGGATTAAAGAACTTAACTGTGTGAATTAAAATTCTTAACCTTTTAATATTATAATTAACTTTAGGAAGAAAAAGTCCCAAATAGGATAGATGAGTGTAAAACCAAAGCTAATAGATAAAAAGTCGGTCTGAAAGCTCTCATATATTTCACTGCCATTTTCTTTTTAGAATAGTTCTGCTGTGAGGTATAACTTAGAATTTAAATTGTCCCTTCCCTTTGAATCATTTTAAGTCCCTAAACAAACCAAAATGCAACAGACCCAGCTTTAGTAAGTAATTTGCTTATCTTGTTATTATGTATAACTATAGACTTCATTTATTTTTAAGGAAAGAAGTTTTTAGTAAAACATCTGGGTATTTATGATGCTAGATGACTTAAGGGTATGAATTTTTTAAAGCATAAAAATTAATTTGCTTTCAACTCTAGAAAGCAAGAGTTGGAAGGGTTTCTAAATGATCCTATTGTATAGAAGTACATTAATCAAGATATAAATAGTGAGGTGAAGTTAACTAAACTTTATCTCCTCATAAGGACTGTGAACTCCTTATAAATTCTGTGCTTTAAACTGCTCTGTATTAATCAATCAATAAAAATGTTGATAATACTTCAATTATACTAAAGATTTAATATTCATTAGTTTATGTCTACACCAGTTCCTTAGCAAACACTTCATCCTGGTGCATAACTGGACTTCCCAGGAGATCAGAGGGGCTGCACTCAAATGAAACTGATAAGAAAAAGCTGGCCCTAACATTCTAACAACGGATAAAACTCCGTCTGGTGTCCATGGACACTTGTTGTGTAGAAGAGCAAGGTAAAGCTCATTGTGAAATGCAGAAGTCCTCCAAGCAAGAATTCAAAACTACTTATGAAAACCCATAATCAAGATGCAAATTTGAAACTCATAATTAAGATGGAAAAAACAACTACATAGCCCAATTCAGGATGCCTATTCTCATCATGTTCTTAATTTTTCTTCTAACCAAACAATCAGCTAATATTTACCAGGCATTTCCTATATGCAAGGCACAATGCCTAGTTGAGGGGCAGGGGATACGAGGTGCAAAATATATGAAATGTAACTTATGGTCTCAGAAAATTTGTAGTCCAAGAATATAAAACACATACACAAATAACTGTAATACAAAGTAAGAGGCAATTAAAACCATAAAAATACATTAGATGAATTGATAGCTAAATTGAGAAATTGTAAAGATGTGGGAGAAAATAAAGACTTCCTAAAGAAGGTAGTATTTTAACTGGAACAGCCATGATTTAGATAGGTCCTGAATATCTGGACATAAAAAAGAATGTTTTTATCTTATACCACATTTCACTGTGCCGAACACATAATGAGCACTGCATTTGTTACCTATTGCTGCTATAAGAATTTACCACAAACTTAGTAGTTTAAAACAACATAAATTTATTAGCTTACAGTTCTGGAGGTCAGAAATCTGCAATAGGTCTCACTGTGCTAAAACCAAGGCATCAACGGGCTTGTGTTTCTTCTGGAAGATCTGGGAGAGAATCTGTTTCCTTGCTTTTAGCAGCTGCTAGAGGTCACCCACACTCCAAACTTCTGTTCTCACATCACCTAGTACTCACTCTGCTGTCCTGACTCGCTCTTATAATTTAAATCACTCTTGTGATTACCTCTGAACCTAACTCAGGATAACCTTCCCTTCTCAAGATCCTTAATTTAATCATATCTGCAAAGTTCCTTTGCCATGTACTATAAGGTAAAACATTCATACTCTCTTAGAACTAGGATGTGGACACCTTTGGGAGGCCATTATTCAGCCTACCAAAAGAACTTATGTAATTCATTGCTTGTTTATTGATTTTCATGCCTTTATTAAACACTTCACTTTACATCTACAAAGACTGGGTTTTTTTATATTTGTTGAGGTATAATTGACAAAATGTTTAAAATATCAATATGATGATTTGATATATGTATACTTGGGAAAGGATATTCACAGATTCAATTAAGATATTCATTACCTCACACATCTACCTTTCGTTTCCTAGCGAAAACACTTATATTTTATTCTCTTAGCAAATTTCAATTATGCAATAGTGTCATCAACTGCAGTCCCCATGTTATTTATTAAACCCTTAGAACTTATTCATCTTACAACTAAAAGTTTGTACACTTTTACCATCATTTCCTTATTTTCCCCAGCCCCCAGGGGCTGGCAACCACCATTCTATTTTTTCTTTCTCTGTTCAGCTCATTTTTTGGAATCCACATATAAGTGATAACATACAATACTTATCTTTCTTTGTCTGGCTTATTTCACTTAAGATAATACCCATCCATGTTGGTGCAAATGAAAGTATTTTCTTCTTTTTAAAGCTGAACAACAAACCATTGTAAATATACAATATTTTTTTATAATTTTTCATTTTTATTTAGAAAATTAACACAGTGACATTGATCAATAAGAGCACATAATTTTCAGGTAAACATTTCTATAGCATTTGAACTGTTGATTATGTTGTGTACCCATCACCCAAAGTCAAATCATTTCCATCACTTTATATTTGTTCTTCTTTATACCCTTCTCCCTATCCCTACTCCCCTCTACCTCCCCCACAGCCCCTTCCCTTTGAATACCGCTTCTTTTTATCTATGTCCATGAGCCTTTGTTTTATATCCCACCTATGTGTGAAATTATACATTTCTTAGCTTTTTCTGATTTACTTCTTTCACTCAACATAATGTTCTCAAGGTTCAGCCATGTTGTCATAAATGTCACTATGTCATCATTTCTTATGGCTGAGTAGTATTCCATTGTATATATTTATCACATCTTCTTTATCCAATCTTCTATTGAGGGGCACTTTGGTTGTTTCCATGTCTTGTCCACCATGAATAATACTGCAATGAACATGAGGGTGCATGTGTCTTTACGTACCAGTGTTTTGAGTTTTTCAGGTAGATACCCAGACAGAGATTGCTTGGTCATATGGTAATTCTATTCTTAATTTTTTGAGGAACCACCATACTTTCTTCCATAATGTTTGTACTAACTTGCATTCCCACCAGCAGTGAATGAGAGTTCCTTTTCTCCACAACTTCTCCAACACTTATTACCGTTTCTTGTTGATAATAGCCAATCTAACAGGTGTGAGCTGGTATCTCATTATAGTTTTGATTTGCATTTCTCAAATAGCTAGTGAAGATGTGTGCATCTTTTCATATATCTGTTGGTCATGTGTATGTCCTCTAAGGAGAAGTGTCTGTTCAGGTCCTCTCCCCATTTTTTAATTGGATTGTTTACTTGTTTGATGCTGAGCTTTGTGAGTTCTTTATATATTTTGGATATTAGCCCCTTATCAGAGCTGTTGTTTGCAAATATAATCTCCCATTTAGTTGGCTGCCTATTTGTTTTGTTGTCGGTTTCTTTTGTTGTGCAGAAGCTTTTCAGTTTGATATAGTTCCATTCATTTATTTTTTGCCTTTACATCCCTTGCCTTTGGGGTCAAATTCATAAATTGATCCCTACAGCCAAGGTCCATGAGCTTAGTACCTCTGTTTCCTTCTGTGTAATTTATTGTTCCAGATTTAATATTTAGGTCTTTTGATCCACTTTGAATTAATTTTGTGCAGGGGGACAAACTGTAGTCAGGTTTTATTCTTTTCATGTGACTTTCCAATTTTCTCAGCATCATTTATTTTTTTTTATTTATTCATTTTAGAGAGGAGATGGAGAGAGAGAGAGAGAGAGAGAGAAAAGAGACAGAGAGAGAGAAGGGGGGAGGAGCTGGAAGAATCAACTCCCATATGTGCCTTGATCAGGCAAGCCCAGGGTTTCAAACCAGCGACCTCAGCACTTCCAGGTTGACGCTTTATCCCACTGTGCTACCAAAGGTCAGGCAGCATCATTTATTGAAGAAGAATATTTTTCTCCATTGTGTGTTTTTAGCTCTTTTGTCAAAGATAATTTGTCCATTTATGTGTGGTTTTATTTCTGGGTTTTTGGTTCTGTTCCATTGGTCTGTATGTCTTTTTTTTTTTTTTTTTGCCAATATCATGCTGTTTTGATTATCATGGCTTTATAGTATAATTTGAAGTCAGACAATGTGATATCTCTAGCCTTTTTCTTTTTCCTCAGGATTACTTTGGCTATTTGGAATTTTTTATGGTTCCATACAAATCCAAGATAATGACTTTATTTCCACTCAATATATACCCAGAAGTGTGACTGATGCTGAATCATATGATAATTGTATTTTTAATTTCTTGAGAAACATTAATAATGTTTTTCATAATACTGTACCAGTTTATAGTCTCAACAACAGTATGTAAATGTTCCCTTACCTTCATATACTCATCAGTATTTATCTCTTGTCTTTTTTAAAGTAGATTTATTAACAGGGGTGATGAGTTAATATCTAATTTATGGTTTTTATTTGCTTTTCCCTCATGATTAATGATGTAAATCATCTTTCCATGTACTTGTTGGTCATTTATGTCTTTTGAGTAAAAATGCCTATTCAATTTTTGCTCATTTTTTAATAGTGTTATTTGTTTTTGTACTTGTTTTTTGCTACTCAGTTGTATGAGTTGCCCATATATTTTTAATATTAACCACCTATCCGATATGTCATTTGCAAATATTTTCTTCCATTGCAGTCTGCCCTGTAAGGTTTCTCCTAAAATACCTGCTGATTGTCTTATGAAGCTTCCCTTGTACATAACAAGATGCTTGTCTGTTGATGTTTTTAAGATTTTCTCTTCATCTTTTAGTTTTGACATTTTAGTTACAATGTGTCTTTGTGTGGGCCTCTTTTGGTTCATCATGTTTTGGTACTTTTTTGGCTTCTGGGATCTGGATATCTATTTTTTTTTCCTAGGTTTAAGGAAGTTTTTAACCATTATTTTTTTAAATTAATCTTTCTACCCTTTTTCTCTTGCCTCTCCTTCTGGGATCTCTGTATTGTGTATATGGGTCAGTTTCATGGTGTCCCACAGTCCCTTAAGCCTTCCTTACTCTTTTTCATTCCTTTGCTCTTTTTGTTGTTATTGTTGTAGTCATCAGTCTTCTGATTAGATGAATATTACTTCCCTGTCTTAGAGTTTACTTATTCTTTGCTCCACTTAATCTAGTCTGTTAATAAACCCATCATTAACTTCTTTTTTTAAATTTAGTTATTCTTTAGCTATATGATTTCTGTTTGGCACTTTTTAATATTTCTTTTTCTTTGTTTAAAATTTTACTTTGTTCATGCATTGTGATACTGACCTCATTGAATATCTTAATGACCATTATTTTGAATTTGCTATCAGGTAAACCATTTATATTGTTCCATTAAGATCTGTTTCTCTCTTGTTCATTTGTTTGGGACATATTCCCTTGTTTCTTCATTTGTTTTTGTTTGTTTGTTTGTTTTGTTTTGTTTTTTACATTCTGTGTTGTTTTCAGCACTTAGATAAGATATCCACATCTGCTAGACCTGAGACTGGTCTCATGAAGATGAACCTCATTAATCACCTGTCCAAAATTTATGGTTGCCTTTCAAACCTCTGTCTTTATTCTTAGTGGCTTCCAGTAGTTTAAGGTGCACTAAGACCTGTCAGTGTCCAAACAGGGAAGATTTTAGTAAGTGCCTAGGTGTGGTATAATCAGAAGCTGGATCCTCAGGCATCATATATGAAAGATGCATGCAAACCCCTTCCAATGAGTACCTGGGAGTTGGGCAATTTTTCCTGCTCTTTCTGTAAAGTTTGGATGTGTGTGTGGGGGGGAGTACTACTGTGTCCACTTAAAAACTGCTTCTTTTTTTTTCTTATAGTCCTGGAGAACTTGTAAATGCATACACCATTTGTTATCAGAGCCAGACATTCTGGGGGCCCTTC
The DNA here is from genome assembly GCF_036850995.1 of Saccopteryx leptura. Classification (NCBI taxonomy): domain Eukaryota; kingdom Metazoa; phylum Chordata; class Mammalia; order Chiroptera; family Emballonuridae; genus Saccopteryx; species Saccopteryx leptura. Next base: position 83,223,294 of record NC_089516.1, on the reverse strand, counting down.
CTTTTGGTGGAGAAAATAGAAAGTGTCAGATTAAGGGAGAATGAATAAAAAGGTGGTTAGACACCTAGCATTAATTGAGTAGAAACACAACCCAATAGAAGTTGAGGTTTATTTTATGTGACTACCACTAGCAGCCATTTTTATCTGCAAACTGGTGAATCCTGGATGAATTTGGTAATCTCTTTCTTCCTGGACTCTTTCAACAACAAAGATTATTTGATCAAATTAACTAGTCATCATTTGGAAAACCACAAAAAGTTAGACCCTGAGGAGAAGGGACAAAGGACAAATGAGGAATGATGAGAACAAATTCAATGTGGCATGAAAGAATTAAAGTTGTAAAATGACAAAGGATTTTATTACAGGACTAAACATGTCTGGGATGTAGGTAAAACCCATAGATTCTCACTTGCTCTAGACTTTCTTATTTACCCTTATCTGATTTTTACTTAAACCAATATTTCTGACAATATGACTCTAACATCACTTTTTTCAGAAGCATTCAAAGTGTATGTCAAATATGTAGGGTGTCATTCCTGACACCATCATTACTATTCATAATTTCAGTTGTGGCAAAAAAAGGAAGTAATGCCTGAGTGTGTGCACTTAAAAAAATCTTCAGATACTTTGGGTAAACAAGAAAAACTTATAGACCACTGAATTAAGGCTTCTCTTTGGCCTCATCTCCCCTACTGATCCGACAAGAGCCAAAAATGTTCAAAATCATGCCTGGTGAATCAAGCTGCAAAATTTAGCTAGAGTAAAAGATATGGTAAGAACTTAAATAAATTACATCCTCTTTGCTGTGTGACTCTCTGAAGGTGATGTCCAAATAAAAATTCCTTAATAAATCAACAAACAGCAAGTGTTGGTGTGGATGTGGAGAAAAGGGAATCTTCTTGCACTTTTAGTGATTGTGCAAATTGGTACAGCCAATGCAGATTGGTATAGTCACTGTGGAAAGCAGTGTGAAGTTAACTCAAAAACAAAAGTGGAACAGCTTTATGACCCAATGATTTCACTTCTGGGAATATATCTGAAGAAACCTGAAACACTAATTTAAAAAATATATGCAACCCTATGTTTATTTACAATAGCCAAGATTTAGAAGCAGTCCAAGTACCCATCAGTATATGAGTTACTAAAAAAGATCTGTGTTACATTTATACAATGGGATACAATTTGGCCATAAAAAAGAAAAAAATCTTACTCTTTGTGACAGCGTAGATGTACCTGGGAGTACTAGGTTAAGTGAAATAAGCCAGTCAGAGAAAGAAAAGTACCATATGATTTCACTTACATGTGGAATCTAATGAGCTAAATGAAATAACAAGAAAAATGGACACAGATTAATAGAAGTAGAAAACAGATGGACAGCTTTCAGAGGGGATGATGTTGGGGACTGGCTAAATAATGTGAAGGGACTAAAGGGAAAAAACACACTTATGGTCACAGACAACAGTGTAGCAATAAGTAGAAGGAAAGGATGTTGAGGGCAGGTAGAAGAGGGTATAGGGAGGAAAACTAGTGATGGAAAAAGTCTTGACTTGGAGTGGTGAATATACAATACAATATACAGATGATGTATTATAGTATTGTACACCTGAAACCTATCATCCTATTAGCCAATATCATCCCAATAAATTCAATAATTTTTTTAAAACAAGATTCCCAACTTATATGATTATTTTTAGAGTTACATATCCTGTTCTGTATATTTAGCAGACAGGAACATTAGTCAGTTATTTGAAAGTTACCCAAATCTGATAAGAGCTGAAAAAATCAGGGACTAAATTGTAAATGAAATTATATTTTATAAAAATATGATTTGAGCACAAAATATGGTTCAAAAATGTTTGGTGAGGCAGCTCCTTAGAGAACCTTTATTATAAAGCATTTTATTCATTATTCATTTTACAAATATTTATTGAGTAACTGTTATGTGCTAGGCACTGTGCTGGATGCTAAAAAGATAACAGAAAACAAAATACACAGAATCCCTTACCTTCATGTGACTTAAAGACCAGTGGGTGAGAAAGATTATGAACCAATCATATAATTTTAAATGTTATAAGAAAACAGATATATCTGATAAACAATAACAGAATAGAGCTACATTAGATTGATTGATCACTATTTTGTCCATGACAAGCCAATATCCACATACATTCCAAAATACTGTGCTCCTACTGTTTAAAGCACCCCAGTGCCAAAAGTGTACAAGATCCATAAAGAATAATCATTTCTCCAGGATAGAATAAGTCTCAGGCGAGGTACAGAAAGTATGTATTTGGTTTCTGGGACTAATTCAATCATGAAAAAAGATGATTCTTGGATCAACCAGCATTCCAAAAAAGCCATACAGCCTCATCAATACTCTTAGTGCCTCTGGCCTGTATTTATTCCCACACTGGTGAAGTATTGATCCCAACTTTGGACTCAAGGACACATAGAAACATCATCTTTCAAAAACTGGTGTAAGAGTGGGGTTTTTATCAATGTGAATGTGGGTTTTTGTTGTGATTGTCAATGCTTTTTATAACCACTCACATAAGTTGTTTCACGAGTTTTCCAAATATATTAGGAAAATAAAGTATATTGAGTCAGGAAGATAATTTACTATCAACTTCTTATTGATAAAAAAAAAGAAAACATGAATGTATTTTTTAAGCACTTCATCAAGACCCCACATTAAAAATACAAAGACATTAAGGTATGATTGCCAGATGTCAGACAGTAGCTAAGGATGCTTGTTTTCATAAAGCACAATATTGTTACATTAAAGTTTTTCCCCTTTATTATCTAACCATACCAGGTTGTTGCTGACAGCTATTCAGAAGCCAGTCAACTGTAACGGGAAGTTATTGTTTAATTCACTTTTTAGTAAGCTGAAGTGCAAAAAGGAGCATTTGAATCTTGGGAACAAGTCTCAACAGACAGACCTGACCATATCCGCAAGCCTCCTGCAACCTCAGGGCACAAGATCCTGCAAACTAGCCTAACATTTATCTTTGAATTCAAGAAAAGCAACCTATCAGGCTAAAGTGAGCTTTGGATCTATGGGCTTTAAATGTAAACTTCATCCATAAAAATGGAACAATTAACCCTATGCTTTCAGATTCTCATTCTACTGGTTCAAACAACTCTAGGCACTACTTCCTTTGATCATTACAATTGTTAAATACCAGGTACATCAAATCCTCTAGCCTGAATCATTAGTACCATATCAAATCAATATTTTACTTCCATTTTCTAGATTGCTTTCAGCATTAACATCTGGAAGGAACATGAAACTTACCATGAGGAATTTGGTTAGCATAGAGTGTGGAATTAGCAGTAAAACATAATTTAGTTAGTTTTATGACAGATTGGGTTTTACTTTTCAACCATGCAAAAAGCCATCAAACTGTGAAACTGGAGCGTTCCTCTCATGCCAAAGTAATCAATGCCATCATAGCTCTCTGTCAACATTGTAGGCTCAGGTTAGCCTGCCTTTCTTGTCTCCTTGTTGCCACCATCCCAAATACCTTCTCAATATTTGTAGATGTATAAGAGAAATATACCCTGGACTCAGGTCATGATTAAGGAGAGGAAGAGAAGTAAAGTTTTTTTTGTGTGTGATAGTGCTGGGTTTTTTTTTTTTTTAAGGAACTGAGAAAGTAAATTACCACAAAATACCTCAAAGTCTTTCTGGCCTGAAGGTCTCCATGTTAATAGTCAAAATCTTTTCCAAACACAGTCAACTCTGTTCTCATTCTCTTCACAAATAAAGCCTGTTCACCAAATTTCAAAAGAAAGTTCATGAAAAGAGCATTCTGTAATAATATACAACTCATCCAGGTCCATCCCTCAAGGAACTCATAATCAGATGACACTACTATGGTTAACAATGATACAGACACGTGAATAACATCATGCCAAAAACATAAAATAGGAACGGTGGTAATTATGAAGCTCTTATGGTACACTAGACAGTGTGATAAGTGATTAATATGCATTATTTCTTTTAAGTCTTATAACAACCCTATGAGGTAAATAATGACTGATGTCCTCAATTTACAGATTAGGAAAATGAGACAGAAATGTCAAGTAATTTACTCAAGGTCACATTGTTACTAAATGACAGATCTAAGGTTTTATCTGAGGGACTTTGCTTCTAGATCTTACACTCTTCCCCCTGCATCCCATTCCTAAAATGACATAGTTCCTTGCTACTCACACACAGAAGCAACAAGACAGTATATCACATACATTAATGTAAATTTGTAACACCTTCACTGCCAAAATTGAGGAAAACTAATTTAATGCTTCATTCCTACCTTTTTTTCCCCTTCCCAGGAGATACTTTTTGTTTTTAATTTCCTCCCATCATTTTGACTCTCTGTTTTCTTACAAAAATGTTTTTCTGCTTTTTGTCTCTGAATTTAAACCTTAATATTAACCCTTCTTGCTGTCTTAATGCCCTGGTGATATCAATGTGTTTTATAAAAATTGATCAATGCTTCTTGTGTGTTTTATGTGTTTTCTAAAATCAATTTCAATCATTACCTTTTGTATTCTTGCTACCTGGCCTCATATAATTTCTTACAAATGAATCTATAAACATATCATCTATAATGTTTTCTAATTTCAGCCATGCGAGTCCAATGACAAGTTTTCACAGGGCTCTGAAATAGTCATTTGTGCACTCCAGCACTTGTTTTAGGATCTAAATGTAAACATTAGCACTCCATATTCTGCACCATATTTCAATTTGTATAGGGTACTTAATCAATAAGAGTAATATCATGCCTTATTCTTCCCTTAGTAGTTGGTGAATACACTATTATAAAACTATGGAGGCATTTTTGCCTGAATTACTTAAGAACTTTCAAGTCAAAAGTTGAATCTATATGTTTGTATAGCGGAATAACCCTTATCTGGGCAGGCAGATAGGGGTGGTAATGAAAAGTCCTCTTATTTAAAATCTATATTTGTAAGCTTCATCTATGAAGCTGTTCCTAAAACATACTTTTAGGTCTTCCTAAAATATATAAAAGGCATGCTTGTGATATATCACAGTAGTTAAGGGCACAAGTTTGGTCAACAAATTTGAACTTGTATTCCGACTCCACCATTTACTGACTGTGAACTTAAACAAGTCACTTCCCCTCCTTAGACCACAGTTTTCTCATCTAATGTGATGATAACATTACAACCCCATAAGTTCACTGTGAGCTTTAAATTATATGTTATATAAAAACTATTTGTGAGGCCCTGGCCGGTTGGCTCAGTGGTAGAGCATCGGCCTGGCGTGCAGAAGTCCCGGGTTCGATTCCCGGCCAGGGCACACAGGAGAAGCACCCATCTGCTTCTCCACCCCTCCCCCTCTCCTTCCTCTCTGTCTCTCTCTTCCCCTCCCGCAGGGAGGCTCCATTGGAGCAAAGATGGTTGGGGGCTGGGGATGGCTCCTTGGCCTCTGCCCCAGGCGCTAGAGTGGCTCTGGTCACAACAGAACGATGCCCTGGAGGGGCAGAGCATTGCCCCCTGGTGGGCAGAGCGTCACCCCCTGGTGAGCGTGCCGGGTGGATCCCCGTCGGGCGCATGCGGGAGTCTGTCTGACTGTCTCTCCTCGTTTCCAGCTTCAGAAAAAAAAAATACAAAAAATAAAAAATAAAAAACTATTTGTGCAGTAGTAGACAGGCAATAAATAGTAATTATTAGCCACCGTACAACATGCCAATTCTACAAAAGTCTTCCATCTTGAAGATTTAGGAAAAAGGACATACATAGGGCAGAAAGCAAGTTTTATGCCATCAGTAGTTCCAAAGACAATCTTAGGACTCTCATAAGGTGAAAGGATAAATTGAGGTCACAACATTTGTTATTTAGTTCAGTCCCGTTCCTGTTGATGTCAGAATAGATAGTAGCACACTTTTGGCATTTGGAACAAAGACCAGAAGGGATAAATTACAAGGGAGTGAGTATGCACAACAAATGTTCTTAATTTTCTTTGTAATGAAACAAAATAAAAGTGGATCATTAAAATCTTTACTAGGAAACCAAGTAGCTCTCATATTAACACATGGAAAACAATGATAACTTTGGCATGATTATAAAGTGAGAACGTGAGTGGCAAAATGCAAATGCCAAGAAGAAAATCGGTAGCCTTATTTTTTCATTGTTAATGTTTTTCTTTTGTCTGCTGAATTCTGGAGTTATTTTATATAATTTCAATGTTTGTACATAATCTTGCTTGTGCTTGGCATTCTTCAATAAAAATGGTTTGGCAGAACAAAAACAAAATCTATTCATTATAGCTATAGCTACAATGTTTGTTAAGACTCGAAAGCAGACAATAGAAATCATTGTTTAATCATTGAAATTCAAAGAACAAAATATATCTCCCCATTACCCTTCTGTTGAACCTGGCCCAATGAAAGAGAATTACAACTGAATGAACCAATGCAAATGTGTTTCTTTTTAAGATATTTTTTAAAGGTGCAAAACAGATTGTCCAAAGAAAGTTTGTGCTGATGAGTTTTCTTCATTGGTAAATACTGCTTACCAGTTTCCAGTTGCTGACACACAAGACAAGTGAAAATATGATTGCATGAGGTGTGGTGAAAGTCCCCTTACTATACATTATTAATCCCAAAATGTACATCTGCAGGTGTTAAGTACCTTTTTGTGGATCTTACTAAAAGATTTTAAGATATTTTGAGCAGGTGCCTCTAAAAAGTGATAAAGAAACATGGTTGTTTTTCACTGTAATATAATACAATGGCAATCTTGTGCTAGCATATGTAGTGGTCACTCAATCATTTATTCAACTTTTTGGTGAACACTTATTGAAGACCTACTATGTGCTGGGAAATCAGCAGTGAACCTCAGTGATGTGATCCATGACCTCATAGAGCTTCCAGTCTAGTAAAAATGAACAGTAAATAAGTAATCAAGTAAATACAATAATTCTAAGTTCTGAATAATTCTATGAAGAATATAGAGTAGGAATACATTCTTACAAGTGCCTAAAGGAGATAAAATGTTCCAAGAAAGGAGTAAGTTCACTGCAAAAATTTTCCAGTTTGACCACTTCAAGGATGAACTGACCATCTTAAGGAATAAAGATTAATGACCCTGGTAAATTCAATCCTACAACTGGACCTGCTCATGGAATTTAATTTACTTAAGAAAACCTACTAAGATGAAAAAAAAGGTGTTGACATGCCAAGTAATATAAATGTTCTCATTTATTTCATGTGACATATAGAAAAGTATTCACTTTGAGCTCCCCCCCTCAGGATGCTTACTGTTTAATTTCACAAAACATTATTTTATTCCCACATCATAAGAAAGTGTAAAGGCACCACTATGTTATTCCTCTATTGTTAACAAGGTTTGTTAATGTCTCTTCCATTCCTTCTTCTCTTTTTAAAATAGAAAAAAAATCTAGAATATTTAAATCTTGCCTCCTTCATATACTTCTCATTTTGCTAATCATTTCTATTTCTGGGTTTTGTTTTTAATATTTTCTTTTTTTGGAAGGGATGTTGAACATGAAATAAAGCATTCTTAGCTGCTACATTAATTTGGCAACCGAAGAGTCTTTATTGCACTGCTAACAATATCCTTCATGTTATTAACCAGGTTTAGATCTGGCTAGAATGTACAAAGGAACAGAGGAAGTCATGGGTAGGTAATGCATTTGTTAGGCTACTATAGGAAGTGAAGTTGTTGAAAGATCTTGCCTTTGTTGCAACTGTTTATATTGCTAGGAACATCCTTGCTTTCAAAACAACTGTAGTGATTTGTTTGATTCTTGGAGCATCAAAACAATCAAATTCTGACATATCCATGATGTTATATAAAACTATGGTAATTCATCAACTTTGGACATATTTCTTGTCACTCACACAGGGTCACTTCACCTGAACAGTCCTGCTCTGATTTCCTCTGAACTCTGTCAAAAAATAGAAACCATATTTTTTATTACCATTATTCCAGGAAGGAGCAGCTTTCCTTCCGCCTCCCCCTCCTAATTCTATCCCAGACTAGTTTGTTGCTTTTATCTTTTACACCATATCATATCGATAGTTTCTTGTTGGACGAAGCTGCAATGATTTATGGGGAGGCCAAGGCAACTGTGGTATATGAAAGAGTAAAAGTTGACCCTTAGGGTACATAAAAGAGTGTACAATCAGGGGGAAACAAAAAAATGTGGTTGTCAGTACACAATCTGCCTTATCCATTTTGAAAGTGAATTGTAAATATTGCCAGAATAATGCATAGTTTCAACATAGATGAATTTATAAGCTGATCATTCTTGTGTAGTTTTTGTAGAGATTTTGTTCGTTTGTTTGTTGTGGGTACTTAAAAAGTAATTTAAAACAAACATGTAATTTAAAAATGTGTCTGGCAATAAATCTATATCTCTGATTAATAGGACAGGTACAAAAAAAAGGGTTTATTCAATGAGATTTCTAAATTGCAGAGCAAGTTTTGGCATTTCATTAAGGACTTATTAAGCTCCAACTGCATGCTCACTAAGTTAATCTTTTAATAATGTGTTCTTAAGAACCTCCCTTAATTTTTATTCCTTTACCTGTGGATAAAGCCCACCAGGGGTGAGGACGACGGAAACACAGAGACCCAACTCTGGGACCAGGTTCAGTGATGCAGATAAGCTTTATTCAGGAAGTAAGCTAGCTGATATACACAGGTTCAGCCTATAGGGTGTTAAAGTGTGTCCTTTATAGCCAATGGCTGAAAAGGTCAGGGAGCTGCCTGGTTAGCACTGAGTTACTTCCTTATAGTGGGTGAGCTCTTTCCTGGGTGTGCCTAGGAGGATTTCAGGTGCTGGAGTGTTCTCACAGCATTGCATCAGCCACAGCTGCTAGGAATGTGCTCTGTGCTTTACCTACATTTACCTACATAAAAGAGTACGGGAAATCTCCAGCACCATTGTCCAGCAGTGTACCAAATTCCTATTTAATTGATTGGTACTAAAGGCAAGTCAAAATTGTAATTCTCACAAAAACCATTCTTTGGGACTTATGTATTATATATCATGAAAATACAAAGGCTGAAGATTCTGAAACTTTTCCTTAACAGCATCATTGATTATAGAGAGAGGACTGTTTTTGGTACATCGGTAAATGGGTCTATTTTCCTCTATATTGATATTCCAAATAATTGTAAGAATCTATCTTAGCAAGCAAGCCAACTGAGCAGCAACTCTTTTTGCATAATCAGATACAATTGAATGTGTCCAAAGAGTCAGTGGAAGAAAAGCAAGCTTCTTATTGCAATTCATCAAATTCTGGAATGAGTGGTGTAAGGAATATCTGCACATGGACACTAAAGAGGCTGCTTTATGGGTTTTCCAAAAATGCGTGTGCTTTTCTAAAAGTTTAATGAGATATTAGCCTAAGAACTCAACAAAACAGAAAGTCTCCAAATCATCTTTTGAAAACTGCTCTTTTCTACTAAAAAAAAAAAAATTAATAAAAGAGGAGAATGCAGGAAGGCATGTCTGGCATATTGTTAACACAACAAACAGCAGCAACAAGCTTCACAGGAAGCAGAAATCAAGGGATTAACAGCCTTGTTCATCCACACATGGATCTATAATGCAAAACAGCTTCTGGCAAACCAATGGCTTGCGATAGCTCATGATATTACTAAAAAGGTGACTTGGGCAAGCTTTTCCCCAAGGCATGCCAAATAAGATTAGGAAACAATAAGAATTTCATATTGTTTAAATAAAAATACCTTTGAAAGACTTGGAAATTTTTAAATTGATATGTAACACAACTTAAATAAAAAGAGTGTGCTGCTAAAAGTTTTAAGACAAGTCTCCTAGACCCACAACCAGTAGATAATTGCCTATTAGCTCTTCCTGAAAAGAAAATTTGAAATCACTACAGGGGTAGAGGTGGGATTAGGAATAAACTCTAATTAAAGTTACTAAGGTTTGTTGAACCCAGTCTGTTTAAAGTTAGATGAATGGCAGCCAAGAAAGAGGCCTAAATCAAAGCATGGACCTTAACTTTGTCTCTGATGCCTCATTAAATCTTTCTATCCTCAGGCTTTGGCTTACTGAGGTAGAATGTTGTGAGGGGAAGTACTGTTTCAAATTGGTCATTCACCTTTTGTTAACTTCAACATTCAATGAATTTTTAATTGTCTAAAATATTAAGATATTTTATATCAAATAATATTAAAAAATGAACTTTAAAAGTGGAAAAGTATTACAAAGTGAAAGACTTATGTTTACTTTAGCTACAGCTTTGCCATGAACACTGTTTTAATGGCCCTTAACAATTTCACTGCATGTTAGCATTCATGGTCAAAACCAGTATTTGACCCCGTACTTCTTTGGACAACCTTTTGGTAAAATAAGGCTAAATGTGCATCCAAAATTTGGTAATCTACCACCACCAACCCCTACCACAGTACACAAAATTAGTGAGCTCCAAATATGGGCAAAGTGGGAGACCACCACTACAGAATGTTAATGTTTATTTATTAAATTCCCAATAGACTAAAGAAGCTATTCTGGGACAATGCTATGCAGTTGTATTCTTAGTGACTTTGATAACTTTAGTGATGACTAAATACTAAACTGGGACTCAGATGGAATTTTTAGTATAAAGTGCAATCCAACTGGCCAAGGCTTACCTTTAAATACTCATTTAGGGTTTTATTTTTATAATGTGTGCAATATACTCAATTCATGAGTATCCTTGTTGATATGAAACACACTGAGTTTAAGCACATAAAATTATTCATTCCCTTGCACTTAAACATTCTTTCCAAACACTTCTCCCTGATCTGATATCATGAAGTTGATTGGACTTGTATCAAATACTGAAAACCAGTATTAGGATGTTTCTACGGAATTTGTAAAACTAGTGAACTTCAACTCAGAGATTCTTTATGTTCCTTAATATGGAAGTAAAACCTATGATCCATCAGTTAATATAATTTGACTTATCAAGCCAAATACAGTAGTGTTTAAAGTAAAGGATGTATCTCTCAAGTAACCAGGTTAAAAATATATATATAATTTATATAAATATATATAATTTATATAAATATGATAAATATATATATATATATATTTAGCAAAGTTACTGATTTGAGTTCTCCCAGGAACATACCCTGAAATACAATTCAAGTTCTATAAATTTTGGGGGGAGATGATCCTAGAAAAACACCTACAGAATAATGGAGAAGTGACACAAGGAAGGGAAAGAAGCCAATAAAGGATAACAACAGGTGTTAACTCTTGGTATGGAACTCTGGAGAAATTTATCTTGACTGAGGGTCAAGGAGACTAGAATATTTTTCCAAAAATTCCTATGAGACATTGGTTAGTGACTGCTTCTAGGGCCATTAATTTTCTTGGCACTTAGGCATACTTGTATACAGAACAAGATGTCAGGCAGAGAATTAAAGTTGTTAGCAGTAAGCAACTTCAATGTGTAGAAGTAAGTGGCAAGAAACGTGGATGTGGCATCACCATCTGTTACATTCTTACTAATCAGACTGTTCCATTGAGAAGTACCATTATAATATTTTGGAATTTTGTTAAAAATGCAAAATCTGAGGCACCATCTAAGATCTATGCATTTTAAAATCTGAAAAGAAATGATGTATGGTAAGACATTGAGAAAAAAGAGAGAAAGAGAGTCCTTTTAAAATAGAACCAAAGACATTTAGGTGCTATTTTTAGTCAAAAGAAACAAAGTGTCATCTAGAATTCTAACAAAAGAATCCCCTTTCTCTTGTCCACTAACATACTCTGTCAGAGACAATAAGTCTAAATTTTCAGTCAAATCTCAACAGGACAAGAAAATACCCTCCAAACTTATTATTTGTAAGATAAGACTGCTGTTGCTTTAATACCTAAAGGCTGCCTAAAGATTTAACACCTTGAGAATCTCTAAGCAGAAAACCAGTCAAAAGCATCATTGTAGGTACTTCTCACTACACCATTGTTTTTCTGACTATAGTTCATTCTGATCCAAATCAAATTCACATTCACATTAAGAATTTTAAAAAATATATCATAATAAGAAAATGTTGACTGACTTATAAAATCAAAATCAGTGATTGACATTTTTAAGCTCTTCTGTTTCTTAAAGCAATCTCTCAACAGATCATAGTACAGACCATTCAGAAATAATTGTCAATGCTAGGTCTTCAACAGAAAAGGTGGTGGGGGGGGAGGGTAAAGGCCATTTCAATCATAGAAAGTTAACACAGTCTAAGAGAGACTGAGGGCTAGAAATCTGCATCTGGAAAGCATCTGGCCAAGATCATAAAGAAGCTTCAGATGGAAAAAATCTGTTAACACAGGCAACTAGCCAGCTACCTAAGAATTTTATTATCATATTCACAAGAAAGGCACACCCTACTGAAATATGAATTATAACTTCAATTACAAATTTAAGCACATTTTAATTACATTATAATACTCTGTTACCTCAATAAGGAATCTATTAAATTGTCATAAACTTGATATCTACCATGTATCAAATATATATGTGTCACACATATGCACTTGTGTATTTTACCCATATAATTCTCAACCCTATGAGATAGGTGTTATATTTATATATAGTCTCATTATACAGATGAGGAAACTGTAGGTAAGAGAAATTAGTTAACTTACTTGCACAAGGTCACACAACTAGAAAGTTGCAAAGTTTAGGATTTGAACGTATAGAGAATCCAAAACCCACACTCTTATCCCCAGGGCTCTTCTAGCTTATCAGATAGTCTATTCCTTATTGTGGAACCAACACATCAGAAGTCAAAACAGGTTTAAAGATCATTAGACTATCATTTAGATTAATACTTGAGGATTTGTTTTCCTGCTCATTCAGTATATTTTTATTGTTGAAAGTGATGATATCTTTTTAGTGTAACCTTATCTTTGGATATACAAAACATTATCTATAGCAGCAATAACCTTATAAAATGTGACTCTGGCCAGTGGCTCAGTGGATAGATTGTTGGCCTAATTTATATGGACATCCAGGTTCAATCCCCAGTCATGGCACACAAGAGTAGCAACCATCTGCTTCTCCCCCTGCCCTCTCCCCCTCCTTGCCTTCTTCCCCTCTGGCAACTAGAGCCTCAATTGGTTCCATCATCTGATCCCCAAGCATTGAGGACAGTTCTGTTGATTCAAGCATTGACTCTAGAGGGAATTGCCAGTTGGATCCCAGTTGGAGCATATGCGGGAGTCTAGTTCACTATCTCCCCTTCTCTCGCTTAAAAAAAAAAATCTTATAGCCTGACCAGGCGGTGGCGCAGTGGATAGAGCATCCGACTGGGATGCGGAAGACTCAGGTTGGAGACCCCGAGGTCGCCGGCTTGAGCGAGGGCTCATCTGATTTGAGCAAAAAGCTCACCAGCTTGAGCCCAACATTACTGGCTCAAGCAAGGGGTTACTCGGTCTGTTGAAGGCCCGCGGTCAAGGCACATTAAAAAAAAAATCTTATAAAACATAAGGGATTTGTCAGTGCTTCCTTTTAGATGCTAATCTTTCCTTAAGGATGAGGTCCTTTGAAATCTGTCCCTTGTTTACTTAAAAAGTATCTAAATTTTCACAGTAATCCAAGGAAAAAGATTGAAGACATGAAGAGAGTACAAAACTCGCTGAATTCTTAAGTTTGATGTCCTATTCGGGTTCTCCGTTAAACTGCAAGAAAAAAATAGAAGAAGAAGGAAACGCAGAGAGTAACCATCAGAGCTCTGAGAAGAGATAGTGGAGCAATCGAGATCCCATCATGGAAGAAATGTCAACATCTGAGGACACCAAGTAAAAAACCAATGGTAAATAACAGACATTTAGAAAGATTTTAAAGACCTTTAGATAGAAGTGCATTAGAAGAATGCGGTTAAAATCAGGCATTTATCTTTCGCTTTACAATTCAGAACATGGTGAAGTAAGTTTAAGATTTTGCAACAAAGAGAATCCAAAAAAGTGTGGGAGGGTAAGCCAGATAAAGACTGTAAGAAAGGGAGAGTGAGTGATGGAGAGGGCGTGGACAGATGCAGGGGAAAGAAAGCAAAGGGAAAAAGGAAATATTCAATTTTATACTTTTAAAAAAGTTGTCTATCAAACAAATCTAGCAATGTGTGGTTGAGCAAAACATCAAATTATCAAAGTAAAGACTTCCTTTAGAATTGCTATTACATTTAAAGTATTTTCTATTTTTTAATAAGAAGAGTAAATTCAAAAGAAGGGTGTTTAAAGTTATTGCAGGAGAAAAGTGAATCTTCCCAGAGATCTAATGAAATGGGGATATTTGTGGAGATGGAGATGAAGCTTAGAACAGAATCAAGAAAGAGAAAACAAAATCATCAATAGCTGTCTCTGAAGGATCAGAAGTCACAGAAAGCAATTCTATAGAAACTTGATCTATAAGTCCAGGTTGATCCAAACTGATCTTTAATGGCCAAATTCAGCATGCTGCCTAAGGCATTGTTTGTATTTGTTCTGATGTTGGTAAAGCATCCAAGCTACCAGCCCAAATCCAGACCCACTAAGCCTCACAGTGTTGGCAGCTCTAAATGTAAGAAGCAAACACTGATTCATCTGACAAACTCTGAGGCCCATATCACGCCTAGACATTTCATGATGCCTCTGCCTTCCTTGAAGGTAACTTTGTAACAAGGGCTCTAGCCCATCAAATATGAACCAAGGTAACCTTCTGAGTACAAACAGCACAAGAACCTCCATGGCTGTTCTCCATCAGGCACATTTACCACCTTCTTAGAAGGTTAATAATAAACTCTTGAGGCATGCATTACTATAACTGGGAGCATCTCTTAGATCCAGTATCTGAATTATTTTCTCTTTGTGCTCACCCGATCTACTTGAGAAGAAAGAATCAGCAACATGTAAGAAACTTTCTAATAAAACAAATTCAGGAGAAAATATTCTATTAAGAGTGATATCTAGTTTTATGAGGTCAATGTCAGAACAGATGAGGTGTGGGCGTTCAAGGAAATACTATACTGTATTTGTGTGCAAGTGTGAAATTGCAGAGAGTGTTGAAGAGCAACTAATCTCCCCTGTCTGATGGCTTCTTTGGGCATATATTGCAGTCCCATCTGAAAATTTACTGAGGAAACTGGGGACTAAAACCCTTGGAGGGTCCCTAAAGAAATTCTGCTGCTTACAGGAAAAAAAAATAAAGAATTAAATCATAAGCAATACCACAAACCTCCAGGGCATTGATTGGTAGAGAGTAGAAAGATAAACCAACTAAGAGGTGATTTAATGGAATTCGATGGCTCCCTACAACTCCAAAATTCTCCAAAATATTAAGGATTTTAGATGTATCTGCCAAATAAATCTACATAGTGCCTGAGCGCAGGCAAAGCCTGAAATCTAGAAATTTATATCAACAGAAATCACTACAGTGAGGAAAAGCCATATTTCATTCCCCTAAGTAACCTAAAGATCACCAACACAAAAGAGCACTTGTTTTATGGATGATCTGAACCAAAAACAAAATCATTCATCTCAAAGCTTAGAGTTTTTTTAAAAATACATATTCACTCACAACTTTGAGTCAGAGCCATTTGTCTAGAAATAAAATGATCATATACATTTAGATAGTTTGTTTTTCTGATCTACAGAACAACAAAAGAAAGAAAAATAATAAAATAAAAAGAAAGAAATATTGAGAAACAGAACAAAACAATTCTCCCTCTTAGAGAAGAAAGGGGGGAAATACCCCATTAAGCTATAGCCCTCTACACAGAACCTCCTGAGTAGACGCTCTATTCCACCCTTCTCTACACACATCTCCGTATTACAATTATACTGCCCTGTGA
Organism: Saccopteryx leptura; assembly: GCF_036850995.1. NCBI lineage: Eukaryota > Metazoa > Chordata > Mammalia > Chiroptera > Emballonuridae > Saccopteryx > Saccopteryx leptura. Next base: position 83,207,451 of record NC_089516.1, on the reverse strand, counting down.
ACTGTTCTAGGCACTGTTCTTCCAAAGTAGCTGTTCCCTCTAGTGCCCAAGTCCAGGACTGGTTGTAAAATTCATATTGAATTCTGGAAAGGAAAGAATTTTCCTTGACTGCATAAGGCAATGTTCATAAATTTATCAAAGGCAAAAAGTGATAGATAAATACAGAAAGGATAACACTATTTTATTTGCACCAAATATAAATGCTTAACACCCAAGCATGTAAATTCACAGTATCGTTGGCTATAAATAAGTTTAAAAGAAACTAAATACAAATAGTTTGTTAATTATGTTCTAATGATCAAAATTACTCATGGTACAAATATCTCAAGTCCTTAACTAAGTTAGGGGAAAAGACCCACACCACAGTCATAAAGTTGACCGGTGACTGTCCTTACCAAAGAAACAAGGTTATTCAAGTTATCATTTATCACTATAGTGCAGCCTGGATTCCTGGAAATTCTCTTGGGAGTTTCAGGGGACCTGTATATCATCAGCCAATTAGAAAGTGATAGCCAATTAAAAGGAGTTCAATCAATAACTTTGCTTTAAGTCTGACCACAGAACCATTGCTTATTCCTTCCTTTGCAAATGGGAATGATTGAACTACCCTAACCCACAGGACCAACATGAGGAACTATTGCAAACCACTTTACTCTTACATTCTACATTGATAGTTGCAAGGATAATGACTGCATTGGTTTATAGCATGTACATTAAACCTAGTATTTTTCCAAGGAGGCTCTCACAAACCACCAAATCATTTCCCTACATCTCATTCACTTAATTTAGACATTTCTGTTCTGGTCATTAGAGTGGCTAAAATATTTTAACAATTAATTACCTTAACCTCACAGTGTTGCCTTCCACTGTCTTACAGAAGACCCTCTTTTCTCAGGGTTTAGAACATATATTTTTCTACCTTTCTTCATCACTGTCTTCTCTTGGCTCCTAAGGCACTCACCTACATTCTTCAAGGTCTTTGACATCACATTCTCATCAGTCTCTCCACCTCAAATTCTGTGTCTTAATAATATTGCAGGCTCAGTACTGTTGTCCACAGTTCCTTGACCTGTTTTACTACAAGGACTTTCCCCTCCATTTCATTTCAAAAACATACCCAGGGCCACATACTAGACTTCATCTGAAAGTGCTGCTCAACTTCAGAAATTTATTTGTTAATAGCTCTTTCTTTGAGCATTACTTCTTATTAAACTCACTCAATTACTCCCATATCCCCTTGTTATAGTAAACTTGTCATTGAACAAGTTCCAAAGGCAGATGTAAACATACTTTAACCAGGAGTGAGGATGTAAACATATTTTGACCAGTAGTTGATAAGTGTGGCTGTTGTGAACTGATAGCGCTGGTGTTTGAAAATGATAAAAGTAAAACCAAAAATGTATGTAAACATGTCATTGAACTTTTAACTTGTTATTGAACAAGATAAACAGGCATGGTGGCTGGCTCATATAAATATCTGAGGGGTTGAAGCTTTAAGACCCTCTCTCCTTCTTCTACTGTTGTTCCCTGCTGATGTCTGAACATTACAGATGCTTAGAGACTTCATGCCACTGAGCAAGGTCATTCAGTGCCCCATCTAAGTTGAACCTAGGCTAAGCCGGCCACTCATTTGAACTGTGAGTTAATTAAAGCCTATGTGCTTTTTACTTTGCATTTTGTCTCTGACTCTAGGTTGAATTAAATTCTCCTAACACATTGTAAACTCTTGTTCACCAGCTGGGAACATATTCTTCCAAAGGGTTACTGAGACACCCCTGTTCTTTATTTCACTTAGTTCCTTATTCCTGTGAGCCTTCCATTTCTGTCTTTACTTTTTTCCCTCCCCAGAGTTAAATTTGCAATCCAATTTTTAACATTCTTCTGTCAATACCTTCAAATCCACTGTTTCCTTGAAAATATTTAGCCTTTAATTAATCCCATAACCTACTTTATCTATTCCTAAATTCAGGCTGCCAACCATAACTGGATTTTTAAAAATCAAGCAAATGTGCTTTCTATTCTGAGGATTAACCTCCAAACTAAATTATGCCTTAATAGATACACCAATGGATACCCAACAATCCCTGCAAATGTTCCAGTCCACAACTTCACTTTTTAAAAAAGTTGACAAAATTTATTCTCTCTACTTTTTCATCTTTTTTTTAACCCTTTATTCTGCCACAATATGATTTTTATTCCCAGAAAAAGTATCTTTTGTTTGTTTTGCCCATCATACCTTGTTCTTCAGAGTATGGCATAGTAATATTCGTGGGCATCACTGGCATTTTGCTACTGAATGAAAGCCAAAAGAAGAGAGGTGTTATTGCCAGAGTTTGTGAACCTTCCATGAACTTCAGCAAAAATGTTAATGATTCAGGACAACAGATTGATGTAAAGATAGTAAAGTAAGGAGAAAAAAACATTGAAAATATACTTACACTTCTTAGTTTGTGCTCCAGACATCTAGTGGGTATAACCAGAACCAGATTAAATAAGTGCCAGTGCAACATGGTGTGTTGTGTAGGAGAAGCAATACAGAGTTGCAATTACTCATAGATTGATTTTAGGAAGAAATTTATTTTGATTAGTAACAATAAAAAATAAGGCAAAATCAAAAGGGATTTAAATTTATGTAACCTAAAGTAGAATAAAGAAAAAAATCAATACAACAATATGCTACACAACATTACCACACGGAGAAACATCAGCCTGTGCTCTAGAGTTATAACCAGTCTAAGTGTTTGTCAAATAACTTTGTAAATATGACATATATGATTGCTCGCTTACAGTTTGCATTGGATGTGGGGGGACAGGCTGTAAGCAGGCAGGATTCTTACAGCCTAAGGCTTAGTTTTAAGACTAACCCTTTTCCACCCTTTTTTGATGTAAGGTGGTGCACTCTCATGAGGAATCCCATTATGCCTCAGATAAGCGACTTTGTGTCAGAGACTTCCTTGTTTGTATATTAGATCAAAGGTTTTGACTTCTACACTATAAAGTGGGGCAGACCAGGAGCTTGCTCTCTTGGTTCCTGAGATTAGCATTAGAGGAGAGAGCAGAAAAGGAGAGCAGAGAAAGGCCACGTGGAGGAGGCCAAGAGAAGCAGCCAAGATGGTAGGGTGCTGAAGGAGAAGCCAGTTAGTGCAGAGTTTGTTCAGGGAGAAGGAAGGAGATGGGGAACAAAGGAGAATGAGGCTAGTGAGCTAGAAACCTTTGATTCTAGGAAACTCGGATAAGTCAGTAGCTTTGTGAGCACTGAATGAGTGAGTTTTAGAGCCCAGTGTGTGTTTTTACTTGCCCACTGAGTCAAGCTACGATTAAAGATAATGGCCCACCAGTTTGTGGCTCTGTTGTTTCATTACCGTCTGTTTGAATCTAATGCAAACCTGCACGGGCCAGGCAGCTTTGATGGTGACTGTGGATACTGATTTTACACTAACCAAAGACTAAGAAAAAGAAAATTATGGGCCCTGGCCGGTTGGCTCAGTGGTAGAGAGTCGGCCTGGCGTGCAGAAGTTCCAGGTTCTATTCCCGGCCAGGGCACACAGGAGAAGCGCTCATCTGCTTCTCCACCCCGACCCCTCTCCTTCCTCTCTGTCTCTCTCTTCTCCTCCCGCAGCCAAGGCTCCATTGGAGCAAAGATGGCCCGGGCGCTGGGGATGGCTCCTTGGCCTCTGCTCAAGGAGCTGGAGTGGCTCTGGTCACAACAGAACAATGCCCCGGAGGGGCAGAGCATCGCCTCCTGGTGGGCAGAGCGTCGCCCCCTGGTGGGCGTGCCGGGTGGATCCCGGTCGGGCACATGCGGGAGTCTGTCTGACTGTCTCTCCCCATTTCCAGCTTCAGAAAAAAAATAAATAAATAAAATAAATAAATAAATAAATAAATAAATAAATAAAAAGAAAATTATGAGTATGTACAAATCTCACCAAACAATAGAGGAACATATCACCAGACCTGGAAGCTTCAGCCTGGGCTCCAAAGTTGGCAGCTGCTGTGCACATCAAGAAGAAAAGTTTTCTAGAGCTTCAGGGATGCTCTGAAACCCTACATATTTTACGAGAAATTTTGGGCTAGAGGCTATTACACAAGGGTCCTTTATGCATAGCCTCTAGGAACAAAGAAAGATCATCACATTCTGGAATAATTAACTAGGTCTGTAGTCATGTCATAAGAGCATCCTCCCTAGCTTCAGGGGGAAACTGCAGCAGGATTTCTTATCCCATTCTGAGTAAATGACTCAATCATTCTTGTAACCAGTTTTTGTGACCCTTATTGTTCATGTTCAATTGAGTTCAAATTCACATTTTTTGATATACTGTTCCTCCACACATGGGTACTGAGTTGTAATGAATCAAAGAAATATGGATCTTACCTACTTAGTAATTAATTTTACTTCATGTCACCAAGATCCTAATAAGGCAGCACAACTTTCAGTCTTCCCTTGGTCATTTTGTTACAATAGGATTATAGTACTCTATCCACACATTGATCAAGAATTATGAGAAAGTATCCTGGAATAGCACACTTGAAAATTCACTTGTCTTCTGCCATGTCAGCCTAGAGCACTCTGAAATTACAGCAGAACCTATTCTATATGTAAATAGTAAAAATCCTCATAGTCAGTAAATCAGGCCTGAGAATGATTTGACATAAGTCTCCTCTCCAAATCTGTGTCAGACCAGCTCATAACTGCATCACAGAAGTACAAAGCATTTCGTTTGCAAAACCAACTCAGAAATTGCCCCTTTTGCACTAGGGAATTTTTCATTCAGAATCTCATTGCTTAGCTCAGTATACCATCCATTTAAGAGCCAACGAACACAGGTACACTTTCTTTAGGCAGGGCAAATTAAGTCCATTTATAAGCTCTTGAACCAATGAATTTTCCCAGTCAGTTGCCACGAAGTCATTTAGCTCAAGTCTGTATAATTGTGATACATGGAGACAATTCTGTACTGGAACACTGGAGTTCAGTACAAAGTACATTCAGACACAGGTGCCAATGTGAGACTTGAAAGACTAGACAGAGTCTAAGTGAAATTCCTCTACAAGAAAATGCTTCTTTAAAACTGACTCATCCAAAGTTGGAAGAGTTTCAAAGGAAGCACAGAGGGCAAAAATAAAGAATAACAGAGTTAATTAAGATGGTTATTACCACTGGAAGCTTCAGGCAGGCAGAAACCTCAGTTAAACAGATTACCAAACATAAATCATGGGCGCTTACCAGCGACACATGCAAACTGGAAGCCTTTACAATAGACATGGTTGGCTTCCCAAGTCACCACTTGAGGCGGTAGTGGAAGAAAATGAGGAGGCACAGTAGCAGCTGAGATAGCCAAACTGCTAAAACAATGGCCCCCGGGAGACTCAACTATGTAGAGAAGGAAACAAACAGCAATTAAATCATTCTCCAGTGGGAGTTTGTGCCTCACAATGTAATGGACTTATAATTGTATATATTTTTATAAATTTTCAATTAAGAAATTTTTTTTCTTTCTAATTTGGTGCCTTAAGTACTAGTTTCTCCTTTCAAAATCCTCTTCCCTGGGACTGTCTGCAGTGGGCACTACAGTAGGAATCACCTGGAGGCTAATAGGGTGACAGTACACTCAGGTTTAGGACTCTAGGTACACCATTCTAGGAGATCATTTTCACATTCATTTACAGCTTTCCTCACCTTTACTCCTCTTGGGAATGAGAGGTCTACATTCTGCCCTGAGAACCTTCCTTAGGACTCGGCTGGAGGACAGGCTTCTTTGAACAGGCCTGCACTTGCTTTCATGTCACTAATATCAAGATTGGAATTCCTTATGCTTTAACAGTCTTCTGGAAAGAGAGAGGTTTGGTTCTCTCTCCTCAACACACACTATTTTTCCTTCTTTACCCGAGCTTCTTATGCAGATTCTTTATCTCATCCTTTTCTAACCTCAAGTCCCACATCCTCAAAGCCTTCTGTTCCCATGGAATTTTCCCTCTCTTAAGCAGCAATGGCACTGAGGGAAGAAATGTGGCACAGGAAGATAAAAACAAAGTTTGGAGTCAGACAAGCTTGGACATGAATGCCAATTCTAGGATTTACTACCAGGATAACTTTGGAAAAGTCATTTCATCTCACTAATGTTCAGGTCCTTTATCTGTAATGGGTACCAGACCAGAGTTTTTTCTTCATAAGGATTTATAAGGATTAAATAATAAAATAATACTAACCATCACTTATATTTTATTTAGAATGTGCCAAGTCCCTTTATGTGTTGCATATATTAAGTCACTTACTTCAAAGGCACAGAGAAATTAAGTGTTTAGCTCAAAGTCACACAGCTGGTGGGTGAAGAAGAGTTGAACTTAGGGAGTCCATGACCTTAACTTCCACACTATATTGATATGCTGCCAAATGTGAAGGACTTAACAAGAAGTCTAACAAATAGTGAGTGATTAAGAGAGATAAAGGGAACTCTCTTCATTTGTCCACAAAACAAAACAAACAAACAAAAACAAACAAACAAAACATGGTATATACTGTGGAAGGAATATAAAATTTAGAGCAGGGGACAAAATCCCAGATGTCACTTACTACCTGTGTGACTAGGACAAAATCACTCTACCACTCTAAACTTAACCTTACTCGTGTAAAATGGAAATAATTATAGAACTAACCTATTATAATTGTTTTGAGGAATGAATGGCATAAAAAAAAAAGATGCTCATCAAATGTTAGTTTACCTCCTCATTGTTTTCATCCATCATTTGACACTCACCTACACTGCCTCATATTACTGCTTCTTTCTTCATTTGTAGATTATGGCTCATCCAGTTTAAGAACTAAAATGATACTTTAAGTCCCTTGATGATTCTTTCATATCATGCTGTGTCCATACAAAGTCCTCATTAATTGGATTCTTAAACTTCGTTGAGCAGATGCTCAGCCAGACACTATGCTGGGTGCTCCAATGCATTGTCCCCTTCAAGTCCTAGCTATTTTCTGTTTGTTGGTGGATTTTATGCTTCTTGGCATAGAATTTCTACTGAAAACTATGACATGTTCTTTTCTTTGAGACTAGTTTTAATGGGTGAGAATAATTTTAGAATCTTTTAAGTCTTTTTGCTGGTTGGTAGAAATAAACCTTCCCTCATCTTCCTTTCTAAATACCCTTGACCTGCTGATATTTTCCAAAAAAATTGTCAGTGTTTGTGCAGGTAGGCACCAGGTTTTTGCTCTGTCACTTAGCTGGATGGGTCACCTTCGGCTTCTTTGTCCTGGGACCTTTACCCTCAGCTTTTTTTCCTCACTCTTTCTTATTTATTCATCATATTTAAATCTTAGAGGATGCAGAAGGCAAGGCTGTGTGACAATACTAATTTTTAGCATATGCAGGGTCAAAGAAGAAATATTGCAAATTGAGTGTAAAGAAATTAACCCTGAAGCTGTATTTGAATGGGCTCAAGAGTTACAATGCAGACACGTTGAACCATGTATCTGTGCTCATTATTCTCATGATTGTAGCTTTATAATTGCCTCTGATGAAAAGTAAAGGGGATGAAAATTTAACATTGAAACATAAATAACCAACAAAACTTAACTGTGTGGGAAATGCACTGAACTAAAGGATTTATTTTCCCAGACAAAAGAGTGAAAATAAGTGGTTTTCTTCTATTGAATTTAAAGAAATTGAACTCAGCTTCTTTCTATAGTTCAAGTTTCCAGAAAATAATTTACAGTGTAAGTGTTGCAGGGATTTTTGCTGAACAAATGGTTATGTATTGTGAATAGGATATAAATTAAAGACACTTTGTTTCTTTCTGAACTTACAAGTAACTTCTCATCATGTCTCCTTCTGTACTGCAGCCTGAGTTCTATGTGTGGAATGTGTTGTTTTGAAACAAAGCCATGGGAACCAGCATCTAGTTCAGTAGTGTGCAATCACAAATGGATAGAAGAGTGTAATAATGCAATGTGGCACTTTAATTGAGTTTAGGTTAATACCACAACTTAGAAATATTGATTTCTATTATCAACATTAGGGCTAATCTATTGGATATAGTAGTTAGAGGTAGGAGAGATTGGAAGTCATGCATTGAGCTAGATCTGCTTAAGGAGCTACCTGCAATTGCTGTTTTTATCCACTTTTCTCTGAATAAAGATGTTAAGTGCCTATCACCAGAACATTTGACAGTTCAATAATGTGATTGGACCATTGCTTATTACTGAAACAGCCACCAGTATTGGGTACCTGTGATTAATCAGGTTCTACTTAGACATTTTGCTTTTTTTTTTTTACTTTCCTTGCATTTGATCCTTACAACAACTTTGCAAAATAGACATCCTGACCTTTATTTTATAGATTTGGCAATTGACAGTTAAAGAAGTTAAGTCATTTACTCACACTTACTCAACTTTTAAGTAGGACAGAAAAGATTGAACCAGGTCTGTTTGAATCCGAAGCCTATACCTTTTTTAATGTGAAGAATTGCTTCTCAGCTATGTGAGAGGCAGAGAAAGGAAGTGATCACTTTCAGCAGTACTGTTGACTTATTGATTAAGGGAAGGGTCCATACCATTTTAGAGGTCCCTTCCTCTCAGATTTGGAGGTTAAAAAACAACATAATAGTTATCAACATAAGCTTAGTAACAGAAAGACCTGGAAAAGCCCCAGTTCTACTACTTGCTACTTGTGGAATCCTGGATAATGTACAGATGTTCCCTAACTTACAATGGTTCAACTTAAGATTTTTAATTTTACAATGTTGAAAAAACTGCACATTCAGTAAAAACTCTCCTTTGATTGTTAAACTTTGGTCTTTTCCATGGTTATTGATATGTGGTACAGTATTCTCGTGATGTTGGGCAATGGCAACAAGCCACAGTGCCCAATCAACATGATCACATGGGTAGAAAATGAATACTGTAGTGCCAGAAATTTTCAACAATTGTGCCACAAGAATCACACTGATGTGTCACAAGAATTTTTACAACATGCAATATTTGATCAGAGGCACTGATCTCTTTTCTGTTAGATTGTCAAATAAAAAGGTGACAACAATCAACACAACAGAATGAATACAAATTTCACACTGACAAAAAAAAATACATTTTTTGTTGTGCCGTAGGCAGAATTTTAGTAATTAGTTTACGTATGCCATGAGATGAAAAAGGTTGAAAATTGCTGCTCCAGTGTATTCACAGTTAGATGATTTTGACCAACTGTAAGCTAACATAAGTGTTCTGACGACATTCAAGGTAGACCAGACTAAGCAAGAATGTTAAGTAGGTTAAGTATATTAAATGCATTTTTGACTTAAGATATTTTCAACTTACAATGGGTTTATCAGGACATAACCCCATCTTAAGTGAAGAAGCATCTGTATTTATCTCTAAGTCCTTGTTTTCTCACGTGTAAAATGAGAATAATGATGCCTGACCTGGAGTGGCACAGTGGATAAAGCGTCGACCTGGAAATGCTGAGGTCGCTGGTTCAAAACCCTGGGCTTGCCTGGTCAAGGCACATATGGGAGTTGATGCTTCCAGCTCCTCCCCCCTTCTCTCTCTCTGTCTCTCCTCTCTCTCTCTCTCTCTCTCTCCCTCTCTCTCTCCTCTCTAAAAATGAATAAATAAAATAAAATAAATTAATAAAAAAAATTTTAAAAATGAGAATAATGTTATGGTAAATACCTCATAAAATTGTAGTAAGATCATGCATGTAAACTATCTGGCATAATGTCTGGCATATATTGTGCTTAATAAATCTTCATTTTCATTATAATATATTATTAACATTTTTGTGTATAAACTAAAGGAATTCTATCTCCTCTATTTAGAGATATGCCTGACTTAGCATTCTAGCACAAATGCAACTGTCTCCTCTTTCTCTTATTACCCCACAAGTTATGTTCCAGCTGTAAGATTTACCAGTTATAGATGACTTCAGCTTCTGTAAGATCTTTAAAACTAAAATTAATTAAAATACTTACGCCTGAGAATAATATAACATTGTATACCAACTATATTTCAATTAAAAAAAAATAGGCCTGACCTGTGATGGTGCAGTGGATAGAGTGTTGACCTGGAATGCTGAGGGCACTGGTTCAAAAACTTGAGCTTGCCTGGTCAAGGCTCTTATAGGAGTTGATGCTTCCTGCTCCTCTTCCCTTCTCTCTTCCTCTCTCTAAAAGTCAATAAATAAAAAAATAATAATAATAGGTTATTAGTGTTTTTCGACTGCCAGTCCCCAGACTAGCCACCAGAAATTTTGTGCCAGTCTATGAAAGAGTTAACTACCTTGATGTTGTATGAAGTTTATAGACCCAATAATCTTAATCAAATTTGCTGATGCTCAGTGTGATTTCTGCCTTAGTGGTCCCTGAAACCATTCTCTTATTTTCATCAATCCCAAAATGTAAAAAGGTTAAAAAACCCTGGATTAAATCATGTCAATGTTCTCTATTTAAAAGAAAAAGTGTCATGCCAGTAGAAAAGAATCCTCAAACAGGGGGTGACGTCACGGAAATGGCGCCGTGAGCAGCACGTCCGACAGACCTCCCCAAAATCTCAACAAATTTGTCAACTAGAAGCAGAAAAATTTATCCTCGGAGCATCCACACTGAAAGCAGAGGGACTGTTGCCCAGGAGGGAATACGCCTGGGGTGAGTAAACCCACACGTGCAGCTGCCCCCGCCGCGTCCTGGGGAGTGCCGGCAACCACCGGCGTGCTCTGAAAAGCCCGGCGCGCGCGCGCGCCCCGAGCCGCGTCCCAGCGCCCCGAGCCGCGTCCCAGCGCCCCGAGCCACGTCCCAGGGAGTGCCGGCAACCACCGGCGTGCTCTGTGCTCTGAGGAGCCACAGGCGCGCCCCATCCACGTCCCAGGGAGTGCCGGCAACCACCGGCGTGCTCTGTGCTCTGAGAAGCCGCGCGCCCGCGCCCCGCGTCCCGGGGAGTGCCCGCAACCACCGGCGTGCTCTGAGAAACCGCGTGCGCGCCCCGACCCACGTCCCAGGGAGTGCCAGCAACCAACGGCGTGCTCTGAGAAGCCGCGCGCCCGCGCGCCCCGGGGAGTGCCAGCAACCACCGGCGTGCTCGGAGAAGCCGCGTGCTCGCGCCCCGAGCCGCATCCCGGGGAGTGCAGGCCACCACCGGCGTGCTCTGGGAAGCCGCGCGCCCGCTCCCCGAGCCCCGTCCCGTCCCGGGGAGTAGCGGCCACCACCGGCGTGCTCTGAGAAGCCGCGTGCGCGAGCCCCGCGTCCCCGGGAGTGCCGGCCACCACTGGCGTGTTCTGAGAAGCCGTGCACGCGCGCGCCCCGTGACGCAGTCCAGGAGGGGCGCCAAACCTGTCTTTCCTAGTCAGGAGATTCTCTCCGTGGACGGGGCACCTCACCCAGCCATTCGAGCTAACAATCAAGCGTTGGGGTAGGGGCGCGCAGGCAGCCTGAAATACTCTCTGGAGCACAGCTGCGGATCCAATCACTGAAATTAGCTAAACCCACAAAATCTACGCACCCACGGGGCTCTAATTGATAAGATCTCTCCCAGTTCAGCGATCCAAGACAAGAGGCATAATATTTTTCACTGCCTTTCGCTAAAGGGGCGGGGGCAACTTCTGATTGACAGAGCCTCTATATTCAGGGATATACCTAACAAGAGGGACTTGGCAGATATTAAGATCTATATAGCAAGCAGCGAATAGTGCATCTTCTTCTACAAACGCCAACAAGCCTTGACTACCAGGGAGACTAAAGCCAATTATATGACATTGCCATAGAATCCCATCAACTGCAAATCCCTACCTAAGCGTGACACAGGGGCAGAACCTGGGGTACAGAGTAACCGACCAGGAAGAGGGAGAGAAAAGAAAAAGGAAGAAGTTAACCTCTCAAAATCAAGAAAAATCCACAGACTTTATAACTTGTTCCACTAATTCTTTGTTGTTGTGTTTCTCTCTTCTTTCTTATTGTCTTTATTTGTATTTCTTCCACCTCGGTCCATTTATTCTCTGCCCATCTTATGCTACCCTTTTCTTGAACTACACTACCCATAAGTGTTACATTTTATTTCTTTTCTTCATCCTTACTCTCCCTTAGGGTTACACTCCAAAACCCTTAACTCTCACTCTCTCCCCTTTTGTTTTCTTTTTGTTTTTTCTCCCTTTCCTTTTTTTCTTCCTTTGTTTCTCTCTTTTTCTTATTTTTTCCTTTCTATTCGTTCCTTCTTTTCTCCTTTTACTTTTCCTCTCATTTAATCCTCAATTACGAACAAATTATTTAATTTGGGACTAAAGTTTTTTTTGTTTTTGTTGTTTGTTCTTTTTTTTTTTTTTTTTCTGCTTTTGTTCTTGGTTTTCCTTTATTTGTTTGTTTTTGTGGCATTTTGGGTACTTTTTACATTGCTTTTTAACTCACTAGCATTCCTCCCAACCCAAAGTCTCCATTGTATTTAGTCTTCACTCCACTTAATACAACAAATTTTTACTTATTTTTATTTTTTTTCTTCTTTAAATATTATTTTTTCTCTCCTTTTTTCTGTTTCCCTCTTATCCCTCTCATTATATCTTTTAGTCGACCATCACTTACAAGCAAATCATTTGATGCTTGTCTAAGATATCCTCCTTTTTTTTTTTTTTTTTTTTTTTTTTTTTTTTTTTTTTTGCATTTAGTAGGTCCCTACTCCCTTTTTTGCACCTTGAACTCTTCACCCCAAATCAGGCCCTCCATTATAGGCAATTTTTGTTCCATTTAGCATAATATAATACACAGGTCATCACGATATTTACCTAAAGAGGTGAGAGGAGGGAAGGAGAAGAAAGAAAAAAGGGGGAAATAATACATCATTACTTTTTGTGTGTGTGGAGTGTTTTTTCTTTTTTTGTTTTTTATTTTTTATTTTTTTTTTTTTATTTTTTTTATTTTATTTTTTTTCCCTTTTTATTCTTTATTAATTTTAATTAAGAATATCAACAAGACCACCTTCAGATGCCAATAAGAAAAAGGAAATCGAATATTATGGATACAAAAGATAGAGAGGTAACACAAATAGATGTGGAAAAATCTATGGAGAAAAGATTTAGCTTACTGGAAGCCTTGGAGCCAAATGACAGAGAATTTAAAATAGAAATCTTAAAAATACTCAGAGATATACAAGAAAACACAGAAAGGCAATTTAGGGAAATCAGAAAACAACTCAGCGATCACAAAGAATATATTACCAAGGAAATTGAAACTATAAAAACAAATCAAACAGAAATGAAAAACTCAATTCACGAACTGAAAAACGAGATAACAAGCTTAGCTAATAGAACAGCCCAGATAGAAGATAGGATTAGTGAAATAGAAGACAAGCAACTTGAGGCACAACAGAGAGAAGAAGAAAGAGACTCAAAAATAATAAAAAACGAGAAAACCCTACAGGAATTGTCTGACTCCATCAGAAAGAATAACATAAGAATAATAGGTATATCAGAGGGAGAAGAGAGAGAAAATGGAATGGAGAATATACTTAAACAAATAATAGATGAGAACTTCCCAAGCCTGTGGAAAGAACTAAAGCCTCAAATTCAAGAAGCAAACAGAACACCGAGTTTTCTTAACCCCAACAAACCCACTCCAAGGCACATCATAATGAAGATGACACAAACCAATGACAAAGAAAAAATTCTCAAGGCAGCCAGGGAAAAGAAGAATACAACATATAAAGGAAGACCTATTAGATTATCATCAGACTTCTCAGCAGAAACTCTACAAGCTAGAAGAGAGTGGACCCCAATATTCAAAGCCCTGAAAGAGAGGAACTTTCAGCCAAGAATACTATACCCATCAAAGCTATCCTTCAAGTACGAAGGAGATATAAAAACATTCACAAATACAGAAAAGATGAGAGAATTTATCAGCAGAAAGCCCCCACTCCAGGAAATACTAAAGGGGGTTTTCCAACCAGATTCAAAGAACAAAAGAAAACAGAACCCCAAGTAACAGCTCCACCAAGAAAACAATAAAACCAAACTTAAACTGTGACAACAAAAGGAAAAAAAAGGGGAGAAAGGATGAAGATTAACAGTAGCAAAGGATGATGAAGCGCAGAAATACTCATAAGAAAGGGTACTACAATGAATATGGTAGGTACCCTTTTCATTACTTAATGGTAACCACCCTTGAAAAAACCACCACAAAAACACTTGACTTAAAAAAGGTAGCAACAGAGGAAAGAAGTATGGAATACAAACAAACAAAAACAAATGATAGAAAAACAAAAGAGAAGAATCAAACAAGATACAAAACTAACAGAAAGCAATTTATAAAATGGCAATAGGGAACCCACAAGTGTCAATAATTACACTAAATGTAAATGGATTAAACTTACCAATAAAAAGACACAGAGTAGCAGAATGGATTAAAAAAGAAAATCCAACTGTATGCTGCCTACAAGAAACTCATCTAAGCAACAAGGATAAAAACAAATTCAAAGTGAAAGGCTGGAAAACAATACTCCAAGCAAACAACACCCAAAAAAAAGCAGGTGTAGCAATACTCATATCTGATAATGCTGACTACAAGACAGAAAAAGTACTCAGAGACAAAAATGGTCATTTCATAATGATTAAGGGGACACTGAATCAAGAAGACATAACAATCCTTAATATATATGCACCAAACCAAGGAGCACCAAAATATATAAGACAGCTACTTATTGACCTTAAAACAAAAACTGACAAAAATACAATCATACTTGGAGACCTCAATACACCGCTGACGGCTCTAGATCGGTCATCCAAACAGAGAATCAATAAAGATATAGTGGCCTTAAACGAAATATTACAACACCTGGATATGATAGACATCTACAGGACACTTCATCCCAAAGCGACAGAGTATACATTTTTCTCTAGTGTACATGGAACATTCTCAAGAATTGACCATATGTTGGGCCATAAAGACAATATCAGCAAATTTAGAAAAATTGAAATTGTACCAAGCATATTCTCTGATCATAAAGCCTTGAAACTAGAATTCAACTGTAAAAAAGAGGGGGAAAAACCCACAAAATTATGGAAACTAAACAACATACTTCTAAAAAATGAATGGGTCAAAGAAGAAATAAGTGCAGAGATCAAAAGATATATACAGACAAATGAAAATGAAAATACGACATATCAGAATCTCTGGGATGCAGCAAAAGCAGTAATAAGAGGAAAGTTCATATCACTTCAGGCCTATATGAACAAACAAGAGAGAGCCGAAGTAAGCCACTTAACTTCACACCTTAAGGACCTAGAAAAAGAAGAACAAAGACAACCCAAAACCAGCCGAAGAAAGGAGATAATAAAAATCAGAGCAGAAATAAATGAAATAGAGAACAGAAAAACTATAGAAAAAATCAATAAAACAAGGAGCTGGTTCTTTGAAAAGATCAACAAAATTGACAAACCCTTGGCAAGACTCACTAAGGAAAAAAGACGCAGGACTCAAATAAATAAAATCCAAAATGAAAGAGGAGAAATCACCACAGACATCATAGATATACAAAGAATTATTGTAGAATACTATGAAAAACTATATGCCACCAAATACAACAATCTAGAAGAAATGGATAAATTCCTAGAACAATACAACCTTCCTAAACTGAGTCATGAAGAAGCAGAAAGCCTAAACAGACCAATCAGCAGGGAGGAAATAGAAAAAACTATTAAAAACCTCCCCAAAAATAAAAGTCCAGGCCCAGACGGTTATACTAGTGAATTCTATCAAACATTCAAAGAAGACTTGGTTCCTATTCTACTCAAAGTCTTCCAAAAAATTGAAGAAGAAGCAATACTTCCAAACACATTTTATGAGGCCAACATAACCCTCATACCAAAACCAGGCAAGGATGGCACAAAGAAAGAAAACTACAGACCAATATCTCTAATGAATACAGATGCTAAAATACTAAACAAAATACTGGCAAATCGAATACAACAACATATAAAAAAAATAATACATCATGATCAAGTGGGATTCATCCCAGAATCTCAAGGATGGTTCAACATACGTAAAACGGTTAACGTAATACACCATATCAACAAAACAAAGAACAAAAACCACATGATCTTATCAATAGACGCAGAAAAGGCTTTCGATAAAATACAACACAATTTTATGTTTAAGACTCTCAACAAAATGGGTATAGAAGGAAAATATCTCAACATGATAAAGGCCATATATGATAAACCATCAGCCAACATCATATTAAATGGCGTAAAACTGAGGACTTTCCACCTTAAATCAGGAACAAGACAGGGTTGTCCACTCTCTCCACTCTTATTTAACGTGGTGCTAGAAGTTCTGGCCAGAGCAATCAGACAAGACAAAGAAATAAAAGGCATCCACATCGGAAAAGAAGAAGTAAAGGTATCACTTTTTGCTGATGATATGATCCTATACATCGAAAACCCAAAGGACTCCACAAAAAGATTACTCGAAACAATAAACCAATACAGTAAGGTCGCAGGATACAAAATCAACATACAAAAGTCCATAGCCTTTCTATATGCCAACAATGAAATATTAGAAAACGAACTCAAAAAAATAATCCCCTTCACGATTGCAACAAAAAAAATAAAATACCTAGGAATAAACATAACAAAGAATGTAAAGGACCTATATAATGAAAACTACAAGGCATTGCTAAGAGAAATAGAAAAAGACACAATGAGATGGAAAAATATTCCTTGTTCTTGGATAGGAAGAATAAATATAATTAAAATGGCCATATTACCCAAAGTAATATATAAATTTAATGCAATTCCCATCAAAATTCCTATGACATTTTTTAAAGAAATGGAACAAAAAATCATAAGATTTATATGGAACTATAAAAAACCCCGAATAGCTAAAGCAATCCTAAGGAAAAAGAATGAAGCTGGGGGCATTACAATACCTGACTTTAAACTATATTATAGAGCCACAATAATCAAAACTGTATGGTATTGGCAGAAAAATAGACACTCAGACCAATGGAACAGAATAGAAAGCCCAGAAATAAAACCACATATATATGGTCAAATAATCTTTGATAAGGGGGCCAACAACACAAAATGGAGAAAAGAAAGCCTCTTCAACAAATGGTGTTGGGAAAACTGGAAAGCCACATGCAAAAGAATGAAACTCGACTACAGCCTGTCCCCGTGTACTAAAATTAATTCAAAATGGATCAAAGACCTAAATATAAGATCTGAAACAATAAAGTACATAGAAGAAGACATAGGTACTCAACTCATGGACCTGGGTTTTAAAGAACATTTTATGAACTTGACTCCAATGGCAAGAGAAGTGAAGGCAAAGATAAATGAATGGGACTACATCAGAATAAAAAGTTTTTGCTCAGCAAGAGAAACTGATATCAAAATAAACAGACAGCCAACTAAATGGGAACTGATATTTTCAAACAATAGCTCAGATAAGGGCCTAATATCCAAAATTTACAAAGAACTCATAAAACTCAACAACAAACAAACAAACAATCCAATAAAAAAATGGGAAGAAGACATGAACAGACACTTCTCCCAGGAAGAAATACAAATGGCCAACAGATATATGAAAAGATGCTCAGCTTCATTAGTTATTAGAGAAATGCAAATCAAAACTACAATGAGATACCACCTCACCCCTGTTAGATTAGCTATTATCAACAAGACGGGCAATAGCAAATGTTGGAGAGGCTGTGGAGAAAAAGGAACCCTCATACACTGTTGGTGGGACTGTAAAGTAGTACAACCATTATGGAGGAAAGTATGGTGGTTCCTCAAAAAACTGCAAATAGAACTACCTTATGACCCAGCAATCCCTCTACTGGGTATATACCCCAAAACCTCAGAATCATTGATACGTAAAGACACATGTAGCCCCATGTTCATTGCAGCACTGTTCACAGTGGCCAAGACATGGAAACAACCAAAAAGCCCTTCAATAGAAGACTGGATAAAGAAGATGTGGCACATATACACTATGGAATACTACTCAGCCATAAGAAATGATGACATCAGATCATTTACAGCAAAATGGTGGGATCTTGATAACATTATACGGAGTGAAATAAGTAAATCAGAAAAAAACAAGAACTACATGATTCCATACATTGGTGGAACATAAAAACGAGACTAAGAGACATGGACAAGAGAGTGGTGGTTACCAGGGGTGGGGGGAGGGAGGACGCAGGAGGGAGGGAGGGAGAGTTAGGGGGAGGGGGAGGGGCACAGAGAAAACTAGACAGAGGATGACGGAGGACAATCTGACTCTGGGTGAGGGGTATGCAACATAATTTAATGACAAAATAACCTAGACATGTTTTCTTTGAATATATGTACCCTGAATTATTAATGTCATCCCATTAACATCAATAAAAATTTATTTAAAAAAAAAAAAAAAAAAAAAAAAAAAAAAAAAAAAAAAAAAAAAAAAAAAAAGAATCCTCAAACAAACAAGAGTCTCAGATTTTTTAACCAAACATAATATTTTTCTCCAAAAATAACCAAATTTACCTAACCAACCCTTCAATTCACCTGCCTTAGGCATCTACTCAAATTTCAGAATCCGTTCTTAGACATGTGCTCTGAGAACCTCTTCATTGAGTCATGTCTCAAACAGAGGTTTTAAGTTTCCTTTACAGTACCTTTTTTTTGTTGTTGTTGTTTTTTAGATTTTGTTTATTCATTTTTAGAGAGAAAAGAGGAGAGAGAGAGAGTGAGAAAGGAGGAAGTAGCTGCAAGCATCAATTAGTAGTAGCTGCTTCTTGTAGCTGCTTTGACCAGGTAAGCCCAGGGTTTTGAACCAGCGACCTCATCCTTCCAGGTCAAGGCTTTATCCACTGAGCCACCACAGGTCAGTCCACAACAGCCTTGTTTATACAAAGATCTATTATTTTTCAAATGCTTTGCATAGAATAAAATTGTTAGGTCAACTTACCTCATACTATATAAAAACTTGAGTTCTTAGTCCCATCACTGAAATATTTAGTGCATATGTACTGTACACTTATACCTATCATTTATTTTTAATTACAGTAGGCTAATTTTTGCCATAAAGTAATTTCACAGTTTTTATTTCAACAAGGTAAGGAGAATGAAGTGCTTATAAAGAATAAACTTCATCCCCAGGGTCAAACAACTTAGCAAGATTAAGTCAAATGGCTAATTTGTCAAACAATGTTGTAAAAGATCCAATGTATTAAAGGAAACATTAGGAGAAAACAAAAGCACTTGTAAAAGTGGGGAACTTTAATTTTATTACAGCTACAAACATAGATATTTAGCCTTTAGGAATATGAAAGTCATTTTATAAAGCTGTAACAGCATATAAGTTGCAATCTGTCTTTTATAGTAGCTCCCTAGAAATAAACAGGGGGTGTCATATAACAATTCAGTACCCCAAACTCAGTAGAAAGACCAAATTGACTTAATAGGTAATCCCCAGTCTGTCACTCTTTGATTCAGCCCAAGGAATGTCTTCCAGTTGTTCCAATGTACTGTGCTTTTTTATTCTTCCAAGCCTTCATATCAGCTATTTTCTCTGCCTAGAATAGTCTTACCCTGCTACTTCAGTTGTTTTACTCATCTTTCTGATCTTATTTAAAATTTCATTCTCTCAAAAAGCTTTTCCCAATTATTCCCTCTCCACAATCCCAGATCAGTTGATACTGCATTATGTGATCAGAACACCATATACTATCTCTGTCAAAAAACATACCTCATCACACTGTATTATAATTGCTTACTTGTTTGCCTAATCATCTGTATTGAACTATAAACTCAATAAAACAGAGACAATGTATTGTTTTCACCATTGTATCTCAATATCTAGCAAAGTACTTAGTAAATAAATATTTGTTGAATTAAATCAAATTGAGTATAACTGTACAGGTATTTAAACTTCCATAGATATGAAAGCTAACAAAAGAGTAAACATGATTTTTAACATTTTCTGGCAGTTATGTGTAGCTCTTATAAGCTAGATTTTAGAGCCAGCCAACCAAACTATGAGCTTCCTAAGGGAAGTTGTCATAAATGTCATGTACACAACAATACTCCAGTACTTTGAATGATGTTAAAGATATAATGGGAGCTCTGGAAATATTCAGTGGTTGAATGAATAAATGAATGAATTAATGGACAAATAAATATCTCACATTTTAGACTGTCTCCCAATCAAGAAATTTTCATGTCCTTAAAAGATTAGGGAATCCCCATCAGGACCCTAACAAAAATTTGTACCTCCCCTATGAAACTTTCTCTAATCCCTACTATTCCTTAAACAGAAATTTTTATACCAACCTAAATGAACACAAAAGACAAATCTATAAAATGTGAACATTACATCCCTTAGAAGAAATAGTCAGTAAAATGGATAACCAAATCAGGATTCTAAATTACCTCAAAAAAACAGAATAAAATGTCTAAACCCAAAAGATTCAATTTAACTAAAATATGTATTTATACTAGGTCCAGCATTCAGTTTCAAAATACCATTTCACAAGAATGAGATAGATCTTGACAGCAGTTTGTGTAAAATAAACCTAGGGATTTAGGTTGGCCTCAAGATCAATATGAGCCATTGGTGAGATTTGACTGCTAAAGATGTGAGTGCAATCTAAAGCTACAGTAGCAGAATTATTTTGTCCAGTTCATAAAAAAAACAATTCTGAAAGACCTGGGAACATTTGAACTGAACAAAAAAATTGAAGTCAGGGAATGTAACAGAAGCTCTAGGTAGAGGGAAAGAAACAGAAAGTAAGAAGTTTTGAGGGGCATGTGTAATTTGAAAAAGTCCCATCAGTGAGTCTAAGACACACACAATCTCCCATGTTCATCCCACATACATGGTTGAGAATCACTGTTCTTGAGGGAATAAATTAAATAAGCCAGCTAATTATTACAGGAAGACAATTCTAGAAAATAATATGAAAATATTATTACACTTAAGTCAATCTAACAATGCAGTAGACTGCCTTATGAGGCAGTGAGACCTCCCCTCATCACAGAATATAATTAAACAGAAACTGTACATCCATTGTCAAGGTTGTGAAAGATCGAATTAGTTGTTGGAGGAGATAGTCTGAATAGTAAAGATGCTATGATTCTATGTCGTTCTACTTTTCTGAATTCCCAGACCATCTAGCTAGTCCTGTTTCTCTGGCAATCACTATTCATTTCTTCAGACAGCATGTATATAAGATCAGTGGTGGGATTCAAATAATTTAACAACCAGTTCTCTGCCCTAATGATTGTTTTAAGTATAAAAAAAGGATATACCAAAAGGTAGTTTATTATTTCATGCATTTAATACTTAAATAAGAACAGCCTGACTAGGCAGTGGCACGGTGGGTAGAGTGTCAGACTGAGACAACCCCGAAGTCGCCAGCTTGAGCACGGGCTCATCTAGTTTGAGCAAAGCTCAGCAGCTTGAGCCCAAGGTCTCTGGCTTGAGCAAGGGGTCACTTGCTCTTCTGTAACCCACCCCCCCAGTCAAGGCACCTATGAGAAAGCAATCCATGAACAACTAAGGAGCTGCAACAAAGAATTGATGCTTCTCATCTCTGTTTCTTCCTGTCTGTTTGTCCCTATCTGTCCTTCTCTCTGTCTCTGTCACACACACACACACACACACACACACACACACACACACACACACAAATATTTATTTAAAAATATATTTATATAAGAACAATAAAAGAGGTACACAAAACTAGATTATAATAAAGATTTTTAAACAATTAATGAAAAATAGTAAATAATACCTGACAAAAAAAATCAGTAAAACTGTTATTTAAGATATTTCCATGTTGTTTCTTGATTGGCATCCTCACTAGCAATTTGTTTTCACCTATGGACAGAATGAATATTACTGTGGACACTTAGAATATGCTGTTGTGCAAATGAACGTTAATAAAGAGTAACACATGTAAATTTGTTATTTCCATATTGTGTGGTTGCCCAGGTGCCCACCTTAGAACCCTAATGACAAATGCCATTTTAACAACTGGTTCACCATACTCAACAAAAAATTAGGTATCAATTCTGCCGAACTGGTGCAAACATGTTGAATCACACTACTATATAAGATCTGTTTGAGGGTGAACTCTACACAGAGAAATTTATGCAGAGTAGGCTGTCAAATGTTTAGTGGATAACCTGACCATGTGTTGGTGCAGTGGATAGAGTGTGGATCTGGTATGCTGAAGATCCAGATTTGAAACCAAGGTGGCCAGCTTGAGCATAGGATCACCAGTTTGAGTGCAGAATTGCCAGTTTGAGCGGGGGATCACAAAAGAGCCCATGGTCACTGGCTTCAGCACAAAGGTCACTGGCTTGAGCCCAAGGTTGCTGGTTTGAGCAAAGGGTCACTGGCTCAGGTTGAGCCCCCTAGTCAAGACATAATGTATGAGAAAGCAATCAGTGAACAACTAAAGTGATGCAACTATGAGTTGATGCTTGCCATCTCTCTCCTTTCCTTTTTATAAATAAATAAATAAATAAATAAATAAATAAATAAATAAATAAATAATAAGTTTAGTGAATCAACGAGTCCTTGAATTATAAAAAAATATTAAAAAGTTTCAAAAAACAGAGTGTCAGTAACATCTAATTGATAAGCCACTGGGTTTGGACTCAGAATACCTGGCTTCTAAAGCCAGCTAAGCAACTTATTAGTCTTTTGACCTTGTTTTCTCATCTGCAAGATAATAATAATGTCTGCTTTGACTATCACATAGAGTAATAATTTAATGTGATAATATATCATAAACTTTAAGGTCTAAAATTATTTCATAAACTATAAAGCACCAGGTATCATTTGACTCTGGGTTATGAATAAATAGTTGACTATCTCTTTGACAGATTTCTATGGTTACTAATATCAATATCACACCCCATGGCACCCACCTTCATCCTCACTCTAAGAGCACATAACCCTTCTTTTGGCTTAAGCCATTGGCATTTCCTATGAGGCCCTTTTCTTCTTGATTGTAAATATGTCAGTACAAAGGACTTTCTAAGAGTGTACTGAGATAACAGAAACCACTTAGTAATAGAAGATGGATTGTCCCCCTACAGCCTATATCACCTATCTTTTAAAAATTCTCTCCTCAGAGAGAGACAAGATGGTGATGGAGTAGGCAGACATACCAACTTCCACCTCCCAGATTACAAACTAATTTTAAGAACCATCATTTGGAGAATCCAACTTTGGACTAAACTAAGAGGACTCTTCAACCAAGGAACACTGAAGAAGGCACACTGAGACTGGTAGGAAAAGTGGAAACGTGGAGAAGGCTGCCCAGTTCCCTGGAGTGAATGGCAGCCGGGAGAGACTCGTGTGGCAGGAAGTGAGTTTAGCAGAGAGGGGAGGGCCCTGAGTACCAGGAAAAAATCCCCAGCCTGCAGTCCCAGAGCCTAGAAGAGGGTTATGGACAGTATTTAGCAGGAAACAAGACAGGATACTGTTAGTGAGAAAGAGACTGATTTCTCAGACCCAGGATTCTTCTTAAAGAGACTGCACAGAAAACCTCTCTCACAACCACTCACCTGGGGCTCCAGGGGACAGGGAGAGAGGAGAGGACTGGAGTAGCAGGAAGAGAGTGTGATCTAGGAGACATAGGGAGAAATATTTTGAGAGACAGCCACCCTAACCCCTGGGCTGAGTCACTTCCCAAATCTGAAGTGAATATTTCCCCTGGAAACAGCAATACCAGCAAAGGGAAACAAGACACCAGCCAAACAAGCTCTCCTGTGGTACTCAGAGCAGAGTCACTTAGAAGGAGAGAGCTTTTGAGAATAAGGTAGAGTGTTAAGGTCTTAGCTGCAGTGCCCCAACCACACGGCTGAGGGCTCGCCCAAAGACAGGCGGTAGCAGGAGGCAGAAGCACAGTTCAGTCGGCAAGGGCCGAAGCTGGCTGGCCACCACTGAGGCCCAGGTGTGAGCTCAGTCTTGCCGGCTGAGGAGAAGGGGCGTGCAAAAGTGGTCAAGCCCAGCTGTGGGCTGCCTGCAATCCAGTCTGTGTGAGGGAAGGGGAGGAGCCCTGGAAGGGGTGGAGACCCACCCTTGAGCAAGGACACAGGAGCACAGCCCTGCCTCGTACACGGAACTGAGGCTTGTGGCCTAACTTGGGAGCTGGCTCCTCTCGCAGGGGTAGAGTCAAAAGCCAAAAACAGGCAGAGTCCTGCTACTGAATGTGGGCACACAGTCCCACCCGGCCTGTGGAGCCAAGGCTTGTAGCCGTACCACAAGCAGGTTCCTCTTGCAAGGGTGGGGCAAAAGCCCAGAATCAGACAGAGACCCGCAGCTGAGCAAAGGTACTCACCCCTGCCCTCAGGGCTGAGTATAATGCCACCCGCAGGGGCGGGAGGAAGGCCAAGTCCACCAAGGCTTGTATACCCAAGCATGTGATCACAGCCATTCTCATGAAGGAGAGCCAGAAACCACAGCAACAGCCCCAGTGGCCAGGCACCATACCTGAATGCCCTAGGTAGCAACAGCAGAGGGAGTGGTGGGCCTGCAGACAGACCACACCTAGGGAACAGTGAGGACACACCCAGTGGACTCCAGTAGACAAAACCTTCTTTTACACAGACAAAATGAGAAAGCAGAGAAATGTAACACAAATGAATCAAGAGAAATCCCCAAAAAAGGATCTGAATGCGTCAGATATAACCAAATTACCAGATGCAGAGTTTAAAATAACAATTGTTAGGATGCTCAAAGATATTAGAACAACAATAGGTAGTCATTACGTACACCTAAATAAAGAGATAGCAAATATAAAAAAAGACATTGAAATAATAAAAAAGAATCAGTCAGAAATGACAAATACAATATCAGAAATGAAGAACACAATGGAAGGAATTAAAAGCAGGATGGAAGAAGGTGAGAATCGAATCAGCGAGTTAGAGGACAAGATAAATGAAGGCATCGAAGCAGAGCAGAAAAAAGAAAAGAGACTTAAAAAGTCTGAGGAAATTAAGAGAGCTCTGTGACAACATGAAGAGAAATAACATCCTCATCAAAGGGGTTCCTGAAGAAGAAGAGAAAGAACAAGGGATAGAGACTTTGTTCAAATAAATCATAGCTGAAAACTTCCCTAATTGATGTAGGAAAAAGTCACACAAGTTCAATAAGCACAGAGAACTCCATTAAAGAGAAACCCAAAGAAATCTACACCAAGACACATCATAATTAAAATACAAAAGCTAAGTGATAAACAGAAAATATTAAAAGCTGCTAGAGAACAAAAGACTATCACCTACGAAGGAGCCCCCATAAGGATGACTTCCAACTTCTCAAAAGAAACACTTGAGGGCAGAAGGGAATGGCAAGAAATATTTAAAGTAATGCAAAACAAGAGCCTACAACCAAGACTATTTTATCCATCAAGGCTATTATTTAAAATTGAAGGAAAAATAAAAAGCTTTCCAGACAAAAAAAAAAAAAAAAACTCAAGAAATTCACTATAACCAAACCAAGGCTGCAAGAAATACTAAGGGGCCTCTTGTAAACAGATCAAAGGAGAGAAATAATATTGCAAAAGAGGAATACAGCTTTAAAGAATAAAATGGCAATAAACAATTACATATCAATAATAACCTTAAATATGAATGGATAAATGATCCAATCAAAAGACACAGGGTAGCTATATGGATAAGAAAACAGGACCCATACATATGCTGTCTACAAGAGACACACCTTAAAACAAAAGATGCACATAAACTGAAGATGAAAGGATGAAAAAAAATATTTGACACAAATGGAAATGAAAAAAATCTGGGGTAGCAATACTGATATCAGACAAAATGGACTTTAAAACAAAGACTATAGTAAGAGATATAGAAGGTCACTACATAATAATAAAGGGAGCAATCCAACAGGAAGATATAATCATTATCAATATCTAAGCACCTAATATAGGAGCACCTAAATATATAAAGCAGACCTTGATGGATTTAAAGGGTGAGATCAACAACAACACTTTAATAGTAGGGGATTTCAATACCCCACTAACACCACTAGATAGATCCTTAAGAAAGAAAATTAACAAAGAAACAGCAGACTTAAAGGACACACTAGATCAACTCGATTTAATAGATATCTTCAGAACATTTCACCCTAAAGCAGCAGAATATATATTCTTTTCAAGTGCTCATGGTATATTCTCTAGGATAGACCACATGTTAGGGCACAAAAGCAGCCTCAACAAATTTAAGAAAATTGAAATCATATCGAACACTTTCTCTGATCACAATGGCATGAAACTAGAAATCAACCAAAACAAAAAAACTAAAAAATGCTCAAACACTTGGAAACAAATTTGCATGTTATTAAATAACGAATGGGCTAACAATGAAATCAAAGAAGAAATTTAAAAATTCCTAGAAAGAAATAATAATGAGTATACATCAACTCAAAATTTATGAGACACAGCAAAAGCAGTCCTAAGAGGGAAGTTCATAGCATTACAGGCATACCTCAAGAAGCTAGAAAAGCTCAAATAAACAACTTGACCCTGCATCTAAAAGAACTAGAAAAAGAACAGCAAGTAAAGTTCAAAGCTATTAGAAGGAAGGAAATAATAAAGATCAGAGCAGAAATATATGACATAGAGGCTAAAGAAACAATACAGAGGATCAATGAAACCAGGAGCTAGTTCTTTGAAAAGGTAAACAAGATTGATGAACCTTTAACCAGACTCACCAAGAAAAAAGAGAGAGGACTCAAATAAATAAAATTAGAAATGAGAATGGAGAAAGAACAACTGACACAACAGAAATACAAAATATTGTAAGAAAATACTACAAAGAACTGTACGCCAAATAACTAGACAACCTAGATCAGCGGTTCTCAACCTGTGGGTTGCAACCCTGGCGGGGGTCGAACGACCAAAACACAGGGGTCGCCTAAAGGCATCAGAAATACATATTTTATTTAAAAATGTATTGTATAATAAATATGTATTTTCCGATGGCTTTAGGCGACCCCTGTGTTTTGGTCGTTTGACCCCCGCCGGGGTCGCGACCCACAGGTTGAGAACCACTGACCTAGATGAAACGGACAAATTCCTTGAAACACATAATCTTCCAAAAATTAATCTGGAAGAATCAGAAAATATAAACAGACCAATTACAACAAATGAGATTGAAACAGTTATCAAAAAACTCCCAACAAAGAAAAGTCCGGGGCCTGATGGCTTCACAAGTAAATTCTACCAAATATTCAAAGAAGAACTAACTCCTATCCTTCTCAAGCTATTTCAAAAAATTCAAGAGGAAGAAAGACTTCCAAGCTCCTTTGAGGAGGCGAGTATAATTCTGATTCCAAAACCAGGCAAAGACAACACAAAGAAAGAAAATTATAGGCCAATATCCCTGATGAACTTAGATGCTAAAATCCTCAACAAAATATTAGCAAACCAGATCCAGCAATATATGAAAAAAATCATACACCATGATCAAGTGGGATTTATTCTTGGGAGGCAAAGCTGGTACAATATTCGCAAATCAATCAATGTGATCATCACATAAACAAAAAGAAGGAGAAAAACCACATGATAATTTCAATAGATGCAGAAAAAGCATTTGATAAAATCCAGCACCTATTCATGATCAAAACTCTCAGCAAAGTGGGAATACAAGGAACATACCTCAACATGATAAAAGCCATCTATGACAAACCCACAGCCAACATCATACTCAATGGGAAAAAATTAAAAGCAATCCCCTTGAGATCAGGAATGAGGCAGGGGTGCCCCCTTTCACCACTCTTATTCAACATAGTTCTGGAAGTCCTAGCCACAGCAATCAGACAAGTAAAAGAAATAAAAGGCATCCAAATTGGAAAAGAAGAAGTAAAACTATCATTATTTGCAAATGATATTATATTATATATAGAAAACCTTAAAGTCTCAGTCAAAAATCTACTAGACCTGAAAAATGAATTCAGCAAGTTGGCAAGATATAAAATTAATACTCAGAAATCCATTTATACACTAAAAATGAACTGTTAGAAAGAGAAATTAAGGAAGCAATCCTCTTTTCTATTGCACCCAAAAAAATTAAGTACCTAGGAATAAATTTAACCAGGGAGATTAAAGACTTGTACTCAGAAAATTATAAAACATTGATAAAAGAAATCAGGGAAGACACAAACAATTGGAAGCATATACCGTGCTCATGGTTAGGAAGAATAAACATCATTAAAATGTCTATATTACCCAAAGCAATTTATAAATTCAACGCAATACCGATTAAAATACCAATGCCTTACTTCAAAGATATAGAACACATATTCCAAAGCTTTATATGAAACCAAAAGAGAACACAAATAGCCTCAGCAATCTTGAAAAGAAAGAATAAAGTGGGAGGTATCACGCTTCCGGATATCAAGTTATACTACAAAGCCATTGTACTCAAAACAGCCTGGTACTGGCATAAGAGCAGGCATATATTATAGATCAATGGAACAGAACAGAGAACTCAGAAATAAACCCACAGCTTTATGGACAACTGATATTTGACAAAGGAGGTAAGAGTATATGATGGAGTAAAGACAGCCTCTTTAATAAATGGTGTTGGGAAAATTGGACAGCTACCTGCAAAAAAATGAAAATAGACCACCAACTTATACCATTCACAAAAATAAACTCTTTGTGCCCCTCCCCTCCCCCAAGCCCCTCCCTCTCCTCCCCCCACCCTGTAACCCCAACACTGTTCTTCATGTCTCTGAGTCTCATCTTTATGTCCCACATATGTATGGAAACATAAAGTTCTTAGTTTTTTCTGATTTACTTCTTTCACTCAGTATAATGTTATCTAGGCCCATCCATGTTGTTGTAAAAGATCCTATGTCATCATTTCTTATGGCTGAGTATTATTCCTTAGTATATATATACCAAAGCTTTTAATCCACTCGTCCTCTGATGGACACTTGGGCTGTTTCCAAATCTTAGCTATTGTGAACAATGCTGCCATAAACATGAGGGTGCATTTCTTCTTTTCAAACAGTGCTATGGTGTTCTTGGGGTATATTCCTAACAGTGGGATAGCTGGGCCAAAAGGCAGTTCGATTTTTAATTTCTTGAGGAATCTCCATACTGTTTTCCACAGTGGCTGCACCAGTCTGCATTCCCACCAGCAGTGCAGGAGGGTTCCCTTTTCTCCACATTCTCGCCAGCACTTATTCTGTGTTGTTTTATTGATGAGCGCCATTCTGACTGGTGTGAGGTGATATCTCATTGTGGTTTTAATTTGCATTTCTCTAATCATTAGTGATGTTGAACATTTTTTTATGCCTATTGGCCATCTGTGTGTCCTCTTTAGAGAAGTGTCTATTCATTTCTTTTGCCCATTTTTGAATTGGATTGTTTGTCTTCCTGGTATTAAGTTTTACGAGTTCTTTATAAATTTTGGTTATTAACCCCTTATCAGACGCTATGTCAAATATCTTCTCCCATTGTGTAGTTTGTCTTTTTATTCTGTTCTTATTGTCTTTAGCTGTGCAGAAGCTTTTTAGTTTGATAAAGTCCCATTTGTTTATCCTGTCTTTTATTTCACTTGCCTGTGGAGACACATCAGCAAATATATTGCTGCGAGAGGTGTCAGAGAGCTTACTGCCTATGTTTTCTTCTAAGATGCTTATGGTTTCACGGCTTACATTCAAGTCTTTTATCCATTTTGAGTTTATTTTTGTGAGTGGTGTAAGTTGGTGGTCTAGTTTCATTTTTTTGCAGGTAGCTGTCCAATTTTCCCAACACCATTTGTTGAAGAAGCTGTCTTTACTCCATTGTATCGTCTTACCTCCTTTGTCAAATATCAGTTGTCCATAGAGCTGTGGGTTTATTTCTGAGTTCTCTGTTCTGTTCCATTGATCTATGTGCCTGTTCTTATGCCAGTACAATGCTGTTTTGAGTACAATGGCCTTATAATATAACTTGATATCTGAAAGTGTGATACCTCCCGCCTTTTTCTTCCTTTTCAGGATTGCTGAGGCTATTCGTGTTCTTTTTTGGTTCCATATAAATTTTTGGAATATGTGTTCTATATCTTTGAAGTATGTCATTGGTATTTTAATTGGTATTGCATTGAATTTATAGATTGCTTTGGGTAATATAGACATTTTAATGATGTTTATTCTTCCTAACCATGAGCATGGTATATGCCTCCACTTATTCGTATCTTCCCTGATTTCTTTTATCAATGTTTTATAGATCATGGCTTTTCAGCATTTGCCATATTCCCCCCTTAATCTATAGACAGACAGCAAATATTTACGTATGGTGTTCCCACTATAAAGACTGCTGTCTTAGGGACAAATGCTGATAAACTATTTCAGCAGTTCCTCCTTCTTCAAAGACTTATATGTCAACATAGAGCTCCATGTTTCATAGGACATACTCAAGCTCACTCCATGCTCCCTGGAGCTTTTGCACAAGGGAATGTCCCCCCCTTTTTTTAGTATTTTTTCTTTTATTTATTTATCTTTTGTATATGTCTGAGGATGGGGATGGGGAGGCAGTCAGACAGACTCCTGCATGCGCCTGACTGGGATCCACCTGGCAAGCCTACAGGGGGGAATGCTCTGCCCATCTGGGGTGTTGCTCTGTTACAACTGGAGCCATTCTAGCGACTGGGGTGGAGGCCATGGGGCCATCCTTAGTGCCCAGGGTGGCTTTGCTCCGGTGGAGCCTTGGCTGCGGGCGGGAGGAGAGAGACGAAGAGGAAGGAGAGGGGGAGGGGTGGAGAGGTAGATGGGCGCTTCTCCTGTGTGCTCTGGCCAGGAATCGAACCCGGGAATCCTGCACACCAGGCCAATGACTCCGACGGGTCTACTATATCATGCTTTTTACTTAAAAAAAAATTTACATTTCTTTTGAATGCTGATGAACAGGAGACACCAAATCTTTTTCGCCTGCAAACTACTACCTTCTTTATTAGATCTAGCTAATAACACTGTTCTGTCTTTTTTCCAAATAGCTCCAGATATATGGAAAAGATTTATATAGGCGGGTGGGGATCCTCAAACCCCTCAGCAAGATCTTCTGAGAATGGCTTTTAAGATACCTGGAGGCAGAAAAAGCCCAATAGAGATCAGGGGAACTACCAGCTTTTAGGATACACCCTTAAAGGCTCCAACACCCCAAAGGGGAAAAAAATAAAAAAATAAAAATATAAACTCAAAATGTTTAAAAGACTTAAATGGAAGCCGTGAAATCATAAGTATCTTAGAAGAAAACATAGTTGGTAAGCTCTCTGACATCTCTCGCAGCAATGTATATATTTGCTGATTTATCTCCACAGGCAAGTGAAATAAAAGACAGGATAAACAAATGAGACTATATCAGACTAAAAAGCTTTTGCACAGCTAAAGACAATAAGAACAAAATAAAAAGACAAACTACACAATGGGAGAATATATTTGACAGTAGTACGTCTGAGAAGGGGTTAATAACCAAAATTTATAAAGAACTTGTAAAACTCAATAACAGGAAGACAATCAATCCAATCAAAAAATGGGTGAAAGAAATGAATAGACACTTCTCCAAAAAGGACATACAGATGGCCAATAGGCATATGAAAAAAATGCTCAACATCACTAATCATTAGAGAAATGCAGATTAAAACCACAATGAGATGTCACCTCACACCAGTCAGAATGGCGCTCATCAACAAAACAACACAGAATAAGTGCTGGCGAGAATGTGGAGAAAAGGGAACCCTCCTGCACTGCTGGTGGGAATGCATACTGGTGCAGCCACTGTGGAAAACAGTATGGAGATTCCTCATGAAATTAAAAATCGAACTGCCTTTTGGCCCAGCTATACCACTGTTAGGAATATACCCCAAGAACACCATAGCACTGTTTGAAAAGAAGAAATGCACCCCCATGTTTATGGCAGCATTGTTCACAATAGCGAAGATCTGGAAACAGCCCAAGTGGCCGCCAATGGACGAGTGGATTAAAAAGCTTTGGTACATATATACTATGGAATACTACTCAGCCATAAGAAATGATGACACTGGATCATTTATAACAACATGGATGGACCTTGATAACATTATACTGAGCAAAATAAGTAAATCAGAAAAAACTAAGAACTGTATGATTCCATACAAAGATGGCACATAAAAATGAGACTCAGAGACATGGACAAGAGTGTGGGGGTTACGGGGTGGGGAGGAGGAGAGGGAGGGTGTTAAGGAAGGGGAGGGGCACAAAGAAAACCAGCTAGAAGGTGACGGAAGACAATTGGACTTTGGGTGATGGGAATGCAGCATAATCAAATGTCAAAATAACATAGAGATATTTTCTCTGAACATATGTACCCTAATTTATGAATGTCACCCCATTGAAATTAATTTAAAAGGAAAAAATGTTCTCTCCTCTACCTCATAACTCCTAGCCAAGTTTCCAAATTCTTTCTCCTATCCTTATGTTTATAAGGAAAGCTATTACAGCATCCATAGTCTTTCCCTCCTCAGACAGCCCCCTTGGGCCTTTCTTTCTTTCTTCTTTTCTTTGGTACTTATTTTTTGGTTCTTTTCTGAACAAATTTTCTTGTAAAGGCTATGAATAAAATCTTCCAGGCTAAAGTTCTGAGAGCGAATACTCTGCATTTTTTCTTGCCTTCTCTAGCAATTATCCATTGATAAGGAACAAATTCTTTCTTATGCCAAAGGAATAAGCCACTAAGGTATACAGGTTTGTCATTATTTGAGGACAGAGAAATCTTTCTGGAATCCTTCACATACTAACAAATAGGCAACAGACTCCTCTATAAAAGAAATGTCTCCCTTAGTCTATCTCTACTATCTGAACCCAGACACCTTTTAATCTGTATATAGGTATACATGGCTGACCACATAATCTAGTTTTCGGTTTGGAAAATTCAGTATCTGACAACACTGAGATCCCATCAATCTGTAGGTTATAGTGTGAATATCAATAATAAAGTGAGGGCATATGCCCCTTCAATTCTCCATCTTCATGATCTTCCATAATAAAAGTAGTACACATAGAGTCACTTGTTATGCATTTTGTGCATTTGAAACTCTATATAGCAATTGGATTCACTGACTGACTCTAAAGCAACACAAATATTGAAAATGATATGAAGAGGCAGCTTTGCCAACATTTGTAGATTTAAAAATTATGCTAAAGCCCCTGGAAGGTTTCATATTTAGACACTAATACAACTTAAACAATTTTCACAACCTTTTGACTTGAGAAATCATTCTTTGTATTTAGCTTCTCCCTCTGCTTACTCTTGTAAAGTCAACTGGATAATGGAAGAATAAATTAAATCAATGCAACCAGCTGTGTGCCTCAAATCACATTTATCTCTTTATACAGACAAGCACAGCCCTAAACTTACATAAGTTGCTCTAGACAAATTTATTAAGATAGAGTTTGCAGTAGCATCTGTTGTAAGGGGGAAAAATGTTTTTTTTTAATGTCATACTATATGGTTCTCATATAAAAAATCCTCCTCACTTCATGTTCCCTGATAGGATAGCAGAGAATCATGGACCAAACTCATAACATTTGTATTCTAACTTCACCTCTGTCACTAACCAGTTGTGGATCACTAAACAAATCACTTTCACTCTCTGGGATCCCCTTTATTCAAATGTAGAGTTTATGTAGTTGGACTAAGTCAATAGCTCCCAGATAACACTCTACAGATGTGTATCAGTTACTGAAAAAAAAATTATCAGTCATTACTGAGTAAAAATGATATAAAGACAATGTAGTAAGTTTTTCATTAAGTTAAATTCATTCAGTTTTTAAAATTATAATCCTATGAACTTACTGGTATTGATCCCAAAAATATCATTATTTCATGATATGGTGATAATAGAAGTAGTAACATTTTTATTTAATAATATCTCTCCTTGACAATATTCAAATTTAGCGAACTTATGTTAGTTCTCATGTTTTGTTTTTTAAAATATTATTGGTATGCTATTACCAAAGTCAATTAGATAGTATCTAAAATTCCTTCTTGCTCTAAAATTCCTAAAATTATGTAGTGTATAACTTCTCCTTCCCCAGACGTTACCATCTCTTTAGATCCATATTTTAAATTTTTGTCTTAAGAACTACTGAATTGAGCATCCATTTCAAAAGCGTCTCCAAAAGGTGTTGAAGGAATTTGTTAAAACTTAGTGAGTCTCTTTTACCCCTTCAACACAAACCCCAATGAGCTTTAATACACAATATTCAAATGTTGGATATCTTACATTTTGGACAATTCAATATGGCTGGTTTCTCACAAAGAGAGAGGGAGAAAGAAGGAGAGGAAGAGGGAGAAAGGATAAATGAGAACTCTATATTCCCTATTCTCAAAGGATTTTGGAATTCCAAGAGTGTCTGACTCAAATATCACTGTACCCAATATGAAGCTTCGCCTTTCTCAGTACCATACTAGAGTCCACCCAGCTTGACCTCACTGCAGTAGTTACAGATCCCTTTTAATCCACAATGATACACTATATCACAGAAGTGCAGAAGTTTATGCATTTCAGGAACATTTTTTATTCTTTATCTTGTTGGGGCTATCTTGTATAAGCTGGGCTTACCCCCTGAGGAAGACAAGTCATTTGCATGAAATATATTGCATAAAATTAAAAACAAATTTACCAGTAGCAGAAGAAGAGTCTATATTATCTTGATTTAAAGTAGCTTTTGTAAAAAATATCCCAGTTTACACCTGGAGGCCCAAAAGAAAACTAAGATTTTATTATCCTTTTGTTTGGATTGTGTGTGTGTGTGTGTGTGTGTATTTGTGTGTGAGTACACATGACATAGCATATTTTGAAACACAGCTCCAAGTCAAAATTTTTCTGTCTATATTGTTGACAAATCAAACCTGGTTTTTCTGTTTTTGAGAACATTTCTCCTAAAGATAATTTCTAGAAAATATAGGACATTAGGCTCATGGTTGGGCCAAGGAGTTTTCAAAATAAAATAAAGACATCAGAATACGGAAGTACTAGGAGTCAGGCAGGAAAAAGGCTCTTTTATGTCAAGTTCCAAAGATATTTAAAATGATCAGAAGTCTCCTCAATTCAGAGCCTTGGAAACCAAACTTACATTTCAGAATGGAAGATATAATGGAAATAATAAAGTAATTCCATGAATAACTTTATTACAAGGCAATGAAAGATATCTAAAAAGCTAATGAGTAGTAAAAAGCCTTGTCAGTGACTGTGACCTGTTAACTTGTTATTCTTTCCTTTCCTCTGCCATGCAATGAAGGAACAGATGACCAGAGTCAATGAAGTATTTTATCATAAGGTGGCCCCATAGCACAGAAGCCAGCACAGTACTTGATGTTGCTTGCTCATAGTCAGAAGATAACCATATACTTTATTGTTCAAGATGGGACATTTTTAAGGGTAAAAGTGGCAGCTATTAATAATTACACTTGGTTGACATGTATAAACAACAACTAAACCAGCAAGTCTGATCACTCTAGTCATGAACTCTAGTCATGAAAAACAGAATTCAAATGGTGAATGTACTTTCAGACATTACTGACTAAATAGAGGGTGTGACAGTCTGATTGCAGTCCAGTTGGGGGCTGCTGCTTGACTCAGATGTCAGCTGATTGCTTAAATGATTGTTCAAAGATAGCCAGATGTCCTCCAAAGAGAACTCAAGTATGTCTGAGTTTGTGTCTAGTTTTAGGCTTATTATGTTTTTAATTATGTAAAACTACTGATTAAGAGAGATAACTGTCACAGCACAGAATAAAAAATATTTAACAATTCTACTGCATTATCATATTACCAAGAGTATATTAAAAAAAAAGAAAACTTTCCTTGGAAGATCCAGTGATCTCAAGAGAACAAGAGAATTGTTCATCCCCCTACGAACTCATCCAAACAGCTCACTCTACTGCCAATAAATTAATTTTCACCAAGATACAAATGGCTCATATTTTTTTAAAGAACCAGGTTTTCAGGCCCAACCTGATTGCTCGAGTTGAAGAATGGGCCTTTTGACCCTCCTTATAAGAAATGGAAAACTGCAATCAATCCACAATGCAACCTCCTTCATACCTGGCCTTTTCACAACATATATCCAATAGAAATCTTTCTGAACCAAGGAATAGCCTACCATCCAGTCAAACAGGAGTCATTTTCCTAGTAATCTTTTCAATATCCTTAGAAAAGAAACTTGGCAATTAAGTTGATCAAAGTATCTAGTATGCCAGCAAAGGCCATTTGACCAAACAGTAGCCACTTGGCAACATCTCAAGGGTGGTTCCAGAATAGTTGAAAGCCATATAATTCCTGGACTTTAAAATCAGAGAATCTTAACAGGTCTAATAAAATTAGAGTTGGTTATCTTAGATCTCTTAAGAAGAAGAAATTAACCATTTGTTAACATCAAAGAATCATGTTGCTCAAAGTCAATGCATCTCTGAGGATATAAAAAAATGTACCTAGATCTGTAAGCTCAGTAAACATCATCAGTTCTGTGCTGCACAGAGGATCATTGGCAAAGGCAGTCATTACACTACCTTTATAATATGTGTCTTCTTGGCAAAGCACCAAATGGCCTTTTCTTCAATGGCCAAACTAACGAAGAAAGAAAACATCTACAGATCACAACAAAGCATGTATTGAGCCAATTATTATAATATTTTCCACCAGTGCTTTTAACATAATCAAGTAGCTATCAAACTTCCAAAAAAATACCCAGAAGGTAAGCAGCAGAAGAAAGGTGTGGTCTGGCTAGTCAGAAGTCTGAATGTGTATTCCTGACTAAGAGGGGGCTTAAGCATTCATAATTCATAACCTTACATACAAGGCCAGCTCCTGACTAACTCTAAGTAGTTTTCTAAATTTCTCCTTATAAGCTAGCCCCTCACCAATTACCTGATGCTATACCAAACGTGATGAAGTTTTGCATATTTGTGATAAATTCATTTCTAATATATTACTTATCTTCTTATTCATATTTTGAAAGAGGATTTCAGAAGACAACTTGCCTTCAAAGATAAACATACCTACATTAAGGTAGGAGACAGTCTGGCTTAAGGTAAATGTTACTGAAGTAAAAGCCAAAATTCTAGTTTTTTTAGCAACTCATTGGTTTACCTTGAGAAAATTTCTTTACTCCCATATTTTCTCTTCAATGGAAGCTTTGAACTAAATAACCTATAAATTCATTTCCAATATTCACATGTTAACTTTGGTCAGAAGAAACATCGTCTAAAGAACATGCTGACCCTGTTCAAAAATTTTATTTGTATGGACATTAGGACCAGCTTACCTCATTCACACTCAAATCCAGATACTTGGGTGATAGTCTCAGTCATGCCATTAGATCATCCTGGGTAAATCACTTGATTTCCTTGGATCTTTCTCTTTCTCTGTCAAAATAAAGGGATGAAATGTCCCAGGAAGTTTCAAATTATATGTCATGAAGAACTTGTATTATATATGCCTATAGAGCTATGAGTACCTCAAGAACTGCCATGAGAGAAGACAAGAGGAAAAATCAAAGAGGAAGCTAGTTTTGTGAGACTTCTGGACACCTATCCTTATCATGACACTAATCAGAGCAGCTCTGCTTTTATCTATATTACTTTGTAGATTAGGTAATATTTCACTTAAAAAGGGGATTCAACAAATGAAAGGAAACTTATAAAGCATAGGACTAAGTTACTCCTTGAGTTCAATTTTATGAAGAGTAAGCACTATTATTTGTTAAATGACTAATTTTATGGTTCTAAATCATTTGCCAAATAAAACTTTTTCTAAGAAAGGCCAGATAGTATATATTTTAGGTTTTTTATGCCATTCTCTGTAATACTAAACTCTGACATTGCAGTATAAGAGCAGCCTCGTTGTACAAAACATAAATGGTCATGTGTGACTGTCTTTAAATAAAAATCAATTTATGAACTCTGAAATTTGAATTATTTTAAATTATTTGAAATTTACATATATACTATTTTTGTAATTTTTAAAACACAATTAAATGTAAAATATATTGTTATTATATTTTGTATAGTGTCTCCTTTTATTTTTCAATTACAGATTACATTCAATATTATTTTGTATTAGTTTCAGGTATACAACATAGTAGTTATACAATCAAATAATTTAAAAGTATTTCCCTGATATCATTAGTACCCACGGAGCACTATAAGTACTTACTACAATATTATTGAATATATTCCCTATGCTCTACTTTACCTCTTGTGACTATTTTGTAAATATCAAATTATACTTCTTAATCCTTTCACCTTTTTCATCCAGTCTTCTAATCCCCTTCCCCTCTGACAGCCATCAGTCTATTCTCTCTTTTAATGAGTCTGTTTTTGTTTTGTTTGTTTATATTGTTCTTTAGATTCCACATATAAGTGAAATTATATGGTACTTGTCTATCTCTGACTAACTTATTTCCCTTAGTGTAATAACTTCTAGGCCCATCTATGCTATCACAAATAGTAAGATTTCATTCTTTTATAAAGACCAAGTAACATTCTTTTGTATATATATATGTGTACCACAGCTTTCTTATCCATTCGTCTATTTCTGGGCACTTGAGTTGTTTCCTTAGCTTGGCTGCTGTAAATCATGGTGCAATGAACATAGGGGTGCATATTTTCTTTTGAATTCGTGTTTTGGGTTTCTTCAAATATATACCCAGAAGTGTAATTATTGGTACATAAAGCAGTTTCATATTTAATTTTTGAGAAATCTCCATACTGTTTTTCATAATGGCTGCACCAATCTGCATTCCCAACAACAGTACAATAAGGTTTCCTCTTTTCCACACTCTCACCAACACATGCTGCTTGTTTATCAATGATAGCCATTCTGACAGGTGTGCAGTGACATCTCATTATAGTTTTAATTTTCA
Organism: Saccopteryx leptura; assembly: GCF_036850995.1. Taxonomy (NCBI): domain Eukaryota; kingdom Metazoa; phylum Chordata; class Mammalia; order Chiroptera; family Emballonuridae; genus Saccopteryx; species Saccopteryx leptura. The sequence continues at coordinate 83,168,574 of NC_089516.1, read as the reverse complement.
TTTCTCTGATAATTAGTGATGTTGAGCATCTTTTTATGTACTTCTCACAAAAATTAGGGGATATTTAAAAATGAATATATAGCAATAAAAAGAAGCATCTGATTTTTTATTAAACAAGAACATCAGAAAAGCAAACGACAAGTCAAAGAAAGTTGTTTGGTTATGCAAATGAGATGCAAACTCAATTATCATAACTAAGTAGCAAGTGACATATTGTTGAGGGTAAACAGAAGCGTACCACACGTTGACTGTTCAGTAGGGCGTATGATCACCCAATACTGTGGAAACACACTGACAGCGATAGGGTATGGACAGGATCAGACTGTCCAGCAGTTCTTGTGTGATCCTCTGCCACTCATGCTCCAGGGAAATTTCCAGCTCAAGAAATGTTGTGGAAGGCATTGGGCAGTTTGCCAGACTTCTTCCCAGTGCATCTCAAGCATGTTCATTGGGATACAGGTCTGGCGAACGTGAAGGCCAGTTCATACATTTGATTCCTGCCTCTTGAAACATGTTGTTGATGAAATGTGCACAGTGGGGCCTTGCATTGTCGTTCATGAAAAGAAAGTTTTTTCCAACTGCTCCAGCATAGAGTACCCCTATAGGGTACAGGACCTCATCTCGATATCTGACAGCAGCCAGCGATCCCTTTCTAATGACATGGAGGTTGGAACGACCACCAATGCTGATGCCAGCCCACGTCATCGTTCTAATATCGAAAGAGTTCCTTTCTCACATGAAACACAGATTCTCCCATGTTCTTCATTCACGCCAGATCAGGACACAATGATTGTCAAGCTGCAGACTGAACGGTGACTCATCAGAGAAGAAGACAGTGAACCACTCATCACGGGTCCAGTGACAATGGTTATCAGCCCACCTTCTATGGGTTCTATGGTGTTCAGCAGATAAAGGAATGTATACCATTTGTCACCGGGCATGCAGTCCAAAAAAATGGTGTCAATTTCATATGGTCTGGGTGCATATCTGTCACCTAGTGGCAGTTCTGTTGCATTGTTGCACCTATTTCTTCTTGCCAATAAGGTCAAGTAGCAGTCATTTCTTGCTGTTGTGGCAGATGGGCGACCTTGCCTTTGTCTTCTTCATACAGTGCCAATCTCTTGAAAGTGATTCCACAGTCTGCTAACCATGCTTTGGGATGTTCCAAGTGCTGTTGCCATTGTCATCTGTGTTTTATCAGCTTCAAGATGTCCTGTGGCTCTTCAAGCTTCGCATTCAGGCAAATCGTGTTGCAGGGGCATTGCAAGGACTGGGAAATTGCAGGATGTGCACTTTCAAGATCAGGGAATATGCAGATATTCCAGTACTTTCAGCCTTTTGTATAGGGCATTTTCACCAATGAAGTGAAAGTTGGTTTTGCATCTCATTTGCATAATCAAACAACCTTTTTGACTTGTCATTTGCTCTTCTGATGTTCTTGTTTAATAAAAAAAAAATAAAATGCATCTCTTTTTTTTTTGCTTCATATTCATTTTGAAATATCCCTTAATTTTTGTGAGCAGTATGTCTATTGGCTATCTTGGAGAAGTGTCTATTCAGGTCCTCTGGCCATTTTTTTAATGTTAAATGTGATTCTTTGTTTGTGGTTTTTTTTATGTTGAATTGTCTGTGTTCCTCATAAATTTTGAATATTAAGCCCTTACCAGATATATCATTGATAAATATGTTCTCCATTTTAGTAGGTTGTTTTTTTTTTTGTTTGTTTTGTTGATGATTTCCTTCGCTGTGCAAAAAAATTTTAGTTTGATGAAGTCTTGTTTGGTTATTTGTTTGTTTTTTGTTTGTTTTTTTTCCTTGCCTGAAGATGTATATTAGAAAAAATATTGTTAAGAGAGACATTGGAGATTTTACTGCCTATATTTTCTTCTAGTGTTATGATTTCAAGTCTTCCATTAAGTCTTAATTCGTTTGAGTTTATACTTGTTTGTGGTGTAAAAAGTTGTTCTAGGTTTATTTTTACATACATTTGTCCAATTTTTCCAACACCACTTACTGGACAGACTGCCTTTACCCACTGTAGGTTCTTGCTTCCACTATCATAGATTCATTGACCATATAAGTGTGGGTTTATTTCTGGTCTCTCTATTCTGTTCCATTAATCTAAATGTTTGTTTTTATGTCAGTACCAAGCTATTTTAATTTCTATAACCTTGTAATATTGTTTGATATGAGGTAACGTGATACATCCAACTTTGCTCATTTTTCTCAAGATTGTTGTGGGGTCTTTTGTGATTCCATATAAATTTTTAGATTGTTTTTTCTAGTTTTGTGAAGTATGCCATTGGTATTTAGATAATAATCTTTTAAACTTTACTTAGAAAATGAATATATTTTTTATTTTTTTAGCGAGAGAGAGACAGAGAGACAGTCAGGCAGGAAAGGAGAGAGATAAGAAGCATCAATTCTTTGTAGTAGCATTTTAGTTGTTCATTGCTTGCTTTCTCATATGTGCCTTGACTGGGGAGCTCCAGCAGAGTGAGTGACCCATTGCTCAAGCCAGCAATCTTGGACTCAAGCCAGTGACTTTGGGCTCAAGCCAACTACCATGGGGTCATGTCTATGATCCCACAGTCTAGCCAGTGACCCCACACTCAAGCTGTGTACCCACGTTCAAGACAGCAACCTAAGGGCTCAAACCTGGGTTTTCTGTGTCCCAGTCCAATGTTCTATACATATTTTTCAATATGCTTCTTTTCATTTTTTTAATCTAGGAATAACCATCCCAAGATGTAATATATGTCCAGATCAATTTCCTAAGCAGAAAGCTCTTTCTCTTCCCAAATCAGAATGATCCTATGCTGAAGAATGATCAAATACAATAAACCTCATAAAATCCTGCCTTTGTGTTTTCAAATGCTGGAAATTCATTAATATAAAGAAAGAAAAGGTGAGAATCCTATGTGGTACATTTAACAGGAAGCTCTTAGCATCTATTGGCTGGCTCTTTGAGAGCCAGTAAAAAAGAAAAAAAAAAACTTTACTTCATCTTTGGTAGTTCTGGTTGTGCTTTCATGAATCTATGGACCAGGCCAATAGCAACCTATAGTTACATGGCCCCTAAGAAAACTTCTAAAAGCAGCTGTTAATAATAGAAAGATTGGAAGTGTCACAGACAAAACTGATACAGATGTTTGGTTTGTTTGTTTGTTTTTTAAAAGGTATAATGTGTTGAAAAAAAGATGAGAAAAAGGATATACTCATTCAAATTGGTGAGAGTACATATTTATAAATCTTTTCAAGAAATTAATTTATAGCCTGACCCGGTGGTGGTGCAGTGGATAGAACATCGGACTGGGATGAGGAAGACCCAGGTTCGAGACGCCGAGGTCACCAGCTTGAGCAAGGGCTCACCTGGTTTGAGCAAAAGCTCACCAGCTTGAACCCAAGGTCGCTCGCTGGCTTGAGCAAGGGGTTACTCAGTCTGCTGAAGGCCCGCGGTCAAGGCATGTATGAGAAGGCAATCAATGAACAATTAAGGTGTTGCAATGCGCAACAAAAAACTAATGATTGATGCTTCTCATCTCTCCGTTCCTGTCTGTCTTTCCCTGTCTATCTTTCTCTCTGACTCTCTCTCTGTCTCTGTAAAAAATAAAATTAAATTAAAAATTAAAAAAAGAAATTAATTTATAAATAAATATTACATTCAAAATAAATAAGACATTTGAAACATTTGATCAAGTAATTCCTGAAAGATTTAGATATATATATACACAAGAATATTTTTGCAGAATAATTTATTAAAATAATATGTGTTAAATAAAAATTAATTGAATAAAATATTATAATTTATATAATTTAACACTATGTAGTCTTTAAAAAGTATGTTTTCAAATAATATTTATAGTTATAAAAATGTTCATGATCAAAAACGAACCAGTTTTATGACCCATTGATTCCATTTTTTGAAATTTATCTAATGAAACCCAAAACAGTAATTTGAAAAACATATATGCACCCTTATATCCATTGCAGCATTATTTACAATAGTGAAGATCTGGAAACAGCCCAAGCGCCCATCAACAGATGATTGGATTTAAAAAGTTGTGGTTCATTTACACAATGGAAATCTTTCCCTTTACAACACCATGGATGTGCCTGGAGATTATTATGCTAACTGAAATAAGCCATTCAGAGAAAGAAAAATACCTCATGATCTCACTTATATGTGGAAACTAATGAACAAAATAAACTGATGAACAAATTTGAAACAGGCTCATAGATTCAGAGAGAGAACTGGTAGTTGCCAGATGGGAAAAGGTTTGGGCTCTGGGTGAAAGAGGTGAAGGGACTAAGAAGCACAAATTAGTAGTTAGGAAATAGTCACAGGAAAGTAAGTACAGCAGAGGAGAAATATAGTCAATAATATTGTAATAACTGTGTGTGGTGCTACTTAAGGTGTTAGAAATATCAAAGAGAACATTATGGAAAGTATTTGATTGTCTAACTATACTGTCCACCAAAACCAATACTTAATTTTACAGAATATTAATAATGTTCATGACCTATAATTAAATAGAAAGAAGAAATGTATATATATATATATATATATATTTGTATATATGTATATGTACAGATATAGATACACAGAAAGATAGATATAGATATATAGTAAGTCTTCACTTCACATCATCAGTATGTTCTGTGTAACTGCAACATTAAGTGAAATGGCCATTTTTACCATAAGCTAATTGATATAAACAAGAGCTAAAACCTATGGCATATTTCTGGTCACAGAAAAATGATTTGCTTTTGGGTGGTGAGCACACAATGTTATATGAAGATCATGTATCATGGAAATGCAAACTTGAAATCATATAGTCTTATTAACCAATGTTATCCCAACAAAATTAATTTTAAATATCAAATTTCTAAATAAAGAACCAAAACATTTAAAATAATAACATTAAAATAAATCCAAGCTATACACACAATTAAGAAAGATTAATGAAAATAAGATCATTGTTTTTCAACCTGCTTATTCTAATTCTGGGTCCAAGATGGTCAGGGCAGGCAACTACACTATACTGAGCAGTATGCTTTTCCATTCCAGCAGCAATCACACCCATGACCACACTCACTCTTATGGAACAATTCAGACATACCAACTCACCTAACATGCACAGCTTTGAGATGTGGGAGGAAACTGGAGTATTCAGAGAAAAGCTGGCCATAGAGAGAATGTGAAAACACTACAGATAGTGGCCCCAGCATGGAATTGACTTTTTAAATCAACATTATATAATTAAAGACATTTAACAAAACAATATTATTGGAAGACCTGTTGTATATCTATAGTGACATGCATAATAATGGTTTCTCAAAAATGTTCACCTAAATGCTAAAATCTGTGAATGTGTTAAATTGTGTGTCAAAAGAAGCATTGTAAATATGATTAAAGCCATGTGATTAATCCATTTACATATATTTTTATTCATTATATTTATTTTTATTTTTATCTTTTTATTCTTTTTAATGTTTTAATTAGAGTTTACATTCGATATTATTTTTTAATAGTTTCAGGTTTGCGGCATTCAACATAGGGAGATTATTCTGGATTATCTGGGTGAGTCCAATTGGATCACATGTGTACTCCTATTGATGAGACTATAGAAGAATTGTCAGAAAGATGCAACCTTGCTGTCTGGAAAGATGAAGGAAGGGGTCATGGGCCAAGGAATGCAGGAAGCTTCTAAAAACTGAAAAACAACATCAAGAAAATAGGTTCTTTCTTATAACCTCTAATAATCTTAGTTCAATGAGACCCATCTGGACTTCTAATTTACAGGATTTTAAGGTAATAAATTTGTATTAAGCCACTAAATTTATAGTAATTTTTTACTACAACTAAACACACACACACTCACATACACACACACACATGCACACATACACACACACACACGATGGAAAGATATTTACCAAAATATAATAACATTTACCTTTTTTTACTGTGGTTATAGATATACACATTTGTTATTTATTTTTCTTTTTAATCTATAAAATATTTCAAACAAACAGAATAAATAGAGATATAAATATTATGTCTATTACTAGAAAGATAGGTGGGTAAGTAGATGATAGATGATGATGATAGATAGATAGATAGATAGATAGATAGATAGATAGATAGATAGACTGATCTCCAATTTTACCCAATACCCTCTGCATGCAATTTCCTACCCCATTGCCCTCCTCCTCACAACTACAACTCTAAGATATTATTATTCTTAATTTGGTGTTTAATATTTCCATACTTGTTTTCAAATGTTTACTACTGTTGGGCAGATAAAATGTATTATGCTCACTTTGTTAAAGATAACACGAGGAAGCCGTCGCCCAGGTGATATTAATGTGTGTTGGGGTGGGCTAAAGGCAGGCGGAATCCTTGTAGCCTGGGGCTTGGTTTTGGGATTAAGCCTTTCCTACCCTTTTTGATGTGGGGTGGTGCAATCCAATCATGCCTCAGAAGGTGACTTTAGGTTGGAGACTTCCCTACTTTGTATATTGGATTAAAGGTTGTGAAGCTACACTATAAAATGGGGGCAAAACGGGACTTGGCGCTTGGTTCCTGAGGTTAGCATGAGAGAGCGGAGAGAGTAGAGCCAGCAGCTAAAGGAGGCCACGTGGAGGAGGCCAGGAGAAGCAGCCAAGATGGCGGAGTGCTGAATGAGATGCCAGTTTGTGTAGAGTTTGTATCTGGGATAAGGATGCAGATGGGGAACTGAGGAGAAGAAGGCTGGTGAGCTAGAAACCTTTGATTCTGGAAACTCGGATAAGTCAGTGGCTTTGTGAGCACTGAGTGTGACTGGGTTTTGGAGCCCAGTGTGTATTTTTACTTGCCCGCCGGGTGCAAGGTAGGATTAAAGGCTATGGCCCATCAGTTTTTGGCTCCGCTGTTTCTTTACCGACTGTCCGAATCCAATGAGAACCTGCATGGGCCAGAAGGCTGCTGTGATAGTAGCCCTGGCCCTGCCTGCTGGCTTTACAACTACATAAACATGTACTCTAATCTTCAAAAAATATTTAATATCTACCATGTTTTAACTTAAATGGTATTATAGCCTGTCATTTTGCTAATTGCTTATTTTTTTTGAAAGAACAACAGATACCTTTATTTATTTCTGGAATGTTTATTAATGTAGACAGTCTTACACCATTTTTTAATGCTAAGTGATCCTGGAACTGTTTTAACATTATTGCAGAATATAAGATCAATGCAAAAATGAATTTAATTTTTATACATATTATAATAAACTTAAATATTAAAATAAAATCATATCAATTATACTATATTTCAGTTATAAAAAGTGTTTAAAAGTAATTGAACAAACAATTAGAACGCAATGGAAATCGCAAGAAATATAAAGATTTCCTCCCTGTGGTAAGAACATTTAACATGAGAGCTGCCTTCTTAACAAATTTTTAAGTGCCCAATAAAGTATTGTTACCTAAAACTTATTCATCTTACATAACTGAAACTTTATACCCTTCGAATAGCAACTCCACATTTTCCAGTCCTCCAAAGCTCTGGAAACCACCATTCTACTCTTTGATTCTATAAGTTTGACTATTTTAGATATCCCATATAAGTGGAATCATGCAGTATTTGTTCTTCTGTGACTGGCACAAATAGAGAAAACATATTACAAGAGTTCCTACATACTAGCATTTTATTCTACCTTTGTTTATACATAGAATCATTTTCCTTCATCAGTATAGGTTTCCAATAGAAATCAAGGTTTGAACACTTAATCACAGGTAAATGTCCACAATGAAACATAACCATTAAACTTCAGGCAACAGTAGTAAGATCACAGAAACAATCTTTTTACATCTGAATAAAACAGAACATACCCCGAGTACCATAAATCACATTTACCTACTTATTTAAATTTTGTTCCATTTTAATCACGAAATACTTAAGACATTTATTTAACCTTGAAAATTGACAATTGTGTTACACTTTTTTTTATTTTTTAGATCAGTTTTTATTTTTCAATTACAGTTAATATAGAATATTATATTAGTTTCAAGTGTACACCGCAGTGATTAAACATCACGTAACTTACTAAGTGATCATCTCAATCAGTCTTGTACCCATCTGACAGCATACATAGTTATTATATCCCCATGACTATTCCATTATTATAATTTGTATTTCTTTATCCCTTCATCTTTTTCACCAAACCCTCCATGCCCCCTCCCATCTGGCAACTGTCAAAATATTCTCTATCTATAAGTCTGTTTATGTTCTGCTTATTCATTTATTTTGTCTTTTAGATTCAATTGTTGATAGATATGTATTTATTGCTATTTATTTTTCAAATATTTTATCTTTTTAATTTTTTTCCCTAAAGAAGACCCTTTAACATTTCATGTAATACTGGTTTGGTGGCGATTAATTCTTTTAACTGTTTCTTGTCTAGGAAGTTCTTTATCTGTCTTTTTTATTCTAAATGATAGCTTTTCTTGGTATAGTAATCTTGATTGTAGGTTATTGTTTTTCATCACTTTGAATATTACCAGTTCCTTCTGATCTGAAAAGTTTTTATTGAGGAATCAGCTAATAGTCTTAAGAAAGCTCCCTTGTAAGTAACTAATGCATTTCCCTTGCTGCTTTTAAGGTTCTCTCTTTGGCTTTAACCTTTTGCATTTTAATTATGTGTCTTAGTGTGGGTTCTTTTAGTATCATTTTGTTTGGGACTCTGTGTTACCTGGACTTGTATGTCTATTTCTTTTACCAGGTTAAGGGAGTTTTCCATTATTATTTTTAATAGATTTTTCCATTTCTTGCTCTCTTTTCTTCCTCTGGCACACCCATGATGCAAATGTTGGTATGCTTGAAGTTTTCCAAGAGGCTTTCACTAACCTCATTTTTTTATCCTATTTTCTTTCTTGTTGTTCTGATTGGGTGCTTTTTGCTTCTTATTTTCCAAATCATTGTTTTGATTCTCACCTTCATCTATTCTACTGTTGATTCCTTGTAAATTACTCTTCATTTCAGTTAATGTATCCTTTATTTCTAACTGGTTCTTTTTTATGGTTTACATGTTTGTTTGTTTTTTTAATGCTGGTGTAGTTCTCTCTAAGAGTACATGCTCTTCCCCTAAGTTCATTATATATCCTTTTAACCAGCATTTTGAACTCTGAATTTAGTAGATTGCTTGTCTCCATTTTGTTTAGTTCTTTTTCTGGAGTTTTGTTCTGTACTTTCATTTAGGACATGTTTCTTTGTTTCCTCTGTTTGGGAAACTCCTCATGTTTGTTTTTATATATTAGAGCTGCTACATCTCCTGAGCTTGATAGAGTGGCCTGTTTGTGATAGGTGTCTTGTAGGATCCAGTGGCAAAGCCCCTTCATTCACCTAAACTTGGCATTTCAGGTGTGCCCCACATGAGAGTTTTTACAACCTCTGTTGTAGTTGAGCCTTGATTGCTATTGGCACATCAATGGGAGGTATTTACCTCTAGTCCAGTCAGCTGCAAGGACTGGCTTGGACTAGAAGCCATGGAAGTTCAGCTGTGTAAGGGTCCACCCCACAGAGCAGGACTTATTTCAGCAGGGTTCAGGTGCTCACTAGGTCCACCCCTTGAGTGTGTCACTTGTGGAGGTGGTTGGGTGGTGCTTCAACATTGTCTGAAGCTGTCTATATGATGCACTGTCTTTGGGGCCTCCCAGGAGGTGCATAACAAGGTAACTACCCCCTGTATTCTTCCCAGGGCCACCTGGAATGAGCTAAAAAGCAATTTGCAGATGGTTGTTACTTGTGCTGGACTTGGAGGTGCCCAGGAGAGGCCAATCTTTGAACCACTGTTGGCTGCTGCTAGTGCTGGGCCTGGAGCCATTTACTGAGACACAGAGAGGGTACATCAAGACTTAATGGTACTTGTTTGAGAGATTTTAGAAAAGTCTGAAGCATGAATTAAGACTGGCCATTCATATGGAAAAGTTACTGGAAACAGCTTGAGTGGGCCTACAAGTTGGTGAGGCAGGGTCTTAGGGAATCACCAGGGTGGGACAAAGAGAGTTAGCCAGGTTAATGGAAACTCAGATATGACATCCACCTGCCTGCTGCCTCTGTAGGGGAAGGGTTCAAAAAAGGGACAGTGATCTCTCTACTGTCTGTGAGAAAGCTGCTCCTTTGGTCTTTGTTCCATGCCAGGCACTTCAGTTTCTCCGTATGTGACTGTGATGCCTTTCAAGCTGCTGCCCCCTGTACTGTAGTTCAGAGGGAATGAATTTGAACAAGTCCATATATGGGCCCTTTAAGAGAAATGCCTGGGACTCCAGCAGCCCTTTTTTTCACTCAGTCACAATCCCTGCTGATTTTTACAGCAAGAAATTCTGGGGGCTTCTCTTATTGACACTGGAACCCTGGGCTGTAGGGTCTAGTGTGGGGCTGTGACCTCTGGCTCCTAAAGGGGTACCTCTGCATCCAAGATATTACTCCTGATTTTTATACAAAATATGTGGATATGGGACCAGCCTTTTCTGCATCTTCACCCCTCCTGCAAGTCTTGATAGGTTTCTTCTTCATTTCCTTAGTTGTAGGACTTCTGTTCAGTTAGATTTCAGGTGGTTTTGAGTAATAATGTTCTGTATGTAGTTTACTTATATTTTTGACATGGTTGTGGGAAGATGTGAGTATTGCATTTAGCTATACCACCATCTTGACCAAAAGCCATATGAGTTTCTTATATGTTTTGGATATTAACTGTGTATGAATATATAGTTTGTAAAAAGTTTCTCTTATTTCATAGTTTGTTTTTTCACTCTGTTAATTGTTTACTTTCCTCTACAAAAGATTATATTTAATATAGACTTCTTTGTCTATTTTTGTTTTTGTTGCCTGTGCTTTTACTGTCATATTTAAGAATCATTGCCAAGAAGAATGCCATGAAGCTTTTCCTTTATATTTTCCTCTATAAGTTTTACAGTATCAGGTGTTACATTTAAATTCCTAAACCATTTATAATAGCTTTATTAAGGTATAAATAATGAAAAATATTACACATACTTATTGTGTACTACTTGATGAGTTTGGACATGCTCAAACACCTATGATGCCATTGATACAATCAAGGTCATAGATATGCCCAACATCTCCCAATATTTTTTTGTGTTCCTTAGTTTTTATTGAGGGTACGTATGTATGTTTGTGTGTGTTAATAACAACTAATATTAGATTTACCCTCTTAAAATTTGTTTAAGTGCACAATTCTATATTATTAACTATAAGCACTATACCGTACAACAGATCTCTAGAACTTAGTCATGTAGAATAAACTGAAACTTCATACTCTTGAACAAAATCTCATTATTTACCCCAAGTCCTTTAACACTAATATTGGTTTTAGTGCATCTGTGAGTTTGACTATCTAGACCTTTAATTTAAATATTTGTCTTTCTGTGATTGGCTTGTTCCACTTAGCACGAAGTCCTGCAAGTTTATCCACAGTCACAAATGTCAGTATTTACTTCTTAAAGTTGAATAATACCCCACTGTATGTATATATACTATATCTTCTTTATTATTAATGTCTATGAACACGTGGATTGTTTTCATATTTTTGCTATTGTGAATAATGCTGTATTTAATAGGAAAGTATATATAACTCTTTGAGATCCTGATTTCCATTCTGTTGGATATACTCCCAGAAATGTGAATTTTTTAATTTTTAATTTTCTGAGGAATTATCATATTGTTTTTCCATAGCTAACACACTGCTTTTATTCCCACTAATACAGAACAAGGGTTCCAATTTCTCCGCATCCTTGCCAACACTTGTTATCTTTTGTTTTCTTTATAATAGTCATCTTCACAGGTAGTTTGTATTTACATTACTTTTATACTAAATAATGTTGAACATCTTTCATATACTTGTGTATGGTTTCTTTTGAGAAATGTCTGTTCAAGTCCTTTACCCATTTTAATTGAATTATTAGATTTTTTTGATATTGAGTTTAAGAGTTCCCATATATTTTGAAAATTAACCTCGTATGAGATACATGGTGTGAACACATCTTCTCTCAATCCTTAGGTTGCCTTTTTATTCTGTTGATTATTTTCCTTGCTGTACAGAAGCTTTTTAGTTTGATATGATTCCACATATCTATTTTTTCCTTTTGTTGTCTGTGCTTTTGGTGTCAAATCCAAAAAGAAAGTATTAGTAAGAGCATATCAAGGCGTTTGTTTTATCTTGCCTGACAAGGCAATGGTGTAGTGAATAGAGAGTTGGACGGGGACTTAGAGGACCCAGATTCAAAACCCCAAAGTTGCCAGCTTAATTGTGGGCTCATCTGGTCTGAGCAAGGCTCACCAGCTTGAGGCCAAGGTTGCTGGCTTGAGCAAGGAGTTACTTGGTCTACTGTAGTCCTGTGGTCAAGGCACATATGAGAAAGCAATCAATGAACAACAAAGGTGCTGCAATGAAGAATTGATGTTTCTCATCTTTCTCCCTTCCTGTCTGTTTGTCCCTCTCTCTGTTCCTCTCTCTGTCTCTCTCTATCACTAGCACAAAAAAAGAAGTTTTTTCCTATATTTTCTTCTAAGATCTTTACAGTTTTAAATGTACATTTAAGATTTTAATCTATTTTGAGTTAATTTTTGTGTATTGTATAAGGTAGGGGTCTTATTTCATTTTTTTACATGTGTATACTCTATTCTTAACATCATTTGAAGAGACTATCCTTTCCCCAGTCTGTACTTTTGTATCCTTGTCAAATCTTAGTTGATGATACATGCTTGAGTTTATTTTGGGGCTTTCTATTCTGTTTTATTGCTCTATGTGTCTGTCCTTATGCTAGTACCATACTGTTTTAATTACTTGTGGTTCTGTAATACATTTTGAAATTTACATGTGTGATACCTCAAAAGTTTTTTATTATCAAAACTATAACTATAAGCACTATACTGGACAACAGATCTTTGGCTATTTAAAGCCTTCTGTGGTTCTCTGTAAATTTTAGGATTGTTTTTTATATTTTTGCAAAAAAAATTATTAGGACTTCAATGGGGGTAGTATTAAATTTGTAGATTGTTTGAAGTAATATGGTTATTATAACAGTATTAAATAATTTTGTCCATGATGACAGAATATTTTTTCATCCATTTGTGTCTTATTTGCTTTCTTTAATCCATGTATTTCATGTGCAAGTATTTCACCTGTTTGAATAATTTTATTTATAAGTATTTTATCCTTTTTAATAATACTGTATGTGGAATTGTTTTCCTTGTTTTTATTTTAGATGATTAGTTGTTACTATATAGAAATGCAACTCATTTTTGTATGTTGAATTTGTATCCTGCAAATTTATGAAATATATTTATTAGTCTAACTTTTTAATGGCATGTTTAAAGTTTCTACCTATCATCTCATCTGCAAATATAATTTTATTTATTTATTTTTAATTTGGATCCTTTCATTTTTTGGGGGGGTTTGCTTAATTTCTCTGAGAGGGACTCCCAGTAGTGTGTTGATTAGAAGCAGTGAAAGTAACCATTCTTTTTTTGTTCCTGATGTTAGAGGAAGATTATATTTTTTATTGTTTAGTATGTTAGCTGTGGGCTTGTCATATATGGCCTTTAATATTTTGAGGTACATTTTTTGACACTTTATTCAGTGTTTTTATCATAAAAAGCTGTTAAATTTTGTCAAATGCTTTTCTGCAGTTATTAAAATAATCATGTGATTTTTTTTTCCTCATTCTGTTAATGTGGTGTGTCACATAGATTGATTTGCATATGTTGAACTATCTTTACCTGCCAAGGAAAAATCCCACTTTATTATGGTAAATTATCCTTCTAATATACTGCAGAATTTGGTTTGCTAATAACTTGTTGAGGATTTTTGCATTTATATTCATCAGGGATACTGGCCTATAATTTTCTTTTAGTGTAGTCTCCTTGTCTGGTTTTTGTATCAGAGTGATGGTTGGCCTCAAAAAATGACTTTCAAGTATTTCCTACTCTTCTAATTTTTTTTGGAAGAGTCAAAAAGGAATTGATATTATTTTTTAAATGTTTGGTAAAATGCACTATGGAAGCCGCCTGGTCCTTGACTTGTCTTTGTTGAAAGGTTTTGGATTATTATTTAATCTTCTTTCTTGTAATTGGTCCTTTCAGATTTTCTATTTCTTTTTGATGCAGTTTTGGTAAGTTGTACATTTCTAAGAATGTATCCCTTTTTTAGGTTGTCCAATGTTTTGGAGTGTAATTGTTCATATTATTCTCATGATTCTTTGTATCTGTATGGTATCAGTTGTAATGTCCCCTCTTTCATTTCTTATTTTACTAATTTGAATTTATTAGACTACCTTAAGGTTTGTCAATTTCAATGAGCTTTTCAAAAACTCAACTTTTGGTTAAACTGATATTTTCCTATTGTTTTCTTAGTCTGTATTTTATTTTTGTCTTAAACTTTATTATTTCTTTTTTGTTGTTAACATTGGGCTTAATATGTTTGTCTTTACCTCATATTTTATAATGTAAAATGAGGTTGCTTGGAATCTTTTTTCTTTTCTAATGTAAGCATTCATTACTATAAATTTCTCATTTAGTACTTTTGCTATATTCCATATGTGTAGTTATTTTCATTTTTATTTGTTTCAAGATATTTCTAGCCTGACCTGTGGTGGCGCAGTGGATAAAGCATCGACCTGGAAATGCTGAGGTCGCCTGTTCGAAACCCTGGGCTTGCCTGGTCAAGGCACATATGGGAGTTGATGCTTCTGGCTCCTCCCCCTTTCTCTCTCTCTCTGTCTCTCTCCTCTCTCTCTCTCTCTCTCTCTCTCCCCTCTCTAAAAATGAATAAATAAAATTTTAAAAAAAAGTAAAAAAAAGTAAAATCAATACTTAAAAAAATAAATTATTTAAAAAAATAAAAAAATTAAAAAAAAAAGATATTTCTATTTCCTCTTGATTTCTTCTTTGACTTATCAATCATTCATAAGTGTTTTGTTAAATATTCACATATTTCTCAATCTTCTAGTTTTCCTTTTTTATTTATTTCTACTTTCATATCACTGTGAAAAAATACTTGGTATGGTTTCAGTCTTAAATTTGTTAATACTTGTTTTGTGGCCTCACATGAAATTTTTCCCGGAGAATGTTTTCTTGTGCACTTCAGAAGAATCTGTATTTTGTTGCTGTTAGGTAGAAGAATATTCTCCATATCCATATTAATTCTCTTTGTTCTGCAGTGTTTTTCAAGTCTGTTGCTTCCTTATTGGTTTTCTGTCTTCATGTTCAAACCATTGTTTAAACTGAGGTACTGGCACATACCACAATTATTGTATTGCTGTCTATTTCTTCTTTACATTCAGTTAATATTTGTTTTCTATAATTAAGTATTCTGATGTTGGTGTATACATATTTATAATTGTCATATTTTCCTAATAAATTGATCCTTTATTCATGAATTTCTTTTATAGTTTTTGATATAAAGTCTATTTTGTCTGGTATAGGTATAACCACCTATATTCTACCTTGTTTGCCATTTGCATGAATTATGTTTTTTCATTCCTCCACTTTCAGCTTTTATGGGTACTTAAATCTAAAGTAAGGATCTTATAGAAAGGCCTTGTTTAATTTTTCAGACACTAATGTCTTTTGATTTAGGAATCAATTAATTTGTGTTTAATGGGATTATTGATATAAATGAACTTATCATTATTGCCTTTTTGTTGTATTGTAATGTCTTGCATTTTTCCTCTTTCTGGTTTTCTTTGTTTTACTGATTTTTTGTGGTAATACTTGATACCTTTATCTTTTTCTTTTGTGTATGTTTTATATGTAATTTTTGTGTGGTAACCACAAAGTCTATATAAAACATATTATAGTTATAATAGTCTACTTTAAATTTATAACCTTTTAACATCAATAACATACAAACTGTACACATTATTTCTTTGCATACACACATTTTACTGATGTTACAATTTACATATTTTAAATTTTGTGTCAACATATTTTATAGTCATAGTTATTTTTAATATTTTTCGTTTAACATTTATACTAACATTGAAAGTTATATACCAACCACTGTTACAATATTATATTATTCTGTATTTATTTATGTATGTTTTCCATTAACCAGTGAGTTTTTTATTTTTTTGGTTTTTTTATTTTTATTTAATTAATTGTGTTTACATAGATTCTAAGGTCACCCTGAATGCATCCTCAGTCCCCCATATTCCTCTCAGTATCTCCCCTGACCCCTCCATACAGTGCCCTCCCCCTTCCCTTCAGGTGTATCTCCTCCTGTCATCTCCTTTCCCTCTGTCCTCTTTTCCTCTGGTCTCTTTAATCCCTCCTCTGTCTCAGTTCTGTTCCTCAGTTCTCATTATTCCTTGGATTCCTCAAATGAGTGAGGTCATATGATATTTTTCTTTCTATGCTTGGCTTATTTCACTCAACATAATAGTTTCCAGGTCCTTCCATATTGTTGCAAAAGGTAATATTTTCTTCTTTTTCATAGCTCCATAGTATTCCATTGTATATATGTACCAAAGCTTTTTAATCTACTCATCCACTGATGGACACTTGGGCTGTTTCTAGAACTTCACTATTGTAAACAATGCTGCCATAAACATGGGGATACATTCCTTTTTTTTTTCAGTTGGTGATATGGTGCCCTTGGAATATATTCCTATAAGTGGGATGGCTGGGTCAAAGGGCAGTTACATTTTTAATTTTTTGAGGAATCTCCATACTGTTTTCCACAGTAGCTGAACCAGTCTGCATTCCCACCAGCAGTGCAGGAGGGTTCCCCTTTCTTCACATCCTCGCCAGCACCTATCGTGTGTTGTTTTGTTAATGAGCGCCATTCTGACTGGTGTGAGGTGGTATCTCCCTGCGGTTTTAATTTGCATTTCTCTAATGATTAGTGATGTTGAACATTTTTCCATCTATATATTGGCCATCTGTATGTCCTCTTTGGAGAAGTGTCTATTCATTTCTTGTGCCCATTTTTTGATTCGATTGTTTGTCTGCCTGGTGTTGAGTTTTACAAGTTCTTTATAATTTTAGTTATTAAACCCTGATCAGATGTATTGTCGAATATGTTCTCCTGTTGTGTGGTTTGTCTTTTTATTCTGTTCATATTGTCTTTAGCTGTGCAAAAGCTTTTTAGTTTGATATAGTCCCATTTGTTTATCCTGTCTTTTATTTCATTTGCCTGTGAAGATAAATCAGGAAATATATTGCTGTGATAGATGGTGGTGAGCTTACTCCATATGTTTTCTTCTAGGATGCTTATGGTTTCATGACTTACATTTAAGTCCTTTATCCATTTTGAGTTTATTTTTTTGCATGGTGTAAGTTGGTGGTCTAGTTTTATTTTTTTTGCAGGTAGCTGTCCAGTTTTCACAACACCATTTCTTAAAGAGACTGTCTTTACTCCATTGTGTGCTCTTACCTCCTTTGTCAAATATCAATTGTCCATAAAGATGTGGGTTTATTTCTGAGTTCTCTGTTCTGTTCCACTCATCTATACGCCTGTTCTTATGCCAGTATCAAGCTGTTTTGAGTACAATGGCCTTCTAGTATAACTTGATATCAGGAAGTGTGATGCCTCCCACTTTATTCTTCTTTTTCAAGATTGCTGAGGCTATTTGTGTTCTATTTTGGTTCCATATAAACTTTTGAAATATGTGTTCTATATCTTTAAAGTATGTCATTGGTATTTTAATTGGTATTGCATTGAATTTATAAATGCTTTAGGTAATATAGACATTTTAATAATGTTTATTCTTCCTAACCATGAGCACGGTATATGCTTCCACTTGTTTGTATCTTCCGTGACTTCTCTTATCAATGTTTTATAATTTTCTGAGTACAAGTCTTTAACCTCCTTGGTTAAATTTACCTCTAGGAACGTTATTTTGTTTTGTTGCAATAGTGAAGGGGATTTTTTCCTTAATTTCTCTTTCTGACAGTTCACTGTTTGTGTATAAGAATGCCTCTGATTTCTGTGTATTAATTTTATATCCTGCCACCTGCTGAATTCATTTATTAGGTCCAGTACTTTTTTTGACTGAGACTTTAGGGTTTTCTATATACAGTATCATATCATCAGCAAATAATGATAGTTTTACTTCTTCTTTTCCAACTTGGATGCCTTCTATTTCTTCTTCTTTTCTGATTGCTGTAGCTAGGACTTCCAGGACTATGTTAAATAAGAGTGGTGAAAGGGGGCACCCCTGCTTTGTTCCTGATTTTAGGAAAATTGCTTTTAATTTTTGTCCATTAATTATGATGTAGGCTGTGCGTTTGGCATAGATGGCCTTTATCTTGTTGAAGTATGTTTCCTGTATTCCCACTTTGCTAAGAGTTTTGATCATAAATGGGTGCTGGATTTTATCAAATGCTTTTTCTTCATCTATTGAAATTACCATGTGGTTTTTCTCCTTCCTTTTTTTAACGTGGTGAGTCACATTAATTGATTTATGAATGTTGTAACATCTTTGCCTCCCCAAAATAAATCCCACTTGATCATGATGTATGATTTTTTTATGTATTGCTGGATCCAGTTTGCTAATATTTTATTGAGGATTTTAGCATCAAAATTCATCAGGGATATTGGCCTATAATTTTATTTCTTTGTGTTGTCTTTGCCTGGTTTTGGAATCAGAATTATGCTCGCCTCATAAAAGAAACTGTGAAGTGTTCTGTCCTCTTGAATTTATTGAAATAGCTTGAGAAGAATAAGAGTTAGTTCTTCTTTGAATATTTGGTAGAATTCACCAGTGAAGACATCGGGCCCAGGGGTTTTGTTTTTTGGGAGCTTCTTGATAACTGTTTTGATCTCGTTTGTTTTAATTGGTCTGTTTAGGTTTTCTGATTCTTCCAGATCAATTTTTGGAAGATTATATGTTTCAAGAAAATTGTCCATTTCACCTAGGTTGTTTAATTTTTTGGTATACAGTTCTTCATATTATTTTCTTAATTTTTTTTTTTATTTCTGTTGTGTCAGTTGCTATTTCTCCACTCTCATTTCTAATTTTACTTATTTGAGTCCTCTCTCTTTTCTTGGTGAGTCTCATTAAAGGTTTATTGATCTTGTTTACTCTTTCAAAGAACCAGCTCTTGGTTTCATTGATCCTCTGTATTGTTTCTTTAACCTCTATATCATTTATTTCTGCTCTGATCTTTATTATTTCCTTCCTTCTACTACCTCTGGGCCTTACTTGCTATTCTTTATCTAGTTCTTTTAGATGAAGGATAAGGTTGTTTATTTGAGCTTTTTCAAGCTTCTTAAGGAATGCCTGTAGTGCTGTGAACTTCCCTCTCAGGACTGCTTTTGCTGTGTCCCATAAATTTTCAGTGGTTGTATGTTCATTATCATTTGTTTCTAGGAATTATTTTATTTCTTCTTTGATTTCACTGTTAATCCATTTGTTGTTTAATAACATGCTATTTAGTTTCCATATGTTTGAGTATTTTTCAGTTTTCTATTGTGGTTGATTTCCAGTTTTGTGCCATTGTGATCAGAGATAATGCTTGATATGATTCAATCTTCTTAAATTTGTTGAGACTGCTTTTGTGTCCTAACACACATGTGGTCTATCCTAGAGAATGTACCACTTGAAAAGAATGTATATTCTGCTGCCTTATAGTGAAAGGTTCTAACGATATCTATTAAATCAAGTTGATCTAGTATGTCCTTTAAGTCTGCTGTTTCTTTGTTAATTTTCTTTCTTGAGGATCTATCTCGTGATGTTAGTGGGGTATTGAAATTTCCTACTATTATAGTATTGTTGTTGATCTCACATCTTATATCCATGAAAGTCTGCTTTATATATTTAGGTGCTCATATATTAGGTGCATAGATATGTATGATTGTTATATCTTCCTGTTGGATTGCTCCCTTTATCATTATGTAGTGACCTTTTTTATCTCTTACTATAGCCTTGGTTTTAAAGTCCATTTTGTCTGATATAAGTATAGCTACCTCAGCTTTTTTTCCTTTCTATTTGCATGAATTTTTTCCCCCATCCTTTTACCTTCAGTCTATGTGCATCTTTTGTTTTAAGGTGTGTCTCTTTTAGACAGCATATATACGGGTCCTGTTTTCTTATCCATTTACATTTAACATTATTATTGATATGTAGTTGTTAATTGCCATTTTACTCTTTAAAGCTGTATTCCTCTTTTGCTATATTCTTTTCCCACTTTGATCTGTTTACAACAGGCCCCTTAACATTTCTTGGAGCATTAGTTTGGTTGTAATAAATTCATTTAGTTTTTTTTTTTTTTTGTCTGGGAAGCTTTTTATTTCTCCTTCAATTTTAAATGATAGCCTTGCTGGATAAAGTAGTTTCAGTTGTAGGCTCTTGTTCTGCATTATTTGAATATTTCTTGCCATTCCCTTCTGGCCTCAAGTGTTTCTGTTGAGAAGTCGGAAGTCATCCTTATGGGGGCTCCTTTGTAGGTGTTAGCATTTTTTTTCTCTAGCAGCTTTTAATATTTTCTCTTTATCACTTAGCTTTAGTATTTTAATTATGATTTGTTTTTGTGTAGGTTTCTTTGGGTTTCTCTTTAATGGAGTTCTCTGTGCTTCTTAAACTTGTGAGACCCTTCCTTGTATCAATTTAGGGAAGTTTTCAGCTATGATTTGGTTGAATAAAGTTTCTATCCCTTGTTAATTCTCTTCATCTTCAGGAACCCATTTGATATGGATGTTATTTCTCTTCATGTTGTCACAGAGCTCTCTTAGATTTTCCTCAGACTATTTGAGTCTCTTTTCTTTTTTCTGCTCTGCTTCCATGTCTTTGTTCATCTTGTCCTCCAACTCACTGATTCAATCCTCAGCTTTATCCATCCTGCTTTTAATTCTTTCCATTCTGGTCTTCATTTCTGATACTGTATTTGTCATCTCTGATTGATTCTTTTTGTTTGTTTTCTTCTCAGTTTTCTTAACTGGGTGGTAGTCTGTTTACTGATCTCAGCAGGGGGCTTATTTGAAACTGTATCCAGGAATGCTGTGGGCATAACATGAGACTCTGAAGGTCTCTTCTGCCAGTCACTGTCTCTAGGGGTGGGGTGCTTTCTCCACTGCAGTAGGGGGAGGTGTATCTCAGATCTCCATGCAGAACTGAGTTACTGCCCCTCTTCCCCACTTCTTGTTTTCAGCTGTGTCTTGTTGCACTAATTGGAGCTGGAGAGAAATCTTGAGATGGGTGACCCAGAACCACTTTAGTCTTGTTTTATGTGGAAGTATTAACCTCTTCCCCAGTTATGACCACCTCCAGCACTGGATGAGTCAGCTTCTCAGGTCCTCCTATGCATTCCTCTGCCCATCACAGTCTGTCTCTCTCTCCCTCCTTTCCTCTTGGAAGATAAGCCAGCCCTTTATACACACCTCATCCCCTGGTCCCCAGGCAAGTGGCTGTGAGAGATATTTTCTACTCTTTTTCTTGCCATTCCCTTCTGTTCGTTCCTGTAAGCAGAGGAGACCCACTGCTCCTCGGCACTCCCTACCAGGTTCGATGCTGCTTCTTCTTTGCTCCTTGGTTTTTGAGAGCTGTTCTTGTAGTACAGAGTTAGTTTTTCATGCTGATTGTTCCTAAATTAATTTGTAATCCAGTTTGATGGTGTGAGCTGGGAGTCTGTGCATCTGCACTCTGCTGCCATCTTCAGGTTCCCACCAGTGAGTTTTATATGCTTTTGTATTACTATTTAATGTCTTTTCATTTCAACTTAAGTATCCTACTTTAATATTTCTTGTAAGATATAGATCTAGTGGTGCTGAACTCTCAGTTTTTATTTGTTTGACAAGTCTTTATCCTCCATTTTGGAAAACGACTTTTACAGATACACTATTATTATTGCTCAGCAGATTTTTTTCCTTTCAACACTTTTAATAGTATCATCCAACTCCCTTTAGACTGAAAAGAATCTGCTGGGAAATCCACTGATAACTTTATGGTGTTTCTCTGTACATGAGAAATCTCTTTTACCTTGCTACTTTCAGAGCTATCTTTGTCTTTGACTGTTAAATTTTTTATTATAATATCTCTCAGTTTAAACTTTTCAAAATATCTTTTTTCAAATTATTGGGCTTCCTAAATATTAACATACATTACTTTTTTTAGATTTAGGAGGTTTTCGGCCATTATGTCTTAGAATAAGTTTTCTACTCTTCTTTCTTTGTTTGTTCCTTCTGGGAGTCCCATAATGTGAATGACTATTTTTAAAGTGTTTCATAAGTCCCTTAAGCTTTCTTCATTCTTTTTCATTTTTTTATCACTTTGAACTGGATGATTTTCAGTGACCTGTCTTAATTTCACTATTTCTTCAACTTGATCTAATCTGCTTTCAAACCATTCTATTGAATGTCTTTGTTCAGTGATTGTATTATTTAGCTCTATAATTTTGTTTGTTACCTTTTTTATATTTTTGTCTCTTTATTAAAATTCTTCTTTATTAATTGTCATCTTGATCTTGTTGAGCAGCCTTATGATACTTACTTTGAATTTTCTGTCAGGTAGATTATCTCCTTATTGTTAAAATTAGTTTTTGTAAATTTATTTAGTTCCTTTATTTAAACATCTTTCCCCGTTTCTTCATTTTTATTGCCTCTTCGTGTTGGCATCTGTGCACTAGAAAAAAAATATCCACCGCTCTTAATCTTAATGAACTAGAGTCATACAGAAATGAACCCCCAACAATCAGCCCTGCCACAGATTCTAGCGGACTCTTCATAACTTTGTTAATAGTCTAAATTGCCATCTTTGTTTTAGCAGCTGTCAGGAATCTAGAGTATTCTAGATTCTTTCAGCCTTGAGACAGGTAAGATAAAATCCAGTCTTCCAGGAATTCTTTGGAAAAGCAAGAGCTTTGAATGTGTGGTCCAACCCTTTTCCCTCCCCAAGGAGAAGCTGAAGTCTGAGGATTTTTCTCATATTCATTATGTGCTGATTGGAGTTAGAGGCTATGGCAACTTATCTCATGCTAATTCAAACTGCTATCTTTGTTCACCCTTGCTCCCAGATATGTAGAGTATGCCAGGTTCTGTCTGTACTCTGAGACAGGTGAGGCAGAAAAAAGTCCCACAAACAGCCTTGGAAAGATTGGCATGTTGTCTGACTTGTGGTGGCATGGCAGGTAAAGCATCAACTTGGAACGCTGATGTCACTAGTTCAAAAACCTGGGCTTGCCTTGTCAAGGCATATATGGGAGTTGAGGTTTCCTGATCCTCCTTTTTTTTTTTCTCTTTCTCTCTTTCTCTCCCCTCTCTAAAAGGAATAAATAAAAATATTCTTTTAAGAAAGGTTGGCATGTTAAGCATACAATTCAACTCTTTCCCTGCCCAATGAGATGTTAAAGGTCTGTGGATTTCCTTATGATTGTATGGTTCTGTGCCAGGGGTAAGAATTATGGTAAGAGATTTTCTTGAATTAAGTAATTATAATAAGAGGTATAATTATGTTTTTCAGGCCCTGGCTGGTTGGCTCAGTGGTAGAGCGTCGGCCTGGCATGCAGAAGTCCCAGGTTTGATTTCTGGCCAGGGCACACAGGAGAAGTGCCCATCTACTTCTCCACCCCTCCCCCTCTCCTTCCTCTCTGTCTCTCTCTTCCCCTCCCGCAGTGAGGTTCCATTGGAGCAAAGATGTCCTGGGTGCTGGGGATGGCTCCTTGGCCTCTGCCCCAGGCACTGGAGTGGCTCTGGTCGTGACAGAGTGACACCCCGGAGGGGCAGAGCATCGCCCCCTGGTGGGCAGTGCCGGGTGGATCCCGGTCAGGCGCATGCAGGAGTCTGTCTGACTGTCTCTCCCAGTTTCCAGCTTCGGAAAAGTACAAAAAAAAATATGTTTTTCATTGTTTGTGCTCTTTTTGCCTTGCTTAAGATATTGTTGCTTATTTCTAAGTCATATTTTCTAAATATTCTATTTTTTCCATTTTTAAAAATATTTTATTTTCAAATTTACATCTATAGGCTATTTGAAACTGGTTTGAAGGTATGGTATCAAGAAACAATCTAATTTTATTTTTCCATGTGGATTGCTAGTTGTTCCATAACCATTTATTGAAGAAACTTATCTTTTTCCCATTGGTGTGCATCAAGTTTCTATATATGTTTGTGTTGTTTCTGAGATTGGTCTTTCTGCCCATCCTTATAACAATACAACACTGCTTTAATAGAGAATTTTATAGTAAATTTTGTTATCTTATAGAATGAATTCCACACATTTTCTCACCATCTTGTCCTTTAAAACTTCCTTATATATCCATGCTCTTTTAATCTTCCATATGAATTTTAGAATGAGCTTACTTACACACATACACAGATACATCCTCTTTTGAGTTTGTTTCAAATTATTTTTTTATTTTTTTATTTTATTTAGAAAATTAACCTTATCAAGGTTACATTGATCAATAAGAGTACATACATTTCAGGTAAACATTTTTATAGCATTTAAACTGTTGATTATGTTGTGTACCCATCATTCAATTGTTTCAAATTATATTAAAGTTTAAATTGACTTTAAAGGAATTGCCCTTTCCAAAATACAATGCTGATTCCAATTGATTTTTTTAACTTTACTGAACTCTTTAAATCTGATTACTGTTCTTCTGTCTTACATGTTAGTACAGTGAATACTTTTACTTCTCTCGTATTTTTATATCCCTCAAATTAGTCATTATCAGTATTGATGCTTTATAGAGTAAATGCTTGTTAAATTTACTCATGATTACTAATTTCTTCTTTTCTTTTTAATGAATCAATAGAGTGACATTGGTTAAAAAATATTATACAGGTCTCATGTGTACAATTCCACAATGCATCGTTTGTACATTGATGTTTACTAATTTCTTATTTGCCAGGTCTTCTTAAACCTCACTCTTTTTCCTGATTTCAGTGCTATATATTATTTCTCCCTCACTTTAAAGCCCTTATTCTACTTTCTTCTGACTTCAATTGTTGCTATTGAGAGCTCTATTGTAAGACTAATTGTTATTCCTTTCAGATAAGTGGTCTTTTTTTCTGCTGCCTTTTAAGATCTTCTCTTTGTCCTTGGTATTTTGTAGCTTCGTTTTGATGAGACTAACTATAGATTATTTCTATTTTTCCTGCTAGGGAGCTATGGTACTTCCAAAATGTGCCTTTAAGCCTTTGATCAATGCTGAAAAATTCTTAGTCACTATTTTCTTGACTTTTGCCTCATTCTCAGTCTCTCTATTCTTTTTTTTTTTAGTCTCCCTATTCTTGTTGAAATACAAATTATTATTTATAATACGTCTGCTCACATAGTTTCTTAATACTCTTTAATGTTTTCAGCAATTTCTCTTTTTTCTATAATGATTTCAAACATTCTAATTTAATGAGCTATATCTGAATGTCCTATTTTGTGATGTTTTTAGAATTCTAATCTTGCTCTTTATTATATTTACACTTATAAATACATATTGTGATATGTTTTTTAATGTGATTTTGGTATATGAACTCTTCTTCAGCAGGATTTTATGTGAAAATTTTTTGTGACCTGGATTTATCAGTGGACAATTTTACCTGGACCTAATTTTATGTTAAATCTTTGGCTAAAGAGTTCCTTAACCCTTCAGGCAGCATAAATTAAAACTCCTCAACCCTGTGTGATATAACCTAATGTTGAAAATTTTCAGGAGAGTCTTTTTCGTCATACTGATTCCAGATAATGATAGAATTTTTTGTTATTTCTTTGTATTATTGTATGTAATCTTTTCTAGACAACTTTTTCATTGAGGTTGTAGTCCTTCAGGATTTTGGTTTCAAATGAGAATTACTTTACATTAACCCAAGGTTTTTATCTCTTGTCCCCAGATAGATGTTAAAACACAAGCCTTTAGAGCAGTGGTCTCCAACCCCCGGGCCACGGACAAGTAGTGGTCCGTGGACCATTTGGTACCGGTCTGCAGAGAAAGAATAAAAAACTTACATTATTTCCATTTTATTGATATTTAAGCCTGAATGATGTTTTATTTTTAAAAAATGACCAGATTCTCTTTGTTACATCCATCTAAGACACACTCTTGATGCTTGTCTTGGTCATGTGACACATTTTCCGTCCGACCCTAAAGGCCGATCCATGAAAATATTTTATGACATTAAACCGGTCCATGGCCCTAAAACGGTTGGGGATCACTGCTTTAGAGTACTGATCCTGATGCTACTGCTATCGTTCTAGAGCATCCATATCATAAAATATCTGCTTACCTCTCTTACTTTTCTTTTTATATCTGACAATATTCCACACTTTCCTGAAGTTCTGTATTTAACAGATCATTTGTTATAATTTATCTAATCCTTCTAAATCTTTGTAGTGGGTTTGCACAGTATTTAGTCCATATTATGTCCCTCAATATTACTTTTAAAATAAAATTTTTTAATTTATTTTTACAGTTGGATAGATGAAAACCTAAAGGAAATTTTAATACAATATTGGAATATAAAACACTTTCAAATAAAGACACAAAGCCCTGGCCGGTTGGCTCAGCGGTAGAGCGTCGGCCTAGCGTGCGGAGGACCCGGGTTCGATTCCCGGCCAGGGCACACAGGAGAAGCGCCCATTTGCTTCTCCACACCTCCGCCGCGCTTTCCTCTCTGTCTCTCTCTTCCCCTCCCGCAGCCAAGGCTCCATTGGAGCAGAGATGGCCCGGGCGCTGGGGATGGCTCTGTGGCCTCTGCCTCAGGCGCTGGAGTGGCTCTGGTCACAACATGGCGACACCCAGGATGGGCAGATTATCGCCCCCTGGTGGGCAGAGCGTCGCCCCATGGTGGGCGTGCTGGGTGGATCCCGGTCGGGCGCATGCGGGAGTCTGTCTGACTGTCTCTCCCCGTTTCCAGCTTCAGAAAAATGCAAAAAAAAATAAAATAAAAAAAATAAAAAATAAAAAGACACAAAACCTAGAATCTCTGAAGAAAATATTTGATGAATTTAACTACATAAAAATGAAAACCTTTTATATGGCAAAAATTGCCATTAAAAAACAGAAAGCAAATGGCAAACTAACAATAAATATTTGCTATATATTTAACAAGAAAAAAGATTAATTTCTTTCATATTCAAAGAACTATTAAAATTTGATAAGAAAAAGAAGTAAAAAGAAAATGAACACTCCACTAAAGTAAAAATGCAAATTACCAGTAAACATACATATACATATTAACTAACTTGTAATTTTTAAAATAAAACACCATTTTTAAAATTTTTTTCTTAATTATTTTTAAGACTTTATTCATTTTAGAGAGAGAGATAGAGAGAAGAGAAAAGGGGGGGAGCAGGAAGCATCAACTCCCATATATGCCTTGACCAGGCAAGCCCAGGGTTTCAAACTGGCAACCTCAGTATTCCAGGTCTACACTTTATCCACTGCGCCACCACAGGTCAGGCCCATTTTTTGTTCTTTAAAATATATTTTATTGAATTTATTGAGGTAACATTGGTTACTTAAATAGTTTTAAATGTATAATTATATAACACACCATCTGTACATTGTATTATGTTTACTATCCATAGTGTAATTTCCTTCTGTCACCATTTCTTTATTTTTTACCCTCTTTTACTTGCCCCCACCACCCATCAATCTGATAATCACCATACTGATCTCTGTGTCTATGAGTTTTTTGAACATCTTTTATTTCTACCTATCAGACTGACAAAGACTATGATAGTATTAATATTTTAAAAATCTATATATGGTTTTGTAGATATACAATAATAGTACAACTGCATAAAACCTTTCTGGAAATATATATGAGAAACTTAAGTGACTAGTAGCTACTACAGTGAGTAAAGGTATAAGGGTTAGGAAAGTTAATTGGTATATTTGCTCTCCATTGTCTCTTAATGGTTTCCTGACATTGCCCTTTGAAATGCTTCCAAGAAGTTTATCTTTGCAAGAGCCCTGGGAGGCATCCCTAGAAGCATTTGGGAGAAGCCCAGCCCTGGGAACCATTCAGGAAGAGCGCAAAGATTAAGAAAGGAGACAGCCAGTCTGAACCACTCTGTCACAGAAAGAATACAAATATAGGGAAAAAGACAAATAGTCTGGTTTCAAGAACAGAGCACCTGTTAGCCCCTTGCCTAGGTGACTAACTGCACCAGACTTTGCTCCTTTTCATCATTACTAACAGCCCCTAAACCCTGCAGAAAGAGCCAGCACCATAAAAGTGTTAGGGCAGGCTTTGGATGCAGTAAAGCTGCATGTGATGCGGTGAGGCCCCCTGCCTTCTTGGATTTGCTGGCAATTTGATTAAAGATACTTTATATTCTTCAGTTCTCATCTTTGTGTAAATTTATGTTCTCAACGATTGGAAAGCCCAAGCTCTGGCTTTGTGTGGTTTCAGAGGAAGGAGGATTTTATTGTTCATCTTTTTCTTTACTGTTTGAATTGTCACATGAGCAAGGATTATTTTTAAATGATAAAAACTCCATACCAAGAGCAATAATAACAATAATAAATGCCAAAAAGAATAGTACTCCATGGCATAAGTATAGGGAAGCAAAGAGGAGAGGAGGAAGGAAGGCTAAGATCCAACCAAGCATTGAGCTAGTGTGTTTTCTGGCTGTTTATAGAGATACTGTCTATATAGACATGAGGGATAAATTGACTGTGAGGCTGCAGGCTTGTCAATGGTGAGCAGTGATGCATAATTAATCTATGTGCTTCTGTGTTGAAAGTGTTACTGCATTACTTTTTTACACTGTAATACTCTGTTAATTTGACAATTTTCATTTTTGTGCACATTAATTGCAATTGCACTCTAACTTTCTATCCTTACTTCAAGAATACAGGTGGCAGCCATTATCATTAGCTATTCACCAAGAGCAGAGAAAAGACATTAAAAAATATTTATTAATATAAAGAAAAAAAGTAAATAGGCATATGTTAGCAAGAAATAAGTTTTGATATAATCAAATGTAACTGAATCCCTTTTTCTTTAGCTTAACCTAGAAACCCCTTAATCTCAGATCCAAATGTTCAAGTTCCCCTAAGATAGTGCCTTATCATTTTCATAAGGCTTATATTGCACAGGTTGAGAACAGAGAAGAAAGCTCTGTCATTAAACTGGGTCCAGACCTTGGCTCTACCAATTCCTAGCTGTGTAAACTTGAGTAAATTGCTTACACTTTCAGACAGTTTTTTTATTTGTAAAATGGAGATCAGAAAAGTACAGATAAGTGTTGTTAGGACAGCTGATTAACACATAAAACACTTAGTATGGTGGCTAACACATGGTAACTAATCTGTAAATGTTAGCTATTATTATTGTGAGTAATCAATCAGTTATATATCGAGGGCCCACAACCATGTCAAGACAATGTGAGGGATACTCTAACATCTTATAATGTTTCTGAATGAAAAGGTATATAAATTCAAAGATGCAGTTATTGAAATCCTATACTGTCTATTGCCAGTACCCAATAGCCTTACTCTCAAAATCAAAGTTTCAGCAGTTAAGACCCAAAGCACAAAGCTTCTATTGTCAACAGTGCATTTACTAAGGCAACATTTTCAAAAGGTGGTAGGAGGTAGCATCATGGTCATGGAAAGAAAAGTAAATTCAGTACGTAGAAAAAAGAAAACAGGTCTTCATTGGGGATTAATTGTCCAAATTTATAACATGGGTATGATCTAAAAACAAGTCACTGACTGCACTGTAAAGGCTTTATAAATCCCACCCTAGCACTGGTTGGTTTCATTGATTTTGTATGGGCCTCAGCAGCTAGCTAGCCAGGACATAGCAACAGAGGAGGAAGGGTCAACTCTTCCACAAGTATTCCCAAGAAAGAAAAATAAGTCAATCTAGTGGTTTGTAAATGAAAGACAGCTATATCTGATGGTGCTGGAGGTGGTGGTAAGTTGATGATAATGTCTACATGACTACCAATGAATCTCAAAATTGCTTCATGCATTATGAATAAAAAATTGAGACTAATCAAAATTTAATAGAAGCACAAAGTGTTATTAACTATAAAAGGACCTTAAGTTCTTCAAAGTATGGTCCATGGCCTGTGAACATCAAAATTTCTTTCAAGTAGGTACTTGTTAAAATGAAGATTCCTAGGCTTGTTTGAATGGTGATATCTTCATTTTAATCATGTCTTTAGAGACAAAAATTTTATTTTATAAAAGATGATTTTCAGCTATGTAGAAAGTTACTAGCCATAAAATAACCAAAAAAGTGTGTGCATCTTGGAAGCAGCATAAAGAAACAGCATGAGTCTAAAATCAGATGTATGTTCAAATTATACTTACTCTATTTATAACTTGGTCTTGGATAAAATACTTAGTCTTGTGACCCTCAATTTTTCTGATGTAACAGTATAAATGAGAAGATATACTTCCTAGGTCTCAAGGATTGAATAACATCACATGTGTAAACACTCAGAATGTACTAGGCATTCAATGAACATTATTTTTTTAACAGAGAGAGAAAGTCAGAGAGAGGGTTAGATAGGGACTGACAGATAGGAAGAGAGAGAGATGAGAAACATCAATTCTTCATTGTGCTGCCTTAGTTGTTAATTGATTGCTTTCTCATATGTGCCTTGACCAGGGAGCTCCAGTTAAGTCAGTGACCCCCTTGCTCAAGCCAGTGACCTTGAGCTCAAGCAAGTGACCTTAAGGCTCAAGCCAGCAACCATGGGGTCATGTCTATGATTTCACGCTCAAGCCAGCGACCCCATGCTCAAACTGTTGAACCTGCACTCAACCCAGCAACCTTGGGGTTTTGAACCTGGGTCCTCAGCATCCCAGGCCGATGCTTTATCCACTGCACCATGGCCTGGTCAAGCAACATGCAGAAATTCATAGCAAATTCAAGAGAATGTTGAGGATGTAAAGAATTTTATAAGATTAACATTGTAAAATGTAGTATATTTCTGTGAAATTCTCCAAAATTCAGTCACACTCACCGCACAAGGAAATTAGTCATAACCTAATAGAACAGATTTTAATTTCATACTCTGTCTATGCAGCTATTACTTAAAATATAAGAGTTTTAGTGAAGAGTTCATATTTCATTCTTTTACCAAGTAGATTCATGTTTCCTAGATGAATTTTAAGCACTCTTTCTCTCCACAAACTGGCCTTACCTTTTCAATTGTAGCTTTCATTTCACCCCATTCACAAAACAGTCTATTGGCCATGCTCCCCAAATACTCAGTGCTTCTCAAAATTTTCTCTTAGTGACTCTCTGCCAGGAATGTCTCTTTACCTTGCTTCCATCCCTTCACACACAAAAATCCTGCTTCTTTCAAGGCCTAACTCAAATTACTCTTCTTCCATGAACCTTTCATAATTCTCTTATCTTAGCCCCCTTTTTGAATTTCCCAAGTAATATATCTGTACTGGCCTAGGCCCAAATCACATTTTAGTCTTGGTGGGTGAGGGGCAAGATGATGTTACAATTCAAGAAGAAATCAAAGGTCAAAAGCCAAACAAATTTCTGTAACAAATTGAAAAGGCTAGAATTGGGGTTCATTTATAAATTATACTTATTCAACAAATATCTATTTAGTGCTTACTATGTGCCAACACCCTGAAAGGCACAATAATTACAGCTCAGAACAGAGAGAGAGAAAGAAGTGAACCTCAAGAGAAGCAGGCATTGATCAAATTACCATGCAGATATAGACCACATAAAGATCTTTTGCTTGAGCAATAAATGGTGGTGCAATTTACTTAGATGAAGACAATTGAGAAAGGTGCAGGTTAGCAGGGGAGTAGTGGGAACTCAGAAGTTCAATTTCAGTTTCTTAAAGTTGGAGTAACTTGTGCAGCATCCAAGTGTAGATATCAAGTAGGTAAAGAAATATACAAGTCAAGGAACCAGAAGAGAAACCAGAGCTGTAAATGAAGAGTTGAAAGTCAACAACCAGGAAGTCAAGGGACAACTAAAAGCAAGTGAAAAGTCGCCAGTCTGCAACCAATTCTCTAAATGTTGAAAATCTTGCAAAGTACTCATTTTCTATTTTGGCGGCAGGCTTTGCAGGGTCAAAAGAAGAATCTTAAAAGAGCCAAGTCACACCTACAATACTTACCAATTCACCTTTTCTTATAATTATATATAGACTTTTCTCATACCTTCTATTAGACTTCAGTGGGGATGGGTTGAGAAAGCCAAATTAATATTATTCTTGTGAAATCTGAGTCAATTGCCTACTAGACAAAAAATTCAAATTGCTAAAGTCTAGATTTAGGGACATAGCTTAGGTCAGCTTTCTAATCCTGAACCTCAGAACTTGATAGACATAAACCTCTATCACAAGTGATACTGAAAGTCAGCAGGTCGCCCCATGAGGAATCTGCACCCATTCAAGTTAGGCATCCAGAAGTGGACCAGAATATGTTTCAAACAAAGACACAAGCTACAAAGCAGAAGGGCATGGCTGAGTGACACTTATTCAACATCTTATTTCAAACTCACCAATCAAAGCTGTCACACTTTCTCCCCGGAAGAGGTGAATAGGAGAGAGCAAAGAGAGTCCAGAGTGGTATATGAATGGACTATCCCTCCATATGGATGGAAACATCAGGCGTGGG
Source organism: Saccopteryx leptura (assembly GCF_036850995.1). Taxonomy (NCBI): domain Eukaryota; kingdom Metazoa; phylum Chordata; class Mammalia; order Chiroptera; family Emballonuridae; genus Saccopteryx; species Saccopteryx leptura. The sequence continues at coordinate 83,136,020 of NC_089516.1, read as the reverse complement.
GAAGATGTAACTGTACTTAACAAACTTGAAGGTCCTGGGGGAAAGCAGAGCTGGAGCTTTGTACCTCCATTTATCCCCCAAAGCACCCTGCATAGTGCCATGCTATAACAGATGCTAAATAAATATACACTTCATAAAGAAATGGTGTCAAAAACACGAAGTATATGTGTTATGGGCCTCCTTCATTCAAAATTCAATTTAAAATTCTTCTCCTCAAGGAAGGCTTTTCTTGTTAACCCTTCTTCACTATGATCACTTCTTCATTCTGGGCTACCATAGCTCATTCTTATTCTAGTTTCATCACATTAATTTGCAGTCATTTGTATGCTGTTTTGCAAGTATTCCTATAAGTCATTTTCTAACCCTAAAAATATTTCTTTTCCCAGCTAGACAGCAAGCTCGTAATCATGTGTTTTATCCTTCCCTTTTAGCTGTGCCTAAAAAGGTGGTATGCATACAGTGGGAGCTTAAACAGTACCATGACTGGCACTGCTTATTGTTGAGGATGACAATCTTCCTTGAGAACCAGAGTACAGAAAGACATAAAAATATATGTTCACCAAAACATAAGAAACACCGCTGCCATGTTATAAATGATCCAATGTCATAATTTCTTATGGCTGAGTAGTATTCCATAGTATATATGTATATCATGGATGGACCTTGATAACATTATACTGAGCAAAATAAGTAAATCAGAAAAAATTAAGAACTATATGATTCCATACATAGGTGGGACATAAAAATGAGACTCAGAGACATGGACAGAGTGTGGGGGTTACAGGGTGGGGTGGAGGAGGGGGAGGGGGTTGGGGGAGGGGAGGGGCACAAAGAAAACCAGATAGAAGGTGACGGAAGACAATTGGACTTTGGGTGATGAGAATGCAGCATAATCAAATGTCAAAGTAACCTAGAGATGTTTTCTCTGAACATATGTACCCTGATTTATCAATGTCATCCTATTAAAATTAATAAAAATAACCAAAAAACACCACTGCAGAGGCCCTGGTCGGTTTGCTCAGTGGTAGAGCATCAGCCCAGCATGTGGAAGTCCAGGGTTCGATTCCCAGTCAGGACACACAGGAGAAGCACCCATCTGCTTCTCCACCCTTCCCCCTCTCTGTTCTCTCTCTCTCTCCCTCTCTCTCTCTCTCTCTCTCTCTCTCTCTCTCTCTCTCTCTCTCTCTTCCTGTCCCACAGCCAAGGCTCCACTGGAGCAGGTCTGCCCAGACTCTGAGGCATTACAATGGCTCCAGTTGCTATGGAGCAACACTGCAGATGGGCAGAGCATTGCCCCTTTGTGGGTATGTCAGGTGGATAAGGGCCTATGCAGGAGTCTGTCTCTCTGCTTCCCCACTTTTCACTTCAGAAAAATACAAAAAAAAATTAAAAATAAAGAAAGGAGAAAAGGAAGGAAGGAAGGAAGGAAGGAAGGAAGGAAGGAAGGAAGGAAGGAAGGAAGGAAGGAAGGAAGGAAGGAAAGGAAGGAAGGAAGGAAGGAAGGAAGGAAGGAAGGAAGGAAGGAAGGAAGGAAGGAAGGAAGGAAGGAAGGAAGGGAAAGAAACACTGCTGCAGTTCTGACTTCTGTCCTGGATGTATTTCCCACCACCCTTCTGTCCTATACTCTCAGAACAAGATTACTTGACTACTGCCTTTTTCTATCTATCACAAAGAAGTGCATAAAGAATGACAGGTTCCAAACAAGACTGAGCTTCTTCCCGCCCTTTTGCACTGAATGAACACTCCACAGTGACAGGTTTTTGAAAGAAATGACAAAGAGAAGCCCCCAAATGAAAGCTGATGTCATGGAAATTTCTCTGCTTGAGGTTGGTCTCATTCTATTTCTTCTGTTAGTTGAGTTATGGATTCATCACAGGTCACACAATTAGATACGGCATTAAAAATAGCAGATAGGAAAAATTCTAGAAATAAGCTTTCACTTTAATGGAATTCATAGAATAAGGAACAGCCCAATAGATATTACCTGAAATGCCAGTTCTATAACTAAGGGCTTTTCAATTCCAAGTCCCATCTACACATCATGCATTACATAGTGATTTGACATATACAAGGAGTAAACTAAAAATAAACTCTACCAGGGAGGCAGAGCTTCAACAATAGTTTGACATAAAATTATTTAGTAAGATCAAAGTTCATGTCTTAGCATGTTTATGTATCATATTGCCAGCATATGATATGTTTGTGTGCTAAGTAGAAGTGGGGCTAATCAAAAGCAGATTCTTTGTATATGATTAAGCATAATTATTTTGATCTAGAAATACATAAAATACCAGACCTGAAAAACCTGAACTCAAAATCCTTATTCTATAGATGAAAAAAATGAATCAAAAGAGGGAATATCAGTCTGGTTGGTTGGCTCAGTGGTAGAGGGTTGGGATGTCGATGTCCCTGATTCAATTCCCAGTCAGGGCACACAGGAGAAGCAACCATCTGATTCTCCACCCTTTCCCCCCCCCTCTCTCTTCCCCTCCCACAGCCATGGATTGACTGGTTCAAGCACATCAACCCCTAGTGCTAAGGATGTTTCCATGGAACCTCTTCCTCAGGTGCTAAAAGTAGTTCATTTGCGAGCATGGTCCTAGATGGGCAGAGCATCAGTCCCAGATGAGGGTTGCCAGGTGGATCCTGGTCAGGGCACATGTGGGAGTCTGTCTCTATCTCCTTTCCTTTCATTTGAAAAAAAGAGAGGAAGAAAAAAAAGAGGAAGTAAATTATGTCTCAAACCCAGACCTTTGATTTCTAGTATCTCTCTGCTCTATGCAAGATGGGGACTTTTAGAGGTTAGACTATGTAATGACAGTTCTCAACTGATTTGTCCTTATATTGCATAAACTATAGTAATAACATATCTTTGACCATTTCTCCCCCATGTAACTTCAGAGCCACTATTTATATTATTTGCCATGATCACAAATTAAATATCCAGTGTCATCTTGCATGTGACACCACTGAGGGGCAATGGCAAAATGACTTCTCTAAATTCACAGAGCTTCATTATAAATTCCAATATTCCATCTTTATTCTGTGGGCTATTTAGGAGATTGGACTTTAGGATAAGAATTAACTCATTTCTCCTCTTCACTGAATATGTTGTGTGTTCACTTCACACACTACCTTTACTCATGCTATTCTTTTGCCTGGAACATCTTTTTATCAAACTAGCAATCCTCATCACAGTCTATCAAAATTCCAACTATATTTCATGGCATATATAAAGTATCACTTTCTTTATGAAGTCCTTTTTAATGTCAAATTTTCAAACAAAAACATACATATATATATATTTGAAAGTAGATTTTCAACTGCCCTGAAGTACATGTTACATTCTTCTTTTATGATGGTCATTTCTGTGGGCAAATACTGTTTGTTGCTTACTCAGAAACCATTTTCCCTACTTTCTTGATTGGAGTAGCAATATGCCCAGCTCCAGTGAATAAATTCTAATTTATGTAAGTCATATGTGATTATTCTATCTTTTTTAGCCAAACAATCTGAATCCTTGCTTCCCTCACAGCTAAAGGTGGCCACATGGAAAAGAATCTGACCAATCAAACTGTCAAATCAGTGAAGGATCTGAAATTTTACCCTACTTTCAAGCTAACAAGTTAACTTGCAACAGTGTTATGGATGCTGGCATGAGACACATGACTCCTCAGCCAGAGACAAAGGACTTTATCACTCACAGCAGGAGTGATCAGAGTATCAGCATTTTCTTGTGCCTGTTCCGGTTCCCATGATGACACAAAGAACCACATGACAATGGCAGACTTAGTGAGTTAGGTTACAGGAGAGGAACACCAATTTAGGAAGCACAAATCTTTAGTAATGGTCAGTAAGCAGTCCTGCTCTTTGCCCTGAAGAAGACAATATCGCTATCTTCCAAGGTTATTTACTAGACAAACATCTTTGAATAAATAGTCCAGAAAAAAATCAGTCATGGCCTCTGCTCACAAGGCATGCTGATATGCAAGTGACCATTGTAGAATTGTCTTCCAACAGAGACATAAGTAGAAATTTGATGTAGATGTTATTTCTGAAAGATTTTCATGATAATAAAAAGAAAAAGCTGAAAAACTGGAGCCCCTCTTATTTCTCCCTGCCTAGAACACTTATAGGTGATGACATGATGATTAATAGTTCTGTAGCCATCTTGAATTTCTGAGGAGAGACCGAAAGAATAATTCCTCAGATGACTACCCACTGTCAAGGGATCATGGACCTGCTGAAACAACCCTAAAATCACCTACTACCAGGCTTAATGTTAAGCAACAGAATAGTGACTTTATGGCTTAATTACTGTTAGTAGAGTTTTCTGGTACATTCAAGCAACCTGAAACATGACTCATAGTCATTCAGGCAATCTGAAAAATGTTTCATAGTTCCTATTATTCATCCACTTACTGAAAGCAAGAAGTGTACCAAACAAAGTAAATAATTAAGACCAAAAAAAATGATATAGATTGGAATTCTTAGTTTACTGTTCTCTAGCTGTATGTTTTATATTGTTACCTAACATCTTTAAGCCTTAGTTTTCATGTCTGTAAAATAGTTACAATAACATAACTTACCTCTAAGAGTTTTTATAAGCTTTAAATGAAATAATAAATGCCAATAATTTAGCCTAATAACCTACATATATTAAACATTCAATAAGGGATAACTATCAGTATTTTTCTTTTCTCTAATAGAAGACCCAGGGCAAAGCCATTTACGAGTCAGAAGAATGTGTAAAATGAGCTGTGCAGGGTCACATATTCTGAAACTTTTTTTTTTTTACAGAGACAGAGAGAGAGTCAGAGAGAGGGATAGACAGGAACAGATAGACAGGAATGGAGAGATGAGAAGCATCAATCATTAGTTTTTCATTGCGCATTGCGATACCTTAGTTGTTCATTGATTACTTTCCCACATGTGCCTTGACCGCGAGCCTTCAGCAGCCTGAGTAACCCCTTGCTCGAGCCAGCAACCTTGGGTTCAAGCTGGTGAGCTTTTTGCTCAAACCAGATGAGCCCGCGCTCAAGCTGGCGACCTCAGGGTCTCGAACTTGGGTCCTCGGCATCCCAGTCCGATGCTCTATCCACTACGCCACTGCCTGGTCAGGCTGAAACTTAAATTTAACTACTTCTCAACTCTCTGAGCTAAACAGAAATAGGAATAATGCAGTCAAATAGAGCCCCCAGATAATATCCCAAATTCCTTTTTGTCAATATTTTCAATTCCCACCCCAACCCCACTGAATATTTTTGAATAATTTTCCAATTACATAGTAATACAAGTTCAGTGTAGAAAATCTGAGGGAAAATAAATAAATTTCAGGAAGAAATAAATCAGTCACAGTGTCACCACCCAAACTCAAAAATTGTTACCATTCAGTTCTATTTTCTTCTATTCTTTTTACTGAGCATTTATATATATTTTAAATATGGTTGTGTTCACTCTATATGTAAAGGCTTGTGCTATTCTCCTCTGTTTAATATTGCAACATAATTTTCCTATGTTATTATAAGCACATCTTTAAATGGCTGCTTAGTAGTACATCATGAGGATAGGCTATAATATACTTAAACATATTCCCACATTCTCATACATTACGGTTTTGTCCTATATTTGGCTAAAATAAATAAGTCACAATGAGTATATCTATGCTAGCAATTTCACTTACTCAATATTACTCACTGAGGGTATATATATTCCCAGAAGTTAAATTATTTCATGAAAAGGTATGAATTCTGTCAATTTATTTTCCAAAAAAGTTGTACCAATTTCTACTCCCACCAGCACCATTTGACTGTGCCCAATTCATTATACCTTTTTTGACTCCAGTATTTTTATTTTCTCTCCTTGACTATGCTGATGGGGGAAAGTCTAAATGTTTTAATTTGCATTTCTTTGATTACCAATTAAGCTAAACTTTTTTCCCCATATGTTCCCACTGAACCTTTTGATCAGCAATGCTGACATGTTACAGATCATAATGATTCACACATCCTTTACTCCTACCCTGGAAGCAGTCCCCAGAAGACTAGAAGAGGTAAAAATAATGACCTGAAAAATCCTCAAAAGCCCAAGATGACTACTAAATAATTTGAGTTCATTATACAAATAATTGGTTAAAGGTTCTCCTTATTACAGTGTTTCCTGCCTCTAGGTCTGCCCCCAGAAACATCCCAGTTACTGACTGAGCTACCTCTGAGGGGGGCAAAAAGTGAGGTACTTTCCCACTGCCTTTAAGATTCACATAAACATAACCTGTAAGCAGCGTGTTAAAGAACAAGCCAGAAGTGCTTGCTTTGGAAATCTCAACTTAGATGATCTTGCTTAATAGACAGTTAAATCAGTCACCATGCCTGCTTTTAAGCTTACTTACTACTATGAGGCCTCCCTCTTAGTGAGTGCAGGACTGGCTGTATTTGTGCATCAAGATCTGACATATTTTTCACACCTGCCTCTCACGCTGCCTCCCTCATACCCACACAGTTGTCAGGGACATATCGCGAAGTGTGATTTAAGCTGACATCACCAGCTACACTAGGAGAATTTAGAGGGAGGGAAATAGAGCTTCTCTCAGGTTACTTTGAGAGCCAGGAAAAGGACCTGGACTCCCCCTTCACCAGTTCCAACTTACAATTCCCTAAGAGTTTGGTATGCTTACTAGCCAGAATTGTCACAGTGGCTATCCATCTCAGCCCAGCTACATGACTTTTCTGCACAAAGGTGATGACAGCCTCAGGCATCTCTGCATTTGAGGGTGTTTGACTTCTGAGAATCAGCCTGAGAAAAAACTTAAAGCTGGTTGGCTATATAATATGGAAATTCACTTCTGCTGAATTCAAATCCTTTTCTCAGTTACCAAAGTTTATTTGGATCCAAAGACTGACTAGCATCATTTTCTGAAACAAGGCTACTGTTGTGCTAGTGAGGTACCACAATAGATCAAAATGATAGGAAGAGCCGCTGAAGATGTTTTAAGATTCAATCCCATTTGCACTTACCCAGCTTGACATAAAATGGGCAAAAGCTTGCATTTCTTTTAAAGCATAATGAACATTCTTTTATGCAGCTCACTGAAATAAAAGTATGAAGCTTGTAATGGAAGCATTAACCCACAACCATTTTCAGGAATAAATCCCAATAATAGATGCTTGCTTTGAGGCTGAATATTTCATTATCATACTACCTTGGTCTGACTATCGTGTTCCAGCCCACTCCTTCTCTCAGCAGCCTTCTGATTCACTGCTGACATGTCAGAGAAGGCAAAGCCAGAAAATTATGGACTTACCTTCCAGGGAACATGTTGCAGTTTGACTCAAAGAGATGTAAATTCCATTCAGAAATTCTTTTTTCTTTATTATTTTTGTATTTTTTTCAAGTGACAAGCAGGAAGGCAGAGAGACAGACTCCCATATGCACCCGACTGGGATCCAATTGGCAAGCTCACTAGGGGGTGATGTTCTGCCCATCTAGGGTGTTGCTCCATTGCAACCAGAGCCATTCTAGAGCCTTAGGCAGGGGCCATGGAGTCATCCTCAGTGCCCAGGCCAACTTTGCTCCAATGGAGCCTTGTCTGCAGGAGGGGAAGAGAGAAAGAGAGAGAAAGGAGAGGGGGAAGGATGGAGAAGTAGTTGGGCACTTCTGCTGTGTGCCCTGCCTGGGAATTGATCCAGGGACTTCCACACACTGGGCCGACACTCTACCACTGAGCCATCCAGCCAGGACAAGAAATCATTTTTTTTATTTTCAGTTGATAACCTACCTGCTTTTTGTCTTTATTAGGAAAAACAAACAAACAAAAAGCATGCTTTTTGTCCTCATAAGAGTGTAGTAACTGACTTGGGTTTTGGTGCCATGTATGTCACAAAAATGATTCTCTGTTATTGATTTTGCATGCACATTGTGCACCATAGATCAGTGGCTGGCTTTTGCTTTGCATGCAATAACTGTTGAATTTAATTGAATTGAATTGAATTGAATTGAATTGAATTGAACTGAATTGAACCACATGTAATCAAAATGAATTAAAGATAATTCTTCGGTCTATGTGTATTAAATGGAGTCTTTCCTTACGCTTTTTATGGCAGCCTTCCAAGTATCTATTTCAAAGTGCTTCAAACAACCTAAGAATAACCAAATGATCAACAGAACAAAGAGTACAGGAAGAACAAAGATAGAACTGTGTTTTTGTTTTGTTTTTGTAATGATAACCATCTAACTGAAAGAGAAGTTGCTTCAGAAAGCTGAGAGTCTAAGACAAAGTTGGCTTTAGAAAACACTATAATCAGAACAAATTCATTTCTCTGAACCATTGACTTCTTTATTCTGGTCCCTTCTCTGACTCCATTAGATTTCCCCCACAAAAATCCGGCATTAAGAAAGGATGAAATGCACATAACCATACTAAGATGTAAATTATCAAAAAGTGTTGAAAGCATCAGCCTTACTGGTGATGCCTGCATGTTATAGGAACTTAAAATGTTATGCTAAAGGGATGAAGTGGTACATTACTCATCAGAGTTTGGGGAGAAACAGTGGGAACTGAAGACACCTTGGTGTGCTCCCCAGATCATACCAGATCAGCAGAAAATAATTTTTTCTCAAACTATCACTTGACCATATTACAAAATTAGAGGGTTTTGTTTTTTTCTTTTGTTTTGCTCTGATTTTTTTTTATTTTTTATTAAGCCAATAGTTTAACTCCTATTTTCTTCAGCTTCTTCATAATGAAAAAGAAAAAACATAGAGGCAATAATCAGATAACGCTTTTTGGTGATGCCTCTGGGCTGAGATGTTCAGAGGTACATTTCTAGAGTTAGTAAATAAAGCAAACCAAATATATTCTCTAATTGCTTTATTCTCTTTCCTAGGGAAAACTTAAGGTGTACACCTGGTGATCTTCCAGAGTAAGTTGGTTCCTCAGTTCACCTCAAAAAAGTACTATTTCCATTCAGACTAGATAGAATAGATTCTTAGCAATAGTCGATTTGGGCATAGGTGATGTTGCTTATGAGTAAACTCTTGATGGGAATGAGAATAGAAAGAGAAAAGAGATAGAAAAAGAAATGGAAGATTTTTTTTCCTTAAAAAACTGAGGGAAAAAATATTCTTTCTTCTGTTGAGGCCTAACATGTAGCTACAGAGATCAGGACAGGTATATATGTGATAGAACTATGTAGACATAATACTACATACAAAGGAGTGCATCTGTGACTGGTGAAGTCTAAATAAGCTCTGTGAATTGTACCAATGTCAATTTAATAGTTTTGACAATTTACTACAATTATACAGGATGATAATATTGAAGAAGGATGGGTGAATAGTGAATGGACCTGCCTGTACATTTTTGGCAACTTGTGAATTTATTTATATTTCAAAAACATATATGAGGTGGCCCTGGCCAGTTGGCTCAGTGGTAGAGCGTCAGCCTGGCGTGCAAGAGTCCCAGGTTTGATTTCCGGCCAGGGCACACAGGAGGAGCACCCATCTGCTTCTCTACCCCTCCCCCTCTCCTCTTTGTCTCTCTCTTCCCCTCCCGCAGCCAAGGCTCCATTGGAGCAAAGTTGGCCTAGGTACTGAGGATGGCTCCATGGCCTCTGCCTCAGGCCCTAGAATGGCTCTAGTTGCAACAGAGCAATGCCTCAGATGGGCAGAGCATCGCCCCCTGGTGGGCATGCTGGGTGGATCCCAGTTGAGTGCATGCGGGAGTCTATCTGACTACCTCCCCATTTCCAGCTTCAGAAAAATACAAAAAAAATATGTAGTGATAGTCTAATCTTAACATGGGGTGCTGCTGCTTTTCACTGTGAGACCCTGCTTACTTGGCAGAGAAAGGTTAGCTATGCCAAATGTTAGGGAGGCATGTTCCTTTGCAGAGACATGACCTTGGACTCTCCCTAGGGACTAAACATTAGAAGCAGTTGTTAGTCCTTGCCTTGAACATCTTTCTTTCCTCTGTTAATGCTTTAGATCAGGGCCAGAAGCAATTGAATATTAGGCTGATTTCCTTGGAGTCCTTGAAATAGGGAGCCTGGCAGAGAGAGGAGAAATAGAACATCTCCCAGAATACTTTGAGTGCTGAGAGTGGAATAGAAAGAAGTTTTATAGGCAAACATCAGGGTATCTCACTGAGGAAAGTCATATGTTTGGTCATTGCCCTTTTCAGAGACCAATCAAAACAAAAAGTGGTCCTGGACAGATAGCTCAGCTGGTTAGAGCATTGTTCCCATACACCAGTACCTCCAAGAACCCACCAATAAATGAATAAATAAGTGGAACAACAAATCTACATTTTCCTCTTTCTCTCTCCTTTCCTATGTCTCTAAAATCAATATATAAATAAAAAAATTTTTAATCAAATAAAAAATTAAAAATCAGGTGCAGAAGCAGAGTATCTTACTAAGTTATTTTTAAATTGAGAAATGTTATGCCTGGCTGTTCTTGCCGGTTTCTTCTCTTGTGATATGAAGAAGAAATGAGTTTTTGCTTCACTGGAGATTCTACTTCTAAGTTGTGTCCTTGAGGTATTACATGTTAACAAAATGTTGACAGATCAGACAAGCATTTTTAAATGCCCCTTCTTCTTCTTCTTCTTCTTCTTATTTTTATTATTATTATTATTATTATTATTATTATTCTTTATGACTATAGGGTTTTTTTTCTTAAGCAGAAGTACTGCTAGCAACACCTTCAGTGTTCATTTCATCAAAGGACTCCCTAAATATATCATATTTTTATTGCAACTTTGGGAGTAATAATTTTCTTTTCAGCTTTCAAATGACTACATATTTGTTACTACACCACTGTGGGAGCAGATCGTTTGTTATTAGTTCCTTGTCTGATGTGAAACACTTAATTTGAGCTGAAACCACTGTAAAAGAAAATAAACAGTACATTTCATATGTAAAGTGTCTGCTTCTCTCACTGGGAGGCAGCAGGAATTATTTTGAACATATAGTGGGGATTTTATCACCAATGACTTATAAGCATCTTTGCTGTCTGCCTCCCTCTGTCCCTCAGATCTGGACACTGGCTTTTTTTCAAAGAAGTGAAGTCAGCGTACTTTCAGACAGAGCTTCTAAACCATGGAAACTCATCAGCATCCCAAAGAGAGATGTTTTTAAAATACCAATAACCAGGTCACACAATGTTCAGGTCTGTTCCTGTGGTGGGACAATTTCATGAAGTGATTACTCTTTTAGTTTCTGAAGCCAAATTACTTGAGTATGACAACCAGCTTTGCCACTTAACACTGTGAATTGGAAGGCAAATTGTTTAATATCTCTGGTCCTCTATTGCCTCACATTCAAAATGGGATAATATTATTACCTAAATCACAGAGTTATGGTGAAATAATTCATGCAACGCAGTTAAAGTAAATCCTGGCTCCGTGGAAGTACCTGTGCACTTGCATTATATTTCTGATGTTTTCTTGTCTTTAGCCCTAGAAGATGAATTATTGAATAGATTCACAGGACATCACTTCGAAAGATGTCCTTTTGGCTTGACAAATATATGCACCATTATTTGTCTCTCTAGATTGAAATTATGTTACTTTTAAGAAGCCTCTTTAGGTGTGCTTTGATATTTGATTGTCAGATGTTGATGAATTGTCAAAAATATAAAATATAAAGGGGATATGGACAAGAATGCATATTGGTCAGGACTATGAGATCTGTCGTTTTACATATGAAAGAGTTAATGATATACCCTTTTGTTCTTCTCATAGCTCTTAGCACAGTATTATCCACAGAGTAAGTGGTTAATCAAGCTTTTGTGGCTGTTGAAAAATATAACGTTCTTTATATCTCCATGAGGATTTACACGTTTAAGGTGTAATATGTAAAACTATTACCAATGCATGTTTTTTATTTTTACTGATTAAAAATAAAAGCTAAAAGTTTTTTTTTGTTTGTTTCTAGAGATACACAGGGAAAGTGATGAAAAGTCTTTTACTTACAGTAATTTTTGGATATCTTCTGGATATTGCTTATTTTTTCACTACTCATATTTATCTTCTTTTATTGATGCTCAATGACAAATCATAGCACTGTGTTTATTATGGCTTATTCGTAACTCTGCAAGAAACATCATTTGATAAATGAACATGAATCACTAGTCTCTCTTAACTAAATCTATCCCTTTACATATTTCTAGTGTCCATTAGCCCATCACCAGCCCTGGATACTAAGCCAAATAAATTAAATATATTGTCCTTTCCTGTTAGAGATAAGAATGGCACTTTGGCACAAAATTAAAGAGGCCCCATATCATGTTTTTACTGTCATTTAATAAATATGAGTATACTGCGTTAAATTTAACTCTCAGACCACGACTACCTGCCTCTAAGTGTGGCTGCTAAAGAAACTAGTTGTATTGTTAAAAAGCTCTGATTTTTTCCAAGGAAAGTTTTTAACAAGGAAGTTAACATAATGGAAAGTTACTAACATATAATATTCTTTTAGCACAGTCTTGTCATATTATAATAAAGTTTTACTTTTAGGTCTCTGAGCAATTTAATACAGTATGGATTTTATTTATATTAAGAGAACTATGACCAAAAACCAGGTGGAAAGAGGGAAGAAAGAAAGCATATTAAAATCAGGAGGCTAATGGTCTTATGTGAAAGGGAATTTTGCAAATATTTTTCCTTTAAAGTGAAACTGCACAAAGGCCATACTGATTGTTGAGGGAACAATGTTGTCATCATTAGGAGAAAGTGAATTAATTGACCTGGTCCCGATAGTTTTTTTCCATATGTGATAGCCATGACTTTATCATTCAATTCTTATATACTGAATTTGCATATACAGACAAATGGACTTCGATCTTTTCTTTTTTTTTGTATTTTTCTTAAGTTGGAAACGGGGAGGCAGTCAGACAGACTCCCACATGCGCCCGACCAGCATCCACCCAGCATGCCCACCAGGGAACAATGTTCTGCCCATCTGGGGCGATGCTCTGCCGCAATCAGAGCCATTCTAGCACCTGAGGCAGAGGCCATGGAGCCATCCTCAGTGCCCGGGCCAACTTTGCTCCAATGGAGCCTCGGCTGCGGGAGGAGAAGAGAGAGACAGAGAGGAAGTAGAGGGGGAGGGGTGGAGAAGCAGATGGGCGCCTCTCCTGTGTGCCCTGGCCGAGAATCAAACCCAGGACTCCCGCACGCCAGGCCGACGCTCTACCTCTGAGCCAACCGACCAGGGCATTCGATCTTTCTATATATACAGTTCAAGGAAACATGTAACTATCTGAGCCATGGATCTCCCAACAAGAATAATGTTGAAATGAACACATGGGAAGTTCTTTTTGCTCAGAGGACAATGTGTACTCATTTGGCATTTGCGGTTTCAAAGCTGTTAGACAATAAACTATCCAAGAAGCAATCTGGTGAGGTGACAAACTTCAGTCTTCAATGCTCTGTGAATTTTTAGTTCATATCCATTCCATCTGCTAAAAGTATAGCAACCTCAGCTATGGTCCTGTACTCTGCATTAAGAGCAGATGTTAACTCTGGAAATAGGTTTCTTTTTTAAAGATGAACTATCAGACTCCATTATAATCTGTTCTTTTGTCATCTGCTTTGTTACACTTTTTGTGCTAATAGAATGTGAGAAACCAAATATTTTAACAAAGCTCTGTAAAATTGCTAACATCTAGCAATATATATTAATATTCAACTGTTACATGATAAATACAGGTTGATATAAAGTTGGTTAACATTTGGTAATAAGTGGAAAATCATTATTTGATATTCATCTTAGCAAGTGTGGTCCAAGTGAACTCTTGGATACATATGAAATGCAGTTTTATATATGATTCTATTATATAGCAGTTTCTAAAGTAAATATTATAAAGAATGGCTGAATGAATGGCCAAAAATATTTTTATATTGTAGTCAGTTGGGCTAGGGAGATTGAGAGCAATGAGATTAAGTTTATACTTTTATATTCACAGGCACACACACATGCACACACGCATGCAAAGCACTGGAAAATAAGTAGTTCTAATCCTTATTCAATGTAGACTTTTTCTCTCTTTTAAAGCCTCTAGAAGAATTTACTTTTAGTGCCAGGAAACTAGGGTACAGAAAGTAAGTAATTTACTAAACTGAAAAGAAGCAAGACTGCATTTGAACTCTAGGCGACATGAATCTGAAGATGACGTTTAGCCACTACACCATGCTGCTTCTTCACCCAAGCACACCACCTTTATTGAAATGCCATACAAAATACTACACAATAGCAAAGATCTGGAAACAGCCCAAGTGTCCGTCAGAGGACGAGTGGATTAAAAAGCTTTGGTACATATATACTATGGAATACTACTCAGCCATAAGAAATGATGGCATCGGATCATTTACAATAACATGGATGGACCTTGATAACATTATACGGAGTGAAATAAGTAAATCAGAAAAAAACTAAGAACTATATGAATCCATACATAGAAGGGGCATAAAAATGAGACTCAGAGACATGAACAAGAATGTGATGGCAACAGGGGTGGGGGTGGGGGAGGGGGGAGGGGGCGAAGAAGGAGAGAGGGGTTGGGGGAGGGGAGGGGCACAAAGAAAACCAGATAGAAGGTGACAGAAGACAATTTAACTTTGGGGGAGGGGTATACAGCACAATCAAATGTCAAAATAATCTAGAGATGTTTTCTCTCAACATATGTACCCTGATTTATCAATGTCACTGCATTAAATTTAATAAATAAATTTAAAAAAATACTATGGTAACAGCAGCCTGAATCACCAACATAAACTCAGTAGGCCTTCTAAATACATTAGACTGGCAATATCTCAGAAATCAAGCAGCTAACTTAGGTGGCCTTTCAGAGGTTCTCACAGAAAAGTATGTAACTCCTTTAGTATTGGACAAGGTATCAAAGATTGACATAATTGTATTAGTAATTTGAAAGTAAGTAATAACAAATAGTGAGGGTGGGGAGGTCACAGTTTTCTTATTCTGTAAGCTGGGTTGTGGATAATATATTTAAATTCTTATTTGGAGACCACTATATTACAGTAGTTAAGGACATGGAATGTAAAGTCCAATGGTTGCTTTATGTGCAAAATGAGGCACATAAAGTTACCTATCCTCTGGTGTTGTTAAGGGGATGGACTAAACAAAAATATGTCCAACCCTTAACATAAAGACTGGGAGAGAGTAAACACTGAACAAGTGTCAGCTACTACTATTGTGGTTGTTTTCCAGCTTCGAAAGGTTGTAGAATGCAATCATTAAAAGCAGTCTTAGGAACCATACAACCTGGGTATAAACCTGGCTCTGCTACTTCATGCCTGTAAGATTTTGAATAGGTTATTTCTCTGTGTCTCAGCTTCCTCATGTATAAAATGGGCCTAAAGATAGAATCAACCTTATAAATATGTCATGAAATTAGAGTATAATTTCTATGATGACATGCTTTCTCATCTGTTTTGTTCAACCACGTAACCTCAGCATGACTGTACTTGGGCACAATAAATGTTCAATACAAATATGCTGAATGGTTTTACATAAAAGTCTTAGAACAGATCCTGTACAGATATATGAAGGTTAGCTTCTATTCACATCTGCACCATTGGAGACTACTACAGTGCTTAGCACAGGTTAGGCTCTTAAGAAATATTAGTAAAGTAAATGAATGAATGTTGTTTCTTTAGTCTTGGCCAGCCTCCATCATGGACAACAGTGATGTTGTTGAAGTTTGACCTTTTATGCCCATTACCTCCCTCACCTGTATCATATATGTACCATGCAAATACCTTCGGTAAGTATAAAAAGTTTCTAAGAATCAAATAAAATAGAATGTCAGAGATGTAAGACATCTCATCAACCCATAATACAAGACCTCTATTTTGCTAATTTATTCTATATTCATTCAATATTATTTTATTGGATATCTACCATAGTTGATCCTGTGATTAGTAATGTATCTTACAATGGTAATCAAAATAGTTATGATGCCTGCCTTTATGGAACTTTAAATCTTATAGTGTAGTCATTTTCCTTATCTATGGTTTCTTTCCATCATCTGTAAAATTAAGGATTTGAATGACCACTAAATTGTCTTTTAGCAAAGAAATAAAATATAACATACTGGTTAAAATCATGAGTTTTCAGATAAGGTAGTTTGTATTTGAACCTCATTTCTGATACTTGTTGGCCATTTGAACCTAAATCAAATAAAGTTTCTCCAAATCAAATAAAGGTTCTCAGCTGCAAAATGGGAATAATGATAATGCAAGGTGTGGCAAAATTAGGTTTATAATTGTTCGTACAGAAAATAATGCAATCATTAATAAATAATAAAAAGAATAAACTCTGTGTTTCACATACAACTGTAAATCTACTTTTGCCCCACACTGTAGTAACTATCTGGTTATCATGTTAGGTGGACTAAATGAGAATATATTTATACATTTATTTTAGTTTGATGGTACTTAGCACATACTAAATGCTCAAAAAATTGTAGCTAATATTATTCAAGATGTCATTATATGTTGTGCAATTTGTAAGGTCTCACATGAGAAGTTGCTCCCCATAAAGCCTACTGTGTTGCTGGATGTTAAATAGGGCCAATCTGCATATCAGACCTATTTTTTCCTGAAATTTCCTTGGATTTCATCTCTTTTTGACTGGACCTGAGTTGTCAAATAAAAGACCTCTGATCCTGCTAAGCTTTCTTATCTGTGTCTCATTGTAAGGCAACATCTGTATATTGTGTCAGATTGTGATAAAAGCTAAGGAGTCAAGAATAATTGAGCGGAGAAAGGGGATAGTAAATATCCAATGGGGCTACTGAAACTTTACTTAGGATATTCAGGGAAGGTCTAACTAAGAAGTGCCACCACCACTAAGTGGCAATCCAAGATAATGTGTTAAATTCCTTGAGGATTTAAAATGTGCAATTCTTTTTCTTATGCTGTCCTAGAAAGAAAGCATTTTTGTTTTCATTGCCTTCTGATTAAAGTTGGAATTTTTTTTAGAAGCTGCTAATTTGATCACAGTACTCTGGTTTATCAAAGCCAGGTGCAGCTTCCTGACAAAGTGTTGGGAGGGATTTAAAACAACTTCATGGAATCCAAGGTGGCAGCAGAGTAGGTGAATGTTACACTCACTTCCTCCCAGGACAAGATTAGAGTTACAACAAAATTTAAAAAATAATAATCCTGAATAATCAATTTAATACTAAATAAAGAGGAGTCCTACAACCAAGGATTCACAGCAGAAGCCACATCGATAATGGTAGAAAGGATGGAGATATAAAAAGTGTTGTCCCAACTCTCATGAACAGCAGTTAAGGTTCCAGAGGGATTTCTCAGCTGCTTAGGGTTCCCCCTGAGAAGGGTGAGGTCTAAACCCCAATCTGGGTTCCCCAGTCCAGCACCAGAGCCAGGAATAATAGGTGCCTATATACATTTGACTGTGAAAAGCAGCAAGTTTTCTATCTGCCAGAAAGAGAGAGGAGGCCAATGCACAAAATCTCTTTCACAGCCACTTACTCTGGGCTCTGTTACAGAGAGGGGTGAGCAGAATAGAGTTGTGTGAGGACAGTGAAAGGTTTTCATCTCTAGGAAGAGACATGTGGGGGACAGCCAACAAGATCTCTGTGTTGAGTCATTGTCCAACACTGCATTCACCATCAATCTTGGTTGGAGTACCCCACTCCATGTGGCATCAGCATAGGGAAAAGCAATTACCCTACCCTTAGAACTCTCTCTTATTTTATTTTGTGTTGATTAGGTCTTACAAAGGAGTCGGTGGCTTTAGACAGGAAGTAGAAGTCTAGACAGGCTCAAAGGAGTGAAAGTGACTCAATTATTCAGCTTTGAGGCAGGGATCATTTTCGCTACTTTCCCCTTAATCTGAATGATCTTCCGCCTCATGAAAGATTCAAAAGAACTACATTCATGGCTGCCATCAGAGCCAAATTCCAGGCTCCATATATCCCATCCAACTGAACCTAAAAGGCTCTTCCTTGATGAGGTGTGGGAAAAATATGGGACAAACTGAGACTTGAGGCTCCAAGGTAGTGGCCACATACACCAACTTTCTCAAAGCTGAACCAGCACCTCCTGCTCAAGGGAGATCCACCACCTCCACACTTCCAACTCCACCAGAGGGTCCTTCAGTGACTGAACCTAACTGGCAGCTAGCAGGCAGAGGCAACGAAAAGCAGATCTTAAGATGTCTTGGTACTTTTGCTGAACTGCCCTAGCCCCTCTGCTGGTAAATTATGGGCTTTACCATAAAAAAGAGCTAAATGAAATGGAGATAAGCAATTTCTCAGACCTGGAGATCAAATTAATGGTTGTACAAATGTTCTAGGAACAGGCCCTGGCCGATTGGTTCAGTGGTAGAGCATCGGCCTGGTGTGCAGGGGTCCTGGGTTTGATTCCCGGCCAGGGCATACAGGAGAAGCACCCATCTGCTTCTCCACCCCTCCCCATCTCCTTCCTTTCTGTCTCTCTCTTCCCTTCCCGCAGCCAAGGCTCCATTGGAGCAAAGTTGGCCCGGGTGCTGGGGATGGCTCTATGGCCTCTGCCTCAGGTGCTAGAATGTCTCTGGTTGCAACAGAGAGATGCCCCAGATGGGCAGATCATCGCCACCTGGTGGGCATGCTGGGTGGATCCTGGTCGGGTGCATGCAGGAGTCTGTCTGACTGATTTCCCGTTTCCAAATTCAGAAAAAAAAAAAAAAAACACAAAAAAACGAATGCTCTAGGAACAAAGTAAGAACATCAACCAAGAGAAAGCAAGCATAAAAAATACATAGAAATCATAATAAAGAATAAATAAAAAACAAAGGCAAAAATATACAACATAAAAAATACACTGGAAAGAATGAAAGTAAGTTGAATAAAGCAGAGAATCAAATCAGTAATATGAAAGACAAGGTAGGAAAAAACACTCAATCAGAGCAGCAGAAAGAAAAAAAATAATTAAAAGAAAGGATATTTTAAGAGACTTTTGGGATTACACGAAGTAGAACAACATCCATATCACAGAGGTACCAGAAGGAAGAGAGAGAGAAAGGGATACAGAAACTATTTGAAGAAACAATAACGAAAAATTTTCCTATCCAGGTGAAGAAAAAGGACACAAAGTCCAGGAAGCATAGAGAGTCCTACATAAGATAAAACCAAAGAGGTTCATATTAAGACACATCATAATTAAAATGGCAAAGATTAAAGACAAAGAAATAATCTTAAAAGCAGCAAGAGAAAAGTGGTTAGTTACCTACAGAAGAGCTCTAATAAGACTTCCAGCTGATTTCTCAACAGAAACATTTTGGAACAGAAGGGATTGGCATAAAATATTAAAAGTGATGAAAAGCAAGGAACTACAACCAAACTACTTTACCTAGCAAGGCTATTATCTTTAAATTTGAAAGAGAAACAAAGAACTTCCCAGACAAGAAAAGGCTGATGGAGTTTATTACCACCACGCAAATATTACAAGATATGTAAATGGCCTGTCTTAAGAAGAAGATATCCCTCCAAAAAAAAAAAAAAAAACCCAGAGTAACTTAGATAAAAAGATATAATGGCAATAATAATGCACCTATCAATAATGACTTTTAATGTAAATGGCTAAAATGATCCAATCAAAAGACATAGGGTAACTGAATAGATAAGAAAGCAAGACATATATTTATATGTTTTGTGTACAAGACACTCACCTCAGAATGAAAGATACACACAGACTAAAACTAAAAAGATAGAAAAATATTCCAGCCCTGGCCAGTTGGCTCAGTGGTAGAGCTTTGGCCTGGAGTGTGGAAGTTCTGGGTTCAATTCTCAGCCAAGGCACACTGGAGAAGTGCCCATCTGCTTCTCCACCCTTCTCCCTCTCTTTTCTCTTTCTATCTCTCTCTTCCCCTCCCACAGCCAAGGTTCCATTAGAGCAAAGTTGGCCCGGGTGTTGAGGATGGCTCCATGGCCTCAGCCTCAGACACTAGAATGGCCCCGGTTGCTACGGAGCAATGCCCCAGAGGTACTGAGCATTGCCCCTGTTGGGCATGCTGGGTGGATTCCAGTCAGGCGCATGTGGGAGTTTGTCTGTCTGCTCTGCCTCCTCCTAGCTTCTCACTTTGGAAAAATACAAAAATTAAAAAGAAAAGAAAAATATTCCAAACAAATGGAAAAAAACCTCTAACAACTGAGGTAGTAATACTTGTATCTGCCAAAATAAACTTTAAAATATAGGCTATTTTAAGAAACAAAGAAGAGTACTACATGATAATAAAAGGAGCAATCCAACAACAGGAGATAACTTTTATAAATATTTAAGCATGCAATGTGAGAGCACTTCAATATGTAAAACAATCTTGATAAACATAAAGGGAGAGATCAACAGCAATATAGTCATGGGGGATTTTAACATCTTATTTAGTGGATAAAGAAATTGTGATCCCTTTACAAAATAGAATACTTCTCAGCCATAAAAAGAGGAAACTCTTACCTTTCACAGCAGCATAAATGGACCTGGAGAGCATTATGCTAAGTGATATAAGCTAGTCAGAAAAAGACAAGTACTATATTATTTCACTCATATGTAGAATCTAATGAACAAAATGAACTAAAAGGCAAAATAGAAATAGACTCACAGATAGAGAGTAGGGTGTTGGCTGTGATGGGGGTGCTGGATAATTAAGGTGGAGGGATTTAACAAAAAATAGGACAAAAAGAAAAAGGAAAAAAACTCACAAACACCAACAACAGTGTGGTGATTGCCAACAAGGGGGAAGTTAAGGAGGGTATAAGGGAAATAAACAGTGATGGAAAAAAATTTGACTTGGGTGTTGAACACACAATACAGTATATACAGATGTGTTATAGAATTGAGCACCTGAAACCTGTCTAACTATGTTAATCAGTCATTCAATTAAATTCAATTAAAATTTAAATAAAGATAAACATCTTCAGCTGTTTTTGGAGACCTCTGGATATATTTGTCCAGGCTAAATATTTGACCTGCCACCTGAAAATAAGTGAAAAATTACTATATGCTCAACTCAAGCTCCACCCACATTCAGCTTTTTTTTAAATTTTTATTTAGATATTAAATTTAATGGATGACATTGATCAATAAGAGTACATAGGTTTCAGGTGAACATTTCTATAGCATTTGTACTGTTGATTATGTTGTATACCTATCGCCCAAACTCAAATCACTCTCTGTCACTGGTGTATTTGTCTCTTTTTACTCCCCTCTTCCAGCCCCCTATCCCTGTTAACCAATGCAGTTTCTGAAGCTCCACCAAGGCCTCCACACCACTAACTCCCCGACCAGTCTATGTCAAATAAGTTTGAGCCTCCCAGATATAATAACCATATGGCACAGTTCTTTGTGTTAAACTAATTAATTTTTAAGTAAAATTATACCACTGTTTATCAGTTTGATCCCCTATTGGCAACAATTACTGACCAAATGAGTGGAAATATTTGTAAGCATTCCTCCTTCTTATTCACCCCAACTCCATAATCTCTGAAAGGCTTTGATACACACACACACACACACACACACACACACACACACACACACACCCCTACACCTTTTTGTCTCCAATGCAATCAAGGTTCAGGGATAAGAGTAGTGAAGATGGTGCAAAGTTAAGCTTGACATTTATTCTATGAGAAAATACTACAGTAAAACTGTAAAGATCTTTCCTCTTCCAAGAAACATAGAGCTTGAATTTTAAAAAGTCAATGCATTACAAAAGAAGAGGAAGAGGTGGAGGAGGAGGAAGAAGAAGAAAAAGGTGAAGGAGGAGGAGGAGGAGGAGAGGAAGAAGAAGAAGAAAAGGGAAGGAAGGAAAGAAGGAGGGAAGGAAGGAAGGAAGGAAGGAAGGAAGGAAGGAAGGAAGAGAGAGAGAGAGAGAGAGAGAGAGAGAGAGAGGGAGAGGGAGAAAACAAGTGAAGAACAATGTATTGGCAAATAGATTATTTTTTCCATGGATTTCAGTGCTGAAATATAACAGTGAATTAGAGTTTCATCAAAAGGAAAGAGGAAAAACCACAAGTCAAATAAACAAACTAAACTGAAAACTTTTGAGAGAAAGAAGTTAACCATACTACACTAACCCCATAACCTCTGAAGTGCTGGGTTCCACCAGCAGCTCAGGGTTTTCTACTTGTCCTTGGTAAGTTGTTCCTCTGCCATCTCCTGTTTTTCAGTCTACAAAACCTAGAGATGCTTCCTATTTCTAGACCAGACTATACTCTGAGTCATCTGATTGCAGGGATATCAAAATTTTAGAACTCCAAAAGACAGAGTCTAACCCAGGGTTCCCATTCCCTTTTATTCTCAATGAAATACAAAGCCCAATTGTACTGACAATTATTAAAGCTATCTGATGGGAACAGTTTATGACACTATTCTCAACTACTATGTATCTGACAATTTTTCATAATAAATTTGAAAACCTCAAAGCCAAAACATTTTCAAGATACAATTTACTCTGCTTCCAGTCTTCTACCAACAGGATGGAATTTTAAGTTGCCTATTTGATCCTGAGCTCCAGAAGTGGCATCACACACTTGATGATTGGAGAACAGACAAGAGAGGGGATTTTCCCTATTGTCCATCCATGCAGGGAGTACTGTTCAAAGAAAAAAATGGATGGAACTATTCTGACCCATTAATTACTTTTCCCAGAGTCAATCAAAATTTTCTTTTGTCTCATTTAGCTTAGAGAAGAACAAGTATCTTCCTAATCCATACATATAAGAATGAACAAGTTCATTATTACAAAATGCTTCAAATAATGTTACCTCACAAGAAAATAGACACTGAAAAAGGCATGATTATCATCCAGTCTATGTAATTAGAAACATCTGATACTAAAAACTAATTTTAAACATGTTATAATTACCTGCGTTTTCTCTCCCACATGGCCCTATCTTTGTTTCTCATAATTATCTCTCCTCCCTATTCTGTCTTACCTACCAGGGCCTCATACGTACCCAGCCTTTCACAATTGTTCTCGCCACTCTTCAGGCTTAATTTTCTATTGATATCACTATGCCCATTTTTGGATGCAAAGAAGCAGTGAAAATAAATTCAGATTGAATTGCTTCTGACCTTTTCCATGGCCATCACCCTGGTTCAAGCTACCATCTTTTCTAGCCTGAATTATTGAAGTATGCTCCTAATTGGTCTCCTTGCCTCTGCCTTTGATCCTCTACATTCCATTGGTCAGACTGATACTGTTCAATGCTGAGTTAGAATATTGCTCTGCTCAAAAGCTAGACATGTTTCCTTTCTCTGGATCAGATATCTATGTGTCTAGTATTTCAGTTTCTTTAGGAATTACGGTGGTGACCACATAATAAATACAATATACAGATGATGAATTATAGAATTGTGCACCTGAAACCTCTATAATTTTAGTGACCAAAGTCACCTTAATAATACATTAAACTTTTTAAAAGTAAAGTAAAAAACATATCTCCTCAGTGAGGCCTTCCCTGGCTGCCTTAACTAAAATTTTAGTACCACCTTAGACATTTACTATCCCCTTTCCCTTCTTGTTTTCTTTTTCTTAGCATTTATCACAATCTGACATAATAGTTATTGTACTCATTTATCTTATTTATTGTTTATCTTCCCCAGAGAATGTAAATTTCATGAGGACAAAAATTTTGTTTATTTTGTTCACTACTATATTCCAAGCACCTAGTAGACTATCTATCAGGTAGTAAGTGCTCAATTAATATTTATTGAATCAACCAATTAAGAATTACAATAGGTGTGTGTGTGTGTGTGTGTGTGTGTGTGTGTGTGTGTGTGTGTTAGTGGGACTATAGATTGAGGGATAGGGGTAGAAAATAGTATTATATGAGCATTTCCCTTTAATCAGGCTATTATAAATTCTCCTATATTCCAGATCTTTTCTCTCATTCTTGCCCTTTTATTTCTAATCATATAATAAAATATAACTTTTCTTTGTAGTACCACCACCACTGTCCTAATTTATTTCCTCACAATTTGTGCCTAGCAAGTGTTTTCCACTTATTTTATCCAATGTCCACCCCCCTATCAATCCATACTTCAAAAATTCTGGTACTCAGCAAGCACTCAGAAATGATGCTTTCCCAGACCCCTCAAAGCTTGTGTCATGTTAATAGGCCCAAACTATAGAGATAGTTATGGTATATGAGTCTCTAAGTAGAAGGAGGGTGAACACAGATTTCTTGTAAAGTTTGGAGGTGTATTAATGCTTGAAGATCGAAGAAAAAAAGAGTCAGACAGAAGAAGATAATAGTTGTCCTGACATGATGGTAACACTAGAATGATAAGAGTTGGAAAAAAAACCAAACCTAGCTATAAGATTCCATCTTCAGCATTCTCCCTCAAAATTTGTAATGTGCATAGGTGACATAATCTGAAAATTCGACCTAGTGTACAAGAAACAAGGATATCTCTTTCTTCCTCAGAGTTGCAATCTTTGAAAAGATTTATTTTGTGAATTCGGATAAAGATTGAATTTCTTAAATTGTTATTTACTTGACATATATTCATGTACTTATTTACATTCATACATGTGAGCATTATATAGAGAGAGAAAGAAAAAAGAGATAGAGCTTGTTTTGTGATTCATTGATATTTTTTTCTTTCTTTAGTGATTGTGAAAATTATTAGCTAATTGTTTGCTAATCAAGGTTAGATAAATACTTCATTTGTACTTCCAGGGGAAGAAATACAAAAAAATAAATAAATAAAATAAAAAGAAGTATGGCATACAAAGGGGAAGTTCATATGGAGCCACTCAAGATTTGGGCCTGTGAGTAAGGCATTGTGTGATACTGAAATGTTTATAGTTAGAGCATTTATTATTTGAGGTGGGGGTGGGGGTGCTCTGCATCTGAAAACTGAGGGAATTTTGTCTGGGGGATGCACAAGTCCTGGAAATTGTAAACAAAAGTATTTGTGTAGACTGCTACAATGGTAAAGTTTAGTAGTGGCAACAGAGACCTTATGACCCTCAAAGCCTAAAATATTTGCCATCTATCCCTTTACAGATAAATTTTTGCTAACCATTGGCAGAGTCAAATAGAAAATCTCCAAGTGCATTGCAGGTAACAAGGATAAGTACTCTCTGTGAAATGTTTGTTTCAGTTATGTGTGTGAGATATTGAGTAGTAATGCAGAATGTATTTCTTACTATAGGGAGCAATCTGAAAAAAAAACCTGGAAAACCTTCTTGTAGTCTATGTTACAGAGTTTGGACTTCATCTTAGGAGAAACAATTGACAAGTTTTAAGTAGAGTCATGATTTATCCAGCATTGCATTTTAGCAAGATCATTCTGGCTGGTGGTGTGGAGAATGTGATAAAGAAAGGCAGGATGAATGGGAGAAGGCAAATTAAGATACTAGTTCAGTCATCCAGACAAGAGATGTTGTGTCCTGGACCACTGTGGTGACAGTGGGAACGAGGAAAGATTATCAGACATTTTTGGGAAAGTATTTATGTGTTAATTTGGGAACATAAAATTTCTTTGTCTTGGTCTCTGACACTCCATATATATTGCTAAAAGGAAAAAATAAATAAATTCTAAAATAGTATTTTCAAAGCATCTCAGTGCTTAGCATTGCATATACCTCAATTCTGACATCCAAAACCTTGAGAACTATATCCCAGACTGAGAAAGTCCTGGGCCACCAAGGCAAATTGGCCAAAAACACTTTGACAACAGGACTTTAAAAATGAATTGGTCTTTAATTTTTTTATATTGAGGTTTCCTTTGCAGCAGCTGGTATATTCATTACCAAAGACTTTATGCATGTAATTGAGGTCATTTCTTTCCCCCTTCCCAATTTTCTTTGTCTGACTTCACTTCTTAATTTACCTCCATGTCAGGGTCCTTGCCAACTGAGAAGGACCAGAGAAAGGGCCTTTGAGGGCTTATCAACACCTCTTCAACTCCACCTGAGCTATGAGGCAGGCATGAAAACCAATTCCTAGGCCTCTGATGATAAAGTGCTCACAACTGATTCAGCCATTTTCCCATCTTATTTTTATTATTATTATTCCTTGAGATCTTTCAGTGCAACAGCTTGGAGTTTCAATTTCATTTTTATATATGCCTCCCCTCCCCACTACCACTACCACCCTTTTATCCCTCAACCTCCCTCACCCTCAACCAACTTTCTGGATCTGAATAAGTCACCAAGGCCTGTTATGAACATATATTGGGATCGACTCCAGCTGGACTGATCTGTGTTACACATGAATACATCCGTGGCAGATTGCTTGCAATCCAGAGGGACACATGAATATAGGGTTACCAGACCTTCATTTCAAGGACTGTTGACTAGCTAAAGTGAACAGACCCTAAAAGGAGTCATAGACCTGTCATGCATGACTAATGAAACTTGAAAGGCAGGAATTGGGTATAGAAGAAGTGGGAAGATGCTTATGAGAGTGATCAAAAGCCCCCTGGCCTAAAAATCTTATTGTCATAATCACTTCTTTGGGCCATGACATTGGGTTCTCAAAATTCTCAGTTAAAATGTTAATATGTTTCCAGTTGGAGAAACTCCTGAAGACATTAGCATTCATTTTTAATATGCTAGTCAGGAAGAACTTATCAGGTTGATTAACTGTCCCTTAAGAGTAGCTGAAAAGAGTAATAATTTCTAATTGGATAACATAATTTTAAATCCTAGCTCTGCTATGTAATAACAGTGTGACCTTGGGCAAGTCTTCTAAGCTCTGTAAGCCTCTGTTTGTATATAAAATGAAGATATCATCTACCACACAAGGTTACTGTGAGAATGAAGTGGGATGATGTTTGTAAAGTGTCTGACATATAGTTGGTGTTCAATAACAGTTTGGCTCCCCCTAAACTATAACAGAGAAAAAAACTTAGAGGAAATGGGATACAGCTAAATGTTATAGATAATTTAGAGTGCAAAGGGAAGTAGGGGAGACACAAGAGAAGGGAGAGCTCTGTTTGTGGAGTTACAGTCATATAAGAGAACCTAGATAGCTAAAGGAAATTGAGAATTTGGGCACATGGGGAAAATCAAGAGACTAAAACATGAAAAGAAGGAAAGGTGGGAAGTGTTGGGACCATTAGCACAGATTTCTTCTCACCTCCAAGCAGAAATAGCAGGGATTCCCAACAGGAGTCTGTGGACACCTTGCAGTGTACTGATCATTGAGAGGGTGTGGTGGGGCTAAATGCAGTGAGTGAGGAATTTCATATAACTGAGAGAATCTTGTGCCACTTCCCATTGGACCTCTTTCTTCACATCAAAAGCCAGCTGTAGTGCATGAATGGATTTATCAGACATATGAAAGTAGGCTATTTGCCAACATGCAGGAAGATTTAAACCTAAAACTCTCAGAGAACAATTTTCTGCTTCTATCCTGGAGAATTTTGTTTGGGTTGGGGGGAGAAGGGTCCCATCCCCTTACAAATGACCTTCTTATCTGTCTCTCTAGAGCTTATCTGTACCCCTAAACCAGAATAATAAAAACAATTTAGTCCCTGAAGCTACTGTCACCTCTTATCAGAAACTGCCCTCTCAGTTATCAATTACCACACACAGCAAATCAGTGATACACATAAGGTGAGTCACAAGCAGATTGTTACCAAAATGAGGTATTGAATCATTTTAGTAATTTGGTGTTTTGTTTTATAAATTTGAATGGATTTGAGTTAATACTCCTTTTTTTAGAGAGAGAGAGAGAGAGAGAGAGAGAGAGACAAGAAGGGAGAGAGATGAGAAGCATCAACTTATAGTTGCATCACTTCAGCTGTCAGCTGTTTATTGATTGCTTCTCATATGTGCCTTGACTAGGGGGCTCAAGCCCAGTCAGTAACCCCTTGCCCAAGCCAGTCACTTTGGGCTCAAGCAAATGACTTTGGGCTCAAGCCAGTGACCTTGGGATCATGTTGATGATCACACACTCACGTCCGCAACCCAGTGTTCAAGCTAGCAAGCCTGCACTCAAGCTGGCAACCTCAAAGTCTTGAACCTGGAATTCCAGGTTGATGCTCTATCAAATGCACCACTAGTAGTCAGGCGAGGTTATTCTAATGTGATTATTCTCGCACTTTAGGCAGAGTTACAATACTTGTCCATGACCTTGGATATACCTATGTTGCATATATAAATGCCTCTAATCATGTGAGAATTGATTTTCTCTTTCCTGTCCCTTGAAGGATTCCATTTTAAGGAAGACTTGCCCTTCTCTTTGAGTACCAAAAATTCTTGTTTTTGCACTTTGGTGTGAGCTAACCAGAAGCACTTATAATGGCCAATGACATAATGGCCTTCAAACCAGTGATAGACCAGCCTCCTTGCTATACATTTTTATGAAAAATTTTGACTTTGTGTGAACATCTGCACATACATCAGTGTATGTGACTTCATATATCCTAGCATGTTTGTGTTTACATTCTGTTATAACACCTGCTAAACTACAGTACTAAAGAGCTGTCTGTTGTGGCTTTAGGGATAATTCTGGGAATAAGATGCAATCTCAGTTTAATACAGGTGGGTAGAAATAATGAGAAATGGAGTCCAGGGAAATAGTGGATTTCCTTGAGACCCTTTAATTGTCCAGAGAGAATAGGTTATGCTGAAGCAATTTAGCCTTAACCACTAAAAGCCCTATTTGGAAAGGTTTTGTCATGCCCCTTTCTTCATCCTCCCAACCCCCCCCCCCCCACACACACACACACACTTTGATTTTTTTTTCTGAAAGAATGAATATTTTTTCTGCAAGAATGAATATTTACAGCCTGAGTGCTAAGTCCAAGAGAATAACAGTTTGAATAAAGAAAGCTTGTCAAGGCTTTCACTGCAGCCTTGTTATGTGCAAAGTGAGAGCCTCTCCTGTTAGTTGCTCCGCTTTCAAACCTGAAGGTATCAAAGGGGCAGCCAGGTCATCTTTGTCTTAAACTCTCTTTTCCCCTGCTGTCAGCCTCTACTATTTCTCACATTTTTAAAATTAATTCTTCAGAAAAGTCCCACTGTGAAGTTGGTCCAAAATGGTTTATTTTAAAGAATGGTTTTAGTGCTCTTGTTTAAAGTACTACCCAGGAAAGGCTTTACCATCCTGAATATGGATGGGTCTTCCTCTGAAGATAAAGGTGTTGACAGAGATGGGAACAAGTAAGGTACTCACAAAAGGACTGAAGCCTTGCTGAAGGAGAGTCTCCTCTTAGTTGGAGAGTTGGCAATTGTTTATAATGGAAAAAGAAAGGGTAATGTTATGGGCCTGAACACCAGTGACCCCACCAAGTGCTGATTACCTCCTATGCCTAATAGTTATCCCCACCCCAAAGCCAAGCAACATTCTCCAAGACAAAGTTCACCAAACACTGAATAATTTTTCCACAATAACCTTTATTAATAAATGCATTAAATTTTTGAAGCAGAGAAAACACATTTAAGGGGGAAATAGAGAACCACCAGATAGAAGAAACAATATGGCAGGTAACACCATTTAGAAGATAACTGTAATAATTTAATAAAGCTGTTTCATCATATTCATAAAATAGACAGAGTGGCAATTGTCTTTTTTATTTCCTTTTTACAATGATTCAATCACTGTGAAAATGTACAGAGCATACAGATCAGCATATACAACAATTCCATCTTCATATAATCAGAAAAAGAGACTGCTTAATGAGACATACTGTACTCGCATCCCTCTAAACTACCACCCTGGTTTGACAGGTAAACAGTAATAGCGTCATCAGGCTCATTCCCCTCGCTAGAGGAGAGAAGGCATAAACCTTTTGCAACAATACCTTAGCATTCCAATAGCACACGGAGGTATTTGTTGCTGAATCTCTAGCTTGAACTAGTCTGGCTCCTGGTCATTAAAGTGTATCCTAGCCTTCTTCAGCTGAACGCTGGCCAATGCTAGTAAAAATCTACTTAACCAGTGCTGTAATGGTGTTAGCTGGTTTGTTTGCTAAGATTGACAGCAACTTTCAGTTAGTAGCAAGGTTATCTTTAATTGCCAACACAGCTGGAATGACAGTCAGCATCATCAGTTTCCCTAATGACCTACAGTGCTTTCCAATCAAGATCAGGTTCCGTGGGTTGTTCTTCACCAAGAGCGCCTCACAATATATATTTCAGACAAGGTGGTTGACTTTCTTTTTTTGACAAAAGCAATATGAATTCTATTTGAAATTAATTCATTTTTGCACAACAAGTGACCAACAGGCCAATTCCAGCCTCACAAGAAAACAAAGAGAGCTGCAACAACTTCATTAAGACAATGTGTTTTGTTCTAGAATATTTCATTATCAATATAAAGCCACTCATTCCCTCCCCCTCCCCACACACATATCCCCTTTGAATATTACTTTGTTACATATTTAAACTAAAGAACAACATCTCAATACACTTCAGTGTCAGCAGATACAATTTGACTCATGAAATGACACCCTTAAATGTAATTTTACCGAGAAGGCAAACACTAGGACTGTATACAATGGACTTCTTAAGCTAATTTATGCCACTTTTTCAAAGTCAGTTAGGGTTTTATTACCCTGGGTAAAGAGCCAAGCGGACCAGACTTGTCAGGATGCTTTGGGGAATATTCAACATCAACATGATCCCCATAAAGGAATTGGAATTCCAGTCAGAACTTCTGTTATGTACAATAAGAACTATTTTTTCATCTTGGATACCCAGTCCAGCTTTTCCCTATACCTCTGCCTCTCCTACAACTGCCCTTTGTCCTCATTGCTTCAAATGGACCACTTTTATTTTGCTAATTAATATGATAGAGCTATATAAAAAGCTCAACTGAATTCCCTTCATACAATAAGTTGTATCCTGAAGTAACACTACTGGGATGATACTCTGGGTGGATTTAGTTTTCAGTGATCTAAGTTGTATTCCTTTAACCTTATTTTATTAGTGATCAGTGGGTTGCCATGTCAATAAATTAGTTTAAGTATGCACCTTAGGTGCAATTAGCTCTATTAGGCAGGTTTACTTTGGAAAAGTGATATTCAAAGTGTGACCCCTGGATTAGCTGCATCAGCATCATCTGGGAATTTTTAAATAAGCAAAGACTCAAGTCCCACCCAGTTTTACCAAATCAGAAACTCTAAGTGTGAGGCCACCAATCTGTGCTTTAACAACCCCTCAACCTTTAGTGGAGATCTGATCCATATGAATGACTAGATTCCCCCACACACAGAGTCTCTGCTTCAGTTGGTCTGGGTTAGAAATGAGAATGATCATTCTTAAAAGTTCCCAAGTGATGCTGTTGCTGCTGAACTGGGGACTGTACTTTGGAAACCACTGTCCTTCAGGAACTGGAGTATCCCTTGGACCATTACCTATTTGGGCAATAAACTGGGCCATAATTTACTCTACTGGCTTTAAGAGGATCAAAGGGATAGTAAGTTTTATTCTGGACAGATTCAAAGGTTAGTCAGTATAGAAAATAAAGAGATTCCTCTTCCTAGTCCTTGTATATAGTATATTCCCATATTTGGGGGAAAACAATCAATCAATGCAAACTAAACCCTTAATATCACATAAAGTGTACCTGTCCAGGGACACGCCCAAAGCAGTTGTTAGTAAAACAAGTCATGCTTCAACACTAACTCTTCCCCAAAAGGGACATGGGAATAAATGGAATGGAACTCCCTAGGATTTAGGAAATAATATCATTCCCTCATATTTAATTGTGTAACATATTTAGAGAGGGAAAAGGAAGGATATTTGGTCTTTCGGCCTTTGTGGTTTCTCATCAGACATGTTGGAAAGAAGGGATGAAAAATATGAGCCAAAGGGAAACTTAGGATCCTTGCACAGCCTGCCTATAAAACCAGCTTACAGAGCCCTCCTAGGATGCACTTGTGCTTCTGGGAGGATGTATACATCAGACGATTGTGGGGGGAAATATATTTTGTTAATAAGGCAAATTATCTGAACATAATAAAGGGTATGAAAGTCAAAATTCTCTGACGGCTCACTGAAAAAAAAAAGGTATTTTAATAGGAAAAGAAAATAGTCTCTTGCTAGATACTGAATCCTGGGGGGGAAAGGGGGGGTTGGATATATAAAAAAAAGCAAAATCAATGCCACTGCTAATCTAACTATTTTAAACTTGGCTGGTAAGAGGCATGGTAGCCAGTGGCCTCTGTGGCTCAACAGCCACCTAACATTTAATATTCCCATTTTCCACATCTATTCAGCTCCTTTATTCCTACTGAGCATAGTAAGAAATACACCTGTACCAAAACAGTCAAGTTTGACTTGAAAGTGACCTTGGGGTTATAGCTAACAACATAATATCAGGATGGATCCGGTGAGGAAAAGTGTTGATTCTACAGGCAGTTATCATTATTCAAAGTGAAAAGGGGTTAATATTTAGTGTGTTAATCAAATAGTCATTTGCAAACAGAAAAACATATCTAATTTAGAATCCATTACTAAAATATAATGGATCAAAAGGGTAAAAAGTAGTGTATCAGAGAGAATAAAATTATCCAAGATGAAGATGCTATGGTCATTGATTTCTAATTACTTTAATTTCAGAGGGTAATCTGCAGCCACACCAATATTTTGCATGAGGTAGTATTCATCACTGAATAAGAAATAAGGATAAATTTGTAGCTTCATTATAGGTTCTTTTTTCAGAAATGTTCTCCCCTACCTAACCCCACTCCCACTGCCTTACCCTCCCCTCCCTCAAAACCCTCCCCCCATAAAAGAAAATATTCATAGTAATGTATACAGCCAGAAACTCAGGCAAAAATAACTAAAACTTTTTAAAGAGTTGATTTATCTACCTAAACTTAAGAAAATAAATTCTCTTTTACATTCTAGTGCTCTAACCTCTAAGCCTTTTTTTTCTGGTTACTCTTGAATTTCAGAAAATGAAACAAATGAGAACGGAACCATAAAGCTTGTTTCTCTAGAAACAACTCTCTTAAGACCAAGGCAGAGCAAAGAAAACATTTGTTTATTTTTAAATAACAAACTCTTAAGCTGCAAGAATACTATTTTGGCTAGTGAATATTAATAGGCAGTTAATAAATGGGGAGAGTTGGAGGAATATTAAACAAAATATGCATAACAAAGTTATTAATTAAAGGTGTATTCCTAGCCTACAGCAAAGAGTTAGCTAAATCTAAAGAAGTTTTTATTTTAATAGTTTGCTGTTCACATTTTTAATTTTAAAAAAGTTTTAGTCATAAAAAGATGAGTTCAAGTGTCCAAGTGTCTCCATATAGAAGGCACAGTAATTGGGTTAGTGATGCTGTTACCTGTCTTTTCTAAGTACATTTTATTTTTACTGGTTACACTATCCCAAATTGTAATCCTACAATACAGAGCAGTATGGACTTTTCGATTTCAGCCCATGACATGCTTTGTAGTGTAATTCTAATTGTGAGTGGGAAACACTGAATCAGGAAATGTGTGTTTAAAAAAATGCTAATTTAGATCTCAAAATAGATTCAGTCTTTTTCAGTTTTAGATGACTGGAGACAGGGTATTTCTAAGCCTGGACAATGATAACTTCAGGAGCAACTTTCTTGTTCAGGGCCTGAAAATTAGAAAAATTGATCTCATAAAACTTTCAGCATAGCATTTCTGACAACTGCAAATCAGATAGCAGAATATCCAAAAATGACTTTCTGCAATGATCTATCACAGATCTGGGCAGAAGACTGAAAGGCAGGCAAAATACTCGGCAAGGTGTGAGCAATCACTCAATGAATGTCTTCCAAGAGTGAATATCTACCAAGTACTCATCTATATGTGTGGAATTGCTCATTCACTTGCCATCTCAGTTGTTAGCGCTTTGTTTATGTCTATAGTTTTATTTTTAAGAGAAAAAAACACCAACCTCTAAAAGTCTTTTGCCATCACCACACACAGCAATTAGCAATATCAAATACAACAATAGCACAGCTATCAAAAGGGTTCTTAAAGCAGGGGTGTTCACAGCAAAATAGCGGCATTGGAAATTACTCAAGCTTCAGAAACAACCTTTTGGAGGCTCAATTTCACATCACTGAATCAATGAATAGCACACAATAAATGACCATTAACTTGCCTACACTACAAAAGAGTGGCAAGCTTATTAAAAGTTTCAGAGTTTGTTTTGTTTTGTTTGCTTTTATTTTTTTTGCTATTTTTTGGGGTTTTTTTTTTTTTTTTTTTTTTTTTTTTTGCTTTTTTAAATGTAATTTTCCACAATGGCAATTTATATTATAGTTTTGACATAGAAAAATATATAAATTCAAACACTTATACATAATACTTCTCACAACTGAATTTGTCTCTGTTTCTCCAACATCAAGGCCCCATGAACAACTCAAGCCAAAGCTAATTTGCTCCAACTGAATACTCTCGCTGCCTGATGAAGTGAGAGAGATTGTCACAAAATGAGTTATTTATAAACAATACTTTTAGAGAAAGCTCTGAAATACAGCCACTCAAGAACCAACCATTGGTGAGCAATTAAAATGATCAGCTCTAGGTTGACTCAGTGGCTAGAGATTTGCCCGGCGTATGGACATCCGGGGTTTGATTTCCCATCAGGGCACACAATAGAAGCAGCCAGCTACTTCTCTTCCTTCTGTCTCTCCACTGTCTTTCCCTCTTCCCCTCCCTCAGCCAGTGGCTCAATTGGTTCAAGCATCAGTCTGGGTGCTGAGGATGGCTCAGTTGATTCCCACATGGGCCCCAGATGTGGGTTGCCCGCTGGATCCCAGGGGGGTGCATGTGGGAGTGTGTCTCACTATCTCCCTTCCTCTCACTTAAAATAAAATAAAATAAAATAATTTTAAAATTCAATTAATAAAAATAAAGATAAAAATCACCCTGGCTGGCTCAGTCCATAGAGCATCAGCCTGGCATGCAGACGTCTGGGGTTGATCCCTGGTCAGGCACACAGGAGAAGCGACCATCTTCTTCTCTTTCTCTTCTCCTTCTCTCTCTCTTCTCCTCCCACAGACAGTGGCTCAATTGGTTTGAGCGTTGGCCCCGGAAGCTGAGGATAGATCAGTTGATTCCTGCATGGGCCCTAGATGGGGGTTGCTGGGTGGATCCCAGTCAGGCTCATGTGGGAGTCTGTCTCACTATCTCCTCTCCTCTTACTTAAAAAATAAAATAAAATAAAATAAAATAAAATAAAATAAAATGAAATAAAAGATCAGCTTCTGCTTCTTTGCTAACCAGCCTCTTTTCTCTCTCCTCCGAGACTGGTTTAGAGAATGATATCCTGCAGACGCCTCACGCCAGATTCTCTATCGCGACCCTCCTTCAGAATGGGGTTGACCTCATACATGATTCTCTCACTGTCAGCTCCTCGAGGCTCAGCTTCGGAGGGACGAGAAGGGCCACTGGCACTGCTGACATACTGCTCCAGATTGCGGGCCGGTGGTATCAGGACAGTGGTGTAAGGCAGGGAAGGCCTGGTAGGCAGAGGGCTCTTGAGGTGCAGAGGGGAAGTGATGGGGCTAATAGCCTCACAGCCATTGCCTGCCTCCCGGATACTGCCATTCACGTTGGGGTCGCAGACGATCACATCAGCAATGCTCATGCCTCTCAGGGTGGGCCTCTCCTCAATTGGGTCGCTGACATCTTTTCCAAAGGTTGCGAAGGTGCGCTTGGCGGGGCGGCCGTGGTCATAAACCTCAACCTCAGCAGTTTCCATGGACATAGCGATGATATCCCTCACATTTTCGGGGGACCTGGAGCGGCTAGGCAGGGTGTTCCGGGGCATCCAGCACCTGTCAGAGTGGCCAAGAATGCGGCATTCATCCAAGCAGTGAAATCCGTCATCTGTTTGGAGAAAATAGAATGTCAATTTCATCAGCTTTTCCCAGGAATCATTGATACACCCTAGCGTTCTGTTTCTTAGGTATCCACAGGCCCTTCTAGGAAATGGCACTTATTTCAGAAGAAATAGAATTTTAAAAGGCTGTACACCTTCCCCTGTACACCATGCTTTTTTATTAGTTTTGTTGCTGTTTTTATTGCTGAAAAAACTAAAAACCTAAAGGGAAACATCTGTCAGAGGGGAGGGGGGGTGAATGCTGGGTGAAAAAGGTGAATGGATTAAGAAAAATAAATCTTATAGACACAGACATCAGTATGGTGATTACCAGAGGAAAAGGGGGTTGGAGAGAGGTACAAGAAGATAAAGGGGAGATAAATGGTGATGAAAGGAGACTTAATTTGGGGTGGTGAACACACAAGACAATATATAGATGATGTATTATGGAATTGAACAACTGAAACCTATATAATGTTATTAACCAATGTCACTAATAAATGCAATAATTTTTTTAAATATGCTATGATGAAAAAAATACTATATTGTTTAAAGGTTTATTCTGAGTGTCAAGGTACTGAGAGTCAGCATTTTTATCAACAACTCTTGCTAAAAATCAACTGTACTTAAGACTAGTTCTGGCAGAAGAAGTGGAAGCAGGAAGTCCGTCAGTATATCTGAGAAATCTTGGCCATATTTTTGAGCAACAGCACTGCCAACCACATTTCTACCCTACTTGTGAATGATATACAGTACTTAATTTTAATTTGGTAGCATGCTGTCTTTGAAAGCCCAATTGCATCACTTCTTTTTGATCACCAGTCCCATCAGCCAATCTCCTCACTAAGCCATCTGCATAACTTAATTTCCTATCAGAATGAACATACTGAACTGTCTTCCTTCCGTTTTGCCCTTAAGCTTCATTGGCCCTTTGCACACATCACTCACATATACCCACGTAGCCATCTCTCCTTATCTTCCTTATCTGCAGTTCATTAAGGTAATATTTCTTAAAAAAAAATTGTCCATGATTACCTTAGCCCTTTTATAGCCAATCTCAGTAGATAGAGTTCATAATTATTGGTGAGACATATGTTTCTCTTTTCATATCGGTTTCATTTAGGGTAAAGGCTTTAGTTTGGCTCTCAAAGAGGCTTTCTACATGGGCTTCACCAAAGCATGGAGCCCGGGTTAACTTCTGCTTGTCAGTTGGTAGAACAGTTCATCTCAAGCTTCTGTTTATACCCCTACTTTACACATCCATTTATATTTATGTTGCATTCTTGCATAAGGCTAACCTAATGAAAATGTTTGTCATATTGTACAATGCATCAAAATATAAGCAGCTTACCACTTATGGAAAACTATGGGGCAGGATTGGAGGAGGTAAGGAGACAAGGAGAGATTACAAAGTCAAAAAGTACATACTTTCACCCCCAAAATATTAGAAATATATGCTGTGGCTGCTTTTTTGCAGGGGGAGAAGTCTACAATTCAGAGTTTTGCCTGATATCAGTCTATATATAACACACCTTCCTTATACTCTTGATTTTCTTTTGTTGTTATTGTTTCTTGATTGATTTTAGTAAGTAAATGACATATCAAAGGGCACTTCTCGGCTTCATTCATCAAGGGATATTTTAGTAAAGGGGCACATAAGAGGATATACTCTTCATAATTTTGAGAAAAGACATTAGAATCAGCTAATCCAGGCAGAGTTCAGATTTTAAGACAACTCTGGGAATGGCTTGTGGCCTAGTTTAAACTACTGAAAAGCCATCCAAAGGTAGGATTTCTTCCTGGAACCTGGACACAATTTGCCAACTTATATTTAAGATGGCCACTTTAAGCTCCATTTCAGTGCTAAAGAATGAAACACTCAGAATTTTGCAGCTGGAACCAAATAACAAATAAGCATTGTCACCAAAAAGATAAGCACCTTCCATATAGATAACACAATGCTTCTGAAAACTTGAGCACAGTTCCTCACCAGGGTTGCATGGTACCCTTTGCAAAATAAAGTGTTTCTCAGCCTCTTCCCTGCAAACTTATAGTACTGTTATCTATCTGATAGACTGTTATCCTCCAAAATGCCTATGTTCCTGAGAGGCATAAAGTATAAAAGTAAGGGAAACATTTGTGTAGACATAGATGAGTGGTAGAGTCTATGGCTGATTTATGCACAATCAGTTTCATCCAAATCTAGTACTTTCTCCAGCAGGCCCCAAGATTCCTCCAGTAGGACAGAATTCACAACTTTAGAATTTTCCAAAAATATATTTCTTCCTCTCTATCTTTTATGAGGCCAATCTCATAACTTTCCAAATAATAGCTCTAAAGAATTAGTGTGATTGTTCATTTGGGAAAAGAGAATAAAGAGGTACAAGTGAAGGAACAGTTCAATAATAAACTTAACTTCTGTTTCTACAAATCTGAGCAAGTGTCCCCTGCAAGTCAATAAAAAAAAAAAAAAAAAAACACCACCACCACCACAACAACAACAAAAGACTGTGGTATCCCTGTCCTTTTTGTCCCTAATTTAGAATACAAAGATATAGAGGGCTTTAGTCTTTGAGCCGTGGAATCACAGACATGTGACCAGCTATGAAGAGAAAATCCTAGCTAACATTCAGATTCATTTACTGGCCACTTCCTCATACTTCTAAAGCAGAGCAATGGTAAACTACATTCTAAATGAATCATCTCAATGGGCTCTCATTTCTTTTAAGTTTTTAGTATCAAGTGGCTGTCTTCAAATTTGGAGATACAGGGCCTGACCTGTGGTGGTGCAGTGGATAAAGCATCGACCTGGAAATGCTGAGGTTGCCGGTTCGAAACCCTGGGCTTGCCTGGTCAAGGCACATATGGGAGTTGATGCTTCCAGCTCCTCCCCACCTTCTCTCTCCTCTCTCTCTCCCTCTCTCTCTCTCCCTTCCTCTCTCCTCTCAAAATGAATAAAAAAAATTTTTAAAAAAAGAGAGAAATCTTAAAAAAGAAAGAAAAGAAAAAAAATACAAAAGTAAAAATAAAAATAAAAATTTGGAGATACAGGATTTTTTTAAACACAATTCAGTAGGAAAATGCCATTCATGAGTCACCCCATATTGCAAGTACAGTGCCCCTTCCTTATAGTAAATTGTTTCAAATAAACAGTGGGAGGAGACCTGGAACTCCTGCACACAGAGTGAGAGCAGAGACCCCAAGGACAGAAAACTCAAAGATCTTATGAATCTGGGAAGATCAGAGCACGGAACTCAGTCTTCTCAAAAGCTTATCTGCAAGACAGTTCTTGCTTGCAGCTTACCCACTGCCTAAGTGAATAAATCACTCTTTAGGAAGAGGAAAAAGTAAACTCACTCAATTTTCCAGGAATGCAATCAGTCTAAGACTATCCACCAATCTCACTAAGCCTACTTCAGCCCTATATGAACTAGAATAATATGAAATTTTATTGGATTAATTACATGAACTTATTATGTGCACAGCTGTTACCTCATGCAAGTGAAGACTTGAATCTAAGAGAGTCTTTTGCTCATAGTGTCTCACCCCTGGCTGAGATCTGACATCTTTATTTTCTTAAAACTTTACCAAGAGCAGTAATTTGTTGCTTATAATTTTTGGTATCAAATAACACTCAGTGACATTCATGTGAATACAGTTAATATAAAAGGTAACCAAGTTTAACTTGGTAACAGTATAAACCAGAGTTTATAGCCATATCAATATGAAAGAAAACATGATGAATATAGAAGAATATCTTCCCAGCCTAAGGTAACTTACCTTCATAAATGCACTGAAAATGAATTACTCTTTAAAAATAAAAACTTCAATTTAGTAAGAAAATTAAGTTTGTATTAAAAGTGAGTAAATCACAATACAAAGTTCCTTAAGGAGAACAATGAAGACAGTCCATATGTTATAAAAGCAAAGGGACTACTTCAGGCATTGCAAAAGCTGGTAGAAATTGTGTGCCTGCCATTATTTAGTATTGTGGCTGGGGATGTAGCTTTAGCTTCAGAGGATAAATGAAAAGACTGATGAACCCCAACCCTTTCTTAGACCATTCAATTAGCATCAGTTAGCAAGTGCCACCCAATATTTGGCCTCTGTGATACCAAGTGATACATTGGCCTCTCCCCTCATTCACAGTCTATGCACCTAAAATTCACTTACAACCAGTGCAACATGAAAATAGATTTAAAAGACACTACTTTCAGAATTCAGAGTAATTGTATTATTGTCAATGGAACCTTCAGTGTTTATTTGATCAAAGAGACAAAGTTAAAACATATTGAAGTATAAGTGCTTGAGAATTTAATATTTATGATAGATGATATTGGGGCATCATGTATAGTCATATGATCTAAGTTGCAATTTGGGCAATAGTTCCTGGAGTTTTCATTTTTGTATTTGGTTCAATTCAATTCAATCCATAAAGAGATTTCAAGATGCATATAAGTATAAATCATTTATGCTGATGCATGAAGAGCAAGGAAATTAAGCAGAAGGCTGCCTGGAAAATAAGAAATAAGAGGTGCTGACAGCGACTGAGATAAACAGAAACTGACTAGACTGGCATCTTTGTATTTTGTCATCTATGGTGGAGAAAACTCCCTGACAAATGCGGGACTTCATCTAGGCGCTCAGAAACCATTTGACAAGCATCTTTACAATAAAATATGAGGTGTCACAGAAGGCTATTGAACTATTCCCCAAAAGGAGGACTACTGCAATATAGCAACTCAGAAAAGTGGGACCATTTTTAAGTTTCATTCTAAGATACCCACAAAATTAAGTCTCTAAGCCTATATCTGTTGGACACCTATGGTATCTATTCATTTCTGTGAAGAGTTTAAACCAGTTGTTGGACTTGGTTTCGATTAAAAATAGTCAGACTCTTTCACACATTCTACAGGTAGTTATGCTGCAGGGAATACAGATCCTTCAGGTGATATTTACAAAGAGCGCTTAACCTAAAGTCATCATCAATTTGGTTTCACTCTTTTCTGGAAAATAAAGAAATTTTGAACTCATCAATAACAAGAAAAAGACACTCTTTTGCTGATCATGAGTTTCTGAGTGTTGGACAGAATATATAGTAAAGATGGAACAAATAAGGCTGATGCAGAAAGCAAGGGAGATAGATAGGCATGCTAACCAGGAGAAAAAATATTTCCTTTTTTTAATGAAAATTTAATGTTGGAGGGAAGAAAAAGGCGGCCAGCAGCTGGTGTTCCTCTTAAGAGGAACTGACACTTCCCTCAGTCAAGTCCCAGGACATCCAGTTTTGTAGAACAAGCAATGCTATATGTGAGTCATTTCAAAATGTTGCAACTGCAACTTCTAAATTCTTTTAAAATTCTTGACGGCTACAATGTTCATGGTCCTGGGTGGGAAAGCTAAGAAACATTAGTAATTCCCCATTGGCTAGTTCACATTAAAAAAATAAAAGTGCTCAGTAAACCAATCACTGTTTCTTTAAATGATTCAAAAAAGTAGTATGTGCATGTCATCAACTAGGTAGAAATCATTAGAAATAATCACTGGAAGCAAACAGGAGTGTCAGAAGGATTACTGTTTATTAACTACCTAAATTGGACTATTTGTTACTAACCAAAGCCTCATAGAAAAGTCTTACATTATCTTGATATTTCAGTGTAACTCTAGCAACCATCTGGAATACTGCAATTGCAATGACACTGCTTCTGGGTACAGCAAACAGCACAATAATTTTAAAAATTCATTTCAAATATCTTCCTGGAAGCTAATAAATTTTACAGCAGTTTCAATCCTTCCTCATTGCAACAAAGAAAAGCTTAGTTCCAGACAAATTAAAAGTAAATTGATTGCCTTAGGGGAATCTGTTCAAATAGTACTTTTCCATGTTAGAAATCTTTTTTCCTAAAATAAGAAAGAGAGGGAAAGAGGGAGAGAGAAAGAGAGAATATGAATCTTGGATGGCTGAGATGGATGACAGAGATAAAGAGTGTGAAAGGAATAGAAGTCAGTGTGTGAAAAAGACAAGCTAGAGCAACATACGGTGAGTGAGAGACAACTAAAACCATTAAATACTTGTTTTCAAAACCAGGTAGAAATCAAGTTAAAATAAAATGTAATTGTGTCACTGGGGTGCAGGCCTAACATTTGTGCTGGAATTTATGAATAATAACTATGAATAATGAATATCAAAACTGAAGGGATCAAATACTACCTTCTATGTTTACTTGTCATTATCCACCTCTCATGGACAATGCTGTTTCTCTTTGTTCGTTTGTTTGTTTGTTTTCTCTTTTCCTTAGAGTTATTTAGTATTATTCTTTTTCCAGTGGTCTATGTAATCATATGAGGAGAAAGAAAGTTTATTTTTTCAGGGTGCTGCCTCAAAAGCAATTAGACAAATTCAGAAGCAAGGCTAATTAATCTATTCATTGAGAGAGAACTGGTAATTTGAAGGCACCCTATGCTTGTCCCACTGCTCTTATTAGAAAGAAAAATGCCTTTACACCTTTAGCTCATGGTCATTCTAGTATGATGCCTCCCTGGCCTTTAGCTTGTCCAACTGTTCTTTGAAAGAAAGAATGGCTGTTCCATCTTAAGCAAAAAGAAATTCTTGGAATCTCTCTGGGCCACAGCTGTGAGGGCTTTTTCTGAGTTTGTTCAAACTCTGAATATAAGAGTAGCAGAAGGCTTTTTGGTTGAGATGACCTGAGTTAAAACACTCGACATATCTCTAGGAAAATCTACATAAGAGGATGTACAGTAAGCCTGGATTATGGCCACACATTACGAAAATCATAGATATACCCTGGCCGGTTGGCTCAGTGGTAGAGCGTCGGCCTGGCGTGCGGGAGTCCTGGGTTTGATTCCCAGCCAGGGCACACAGGAGAAGCGCCCATCTGCTTCTCTACCCCTTCCCCTCTCCTTCCTCTCTGTCTCTGTCTTCCCCTCCTGTAGCCAAGGCTCCATTGGAGCAAAGTTGGCCTGGGCGCTGAGGATGGCTCTGTGGTCTCTGCCTCAGGCGCTAGAATGGCTCTGGTTGCAACAGAGCGATGCCCCAGATGGGAAGAGCATCACCCCTTGGTGGGCATGCTGGGTGAATTCTGGTTGGGCGCATGCAGGAGTTTGTCTGCCTCCCCATTTCCAACTTCAGAAAAAAATAAAAATTAAAATTAAAAAAAAATCATAGACATACACATGCACGCACACACTCACCACCACCAACAACAGCCCTCATCATCCTAAATACTCATTTCCATTTACAAGGGAAAACAATGGAGTATTATATACCCATTCTATCTCAATAAAGCTGGAAAAATCAGTGGAACATAGCAAAATGTTATTTTTTAAAAAGCAGTCTGGAAAATTTAAATGTTCTGTCTATTTAGTACAAATCATG
Organism: Saccopteryx leptura; assembly: GCF_036850995.1. NCBI lineage: Eukaryota > Metazoa > Chordata > Mammalia > Chiroptera > Emballonuridae > Saccopteryx > Saccopteryx leptura. Next base: position 83,092,822 of record NC_089516.1, on the reverse strand, counting down.
TATCTTTGCATCCTTGGAATAATCAGTTTTTCCAAAAGATTGCATCTCCTGAACTTCAGTTTTATTGCATTTGCTCCTTGTTGTTTAAAATGTCAATCTTTCATGGCTAGGTGTGTGAAACATGGAGCTAATGAAGCAATGCCATGCTGTGTCTGGAGAAGTCCTGAGGAGTCAAGTTCTATGTTCAGAAAACAAGACAGCACTAGGAGTAGATGATTTGAAGTTTTATTCAACTCTGCAAGCTTTTTACTCTCTGAAATTTCTATTTTGCAATTATGGAGGGGGAGGATACAGACTTGTTTAATATATGATATTGGACTCTACCATAAAAGTATTCTAAGAGTAAATTGAAATTATTGAAGAAAAAGCCTTCTTTGGCCCTAGAGTTTTCTTATCCCCTTAATTCCACTTTGCAAGTTTTTTTATTTGCTTCTATCAGTTAGTGAATAGCAAATAATCTAGCTTCTTATTAAAACTTCAGATAAAATAATCAGCTTTGGTAAAATGTAAACGGTGGCTAGCTGAAGAGCTAAGGATCATCTGCTCATATAGTAAGATATGCCAAACTACTCATTCTATCCTAATGATCCTGAATTGGGGGCAGGAGATAGAAAAAAATTGGAAAGGAGTAAAGAGTGGAGCAGATAAAGAATGATATTTGGTATTCAAAAAGTTCTCTGCTGTTATTAATCACATACACACACACACTCACCCCCCACACTCTCTCTCTCTCTCTCTCTCTCTCTCTCTCTCTCTCTGTCACACACACACACACACACACACACACACACACACACACCAGAATAAAAATGCTGATGTAGCTTCCTGGATAACATACTTATAAAACATTATCAAAAAAAGACATTGAGAAATGATTTTATTCTCCCGGGGAATCTCTGACCCCCTCCCCACGCTTTCTCCCAGAGTTTATGCAAACTGAAAGTTTGTATGTTTAGCACCCTGTTACTCATTCCAATATGAGAGATAAGCAGTATTTCAACAAAGAAACCACTCATGAGTAATGATTTTACAGAGATAAGAGTGGGAAAACAAACTGTTTGAAATGAGTCTAATTCCTTGTGTGACAGCTAATAAAAAGAAACATCTGAACACAGTGCTTGAGAAGCAGTTTTGTACTGTTCAACAGACTGAAAATAATAGCCATTTTTCTGGTCTGCATTATCATTAATAACAACCTTCCTCCTGGTCATCTGCATTTATAGAGGAAATAAAGATTGATACAGTAATTCACCTTTCTTCTGCACCACCCAACTATACACAGAGTGTCCAGGTAATTTTTTCTTAGTACAAGCCAATTTTTATTATAAAAGTAAAATTAATCAGAGTACCTAAATGTTTCAGAAATTACTTGGGAACTGTAAGGCAGCCAAAGAATTTCCAAAGTAGTTCTCAGGAAAGTAGTTTGGAGAGTAAAATGATATGTTCATATCTTTCCTTTGTTTAAAGAAGCCCTTGTACTCTACTAGGAGGAAATCTTTTCTATCTTCTATTTACTTTCTCCTAAGCACCCTCAAGACTGTCCAGGGCAGGGAGATAGTAGATTGATTATTCATTAGATATAATAACCTACTAACTGCAGCTCATCAGCTCTGACAATGCATTAAGATGGAATTGCCTTTACAAAATTTCAACCTATTTACAAGCGTTGTATGAAGAAAAGTTTCTCTGGAGTTCATGGGTCTTTTATTCCTACCTATAAATAATGAGTGCTGCCATGAATTACTTCTCATTCCTCTTTTCTCATCTCATCTCCCTTTCTCTATTCCATAGTATTTTAATTCATCTCTGCCATCCCCAATATATCCTCTTGTTTTATTATTCTGTTCATACTTCATCTCTCCCCCTTCAGCTTCATAACCTTTCCTCATCACATCAAATATTTCTGCCTAGAAACTCATACCTCCAGGGAAGATACAAGGAGGAAATCAGAAACAAGAGCAGTGGCCAAGAAAATTCACTAATAAGGAAAAGACCTACTCTCTGAGACATTTTTTCCTTCCCACCAAGGAAACATCAGAGTAAGCCTGATGGTTCTGTGGGAGCCTCTCCAAATATTAGAAACAGCTGTGTCTGGAATTTCCTTAACAGGGTGTGTTACCAGTACCACTTACAAGAAACACTTGAGGCAAGGAATATTAACTGTATAACTACAAACATCATCTGGACACCCTATAAAATAGCCCATATTTCTCTATTAGTAATGGTTAACATTAATTGTGAAATAAATTTTTAAAACTTAAAATTCCCTCAAATTCCAAAAAAATTGACACGAATTTGATGCCTGCCAAAAAAAGTCAACAGGCTATTTAATAAATTACTCAACTATTTGCTCATTGGAAACTCACAGTCTAATGTAACACTGGTCTTCTCATGTCCTTCACATTAATATCATTGGGCTATCTGCCAGAGCAAAGAGAAATAACCTTCATGTTGGTGAATTAGAATCTCTAGTGTCAGATACAGTCAGCCTGACTAATGGGAACTACAGATTGCCAAAATCTACAGCCTCCCTGTCTGTTCCACCCATCAAATATGCTTAGAAGTCCCATGGCACAAGCCCAGCAGCGTACAGATACCAATCAACTGTCAACAGCTTAAGTGTAAGCAATTGTATATGAAGTACAATCCAAGTGTGTTTCCATTTTAGTTGCAGGAACTCCATTGCTATTATGGCACCCATAATGCTCAGAACTAATGATTCAGATAAGCATCCAAGAACAAAGTGTAATGGGATGGTCCTTACATGCTACAATTACAGCATTCAGCATAGCACTAATAGCCCTGTCTCAAATTCCAGGGGCACCACATGAACGGTTTTGACAGGATTGCCTTTCTCCTCAGTTAAATATGATCAAAGATGTAGTGATTCCCATATGCCTTGCTGCTAATCTGGAGTACTGTTTCTGCCTCTCCAGACTCCCGCAGGTAGTGTACAAAGGAATACATGTGTATACATAATAGGCTAGAAATCTCTATTTCCCTGACATCCCAATATTGCATCAAATGGTATTTTTTTAATTTTTTTACCCTTTATATTCTTCAGCACTTCCAATATGATTTAAACTCACTTCTCTATGAAACTAGTTTTACATCTCAAACCTATAAAATAATATTCTGTTTCAGAGATACTGCTTTCAAGTGAGCTGCTCAGGAAAATAATTTTTCAATAGTTGTTTCAGGAGTGAATATAATTTACTGGGTTATCCTGAAACACAACAGCATCTCAATGCATTTTAAAATTAATGCTTTATTTTCTTCCTGGATTAGGACCTTATCCTGACATTCACGTCCAATGGAAGGCCAACTGCCTTGGTGTGAGCAATCACTGATACTCCTCCAAGTACAACCTGAAGAATCCAAGGTATAGAAACCTGCTATCTTAAGAAGTCCATACCTTGGAGCTCAGGGATATGCATGGCCATGTACCAATTTAGAGAGACGGAACAATTACTAGGTCCCAGGCTCTACAGAACTGAACAGAGTCAAGTTTATACAAATTATGGGTAAGAAGTGGGGTAGAGAAATTATATAATCCATAATATTTGTATTTGTTATGGAGAAACCACTTTTCCTTCCACAACAATACTGCTCATATATTAAAAGTTCTCAATATTATTGAGCTAATCATTAAACAAATCTCAAGGACAAAGCTGAATCCAAACATCAGAAAAAAAATCAGTTCTTTCAAATAATATTTATCTACCCTTGCTTCCAGTAAGCATAGAAAAACTCTAAATATAAATACAGCTACAATTTTAAGAGATATTTTTACTGTCATATTAAATATTTGTGTCTTCTTTATTTTGTCCAATGTCCTCCATTTCTTTGTTTCTTAGCACCATAACTGGAGCAAGCTTGATTACACGGCTTTAGATTTCCCTAACCCTTGCCTAGTTCTCAACCCCTACTGATAAGAAGCTGTACAATAGAATAATTAACACCAGCTGTCCCATCTTCACTTCTGACTCTAGGAGCTGAGTAAGCCAACCTTGCAGGGTGTGGAGTGGAGTGGGTAGAAATATGTCTGGCTCCAGCCCAGCTATGGTGGGCCTCTCCCAAATTGCAGTCCTCCTGCAATAGAGAATACCTACATTCTTCAATCATGTTTACACGGCTAGAACTGTACAGGCCCTGAAAATCATGCAAGGCACATAAGGGGCTATGATTGCTTCCTGTTTCATTCTGGATTTAATCTTGTTTATCTAAAGAAGAATAAATGGATGTATTAAATTCCCTATGTAGAGCTATCAGCTACTGGGAGAGAGAAAAATCTCCCCTTCCTGAGCGAAGTGTTTATTACCATGATTGCAGCAGCCCACAGGTGTGAAGCCAATAAAAGCTCAGTTCAGGAGAAACAGTAATAACAGGAAGCACAACCATCCATATCAGAAAACAATTCATTGTATGATTACGTTGAAAAAACTAGTTATGGTGAAAATACTGGCACTACCTCATTTAAATGGAGTTTGTAGCTATTCTGGCCCTGAGAGTATGGATGAGTCTGCTATCCCTTCCCGCAACCACTGCCCTAGGTTTGTATATTTCTGCTCACCAATACCAAGGAGAGTCATCCTGCAGAAATACCTGCTCCAAAAATAGAGAAAAGTTAAAATGTAAGCTTGGCCCTAGGCATTTGGCAACCATTCCTGGACCTAAAGCCAGAGGGACTGGTGAAGAACATTCTTAATGCTGATAATTATGAAGGGGCAGAAAAGCAATGGCAAAACTTTGGGCTGCAGCACAATGTTTGCTTGTAACAGATCAAAAACGGAAACTGTCTCAAGAAGAATGAGGAATACATAAGTCGGATCTACTGGAACAACTCAAGAGTTGATCTATTCCTTGCCAAAAAAAGAAGCCTACTATCCTGAATTACATCTGAAGTCAGTTCCTCTCAGTGAAGTATTTGTTTGAAAAGGGAATCATCTTTTTCTCAGAGACTCTGGACTGTGGACTCTAGAGTAAGACAGCCTGATTCAAGTCCCAGTTGTACCACTTAACAGCTCTATCCTATGAAAGTTAAAATTATCCTCACCTGACCAGGCGGTGGCGCAGTGGATAGAGCATCAGACTGGGATGCGGAGGACCCAGTTTTGAGACCCTGAGGTCACCAGCTTGAGTGCAGGCTCATCTGGTTTGTGCAAAGCTCACCAGCTTAGACCCAAGGTCGCTGGCTCAAGCAAAGGGTTACTCAGTCTGTGTAGCCTCACAGTCAAAGCACATATGAGAAAGCAATCAATGAACAACTAAGGTGTTGCAACGAAAATAAAAATGATTGATGCTTCTCATCTCTCTCCGTTCCTGTCTGTCTATCCCTATCCATCCGTCTCTCTGACTCACTTTCTGTCTGTGTAAAAATAAAATAAATAAATAAATAAATAAATAAATAAAGTTATCCTCTGTGCCTTTTTTTTCCCTATCTGCAAGATAGAAAAAATTACACTGACTTCATTGAGCTGTTCAGACAATTAAAAATGGAAATATACATAAAGCAAGATAATCAGTGCCTGATACAAAGAAAGAACTCAATTCATGTTAGGTGTCATTTATCCACCAGAAAGCTCTAACTCTGGAATAAATGGAGCCCTAACTGTCCTTATCCTTAAACCATGTAGCCAACTACTGGTGGAGTATGTAGGAAGGGCTGCTGGGAAGACCCGTGTTAAAGATTATCACCCTCATCAGGTTGTCTTGGTGACCCAAATGCCACTAGTAGTTATTCCTGTATATTATCATCACATTAAGATTTCAAATGGTATTTGGAAAAAAAGATCAGTAAGTTTAACAGGTCCCTTGGAATAATTAGGACCCTAAGGAAATGAAACAGAACAAATAAGTTATATGTGCGAAGTAGAAAGCAAACAAAGAAATCCTGGGAATGCAGGGTCCTGACTAGAAGAAATAATAGTGAAGGAAAGTAGAAAAACCCAAGGAGATTACTGGATGCCTGTGCTCCCAAATGGATGAGAAGGTGCAGGCAAATATATATAGTGACAAAAAAGACACAATTTTGCCAAGAATTTTCCCTTGGATACCTTCTGAGAATGTGAGCAATATTCTTTTCCTCTGTGTTTTCTTTCCTCCCAGCCATAGAGCTACTTCTGATTCTGCTACAGATCTCATCACTTAAAACACACACACACACACACACACACACACATACACACACAGAATGCATTCAGATTTTTAAAAACAATAGACCTCAAAAAAAAAACAACAACAATAGACCTCAGAAAGGGAATAGTGACAAGATGCCTAATATGTTAAATATGAGGAATTAAATTGAATGAGGCACTTGGAGTGGAGAAACAAAAACAGGCTGCACCACACACATTTGGAATGACAGTACTAATCCAACAATACAGAAAGTTTTGGAGTTGAAGAGGAGTGAAGAAGCTGATACCTTCTTCTGAGCTGTGATAGCAAAGTATGATGTGTGCAAACCCCAACAATTAACAGTGGAAGTGAGTTACCATAAAGTTTAAGGCCAGAAAGGTAGATAAAGTCAAAGCACCTAAGGAAAAACAGCAATCACTTTCTGAAATGCTGGTACATAAAAGTAAAACAAAAAGACCAACTGTTAAGAGAGCTTCTTTGGAATTGAAATGGACAATCTATGAAGTGGACAAATGAAGACCATTTAATTCAGGAACAAAGTACATTTAGTATCTTCTAATCTTCTATTTCTCCATCAAAATACAACAGGGACATAGGGCTAGGTTCCCCTCATAGATGAATCAGTGTCTCAAAGGCTGGACAATTGAATTACTGGAGATAATGAGGCAAATAAAGCTCTGAAACCTTGCTAAATCCCCCATTTCATATAAATTAATCCCACAAAAGATTGAAAGGCACCAAAGGCAATGGGAAACAACTCCAGCCATGGGATTAGGGAGTTCCATTACCAGGAGATGGGCCACGAGTCCTGAACTAATGACCAGCTAGGAAATCCAAGGAAAGAGCTAAACATTCCATTTTGGGAAAAGCAGAGGCAGCTGCAAAAGCACCAAAGAGGGAACAGTTGTGTTCTTCACTTAGGGGAAAGAGGTAATTGAGTTGAAAATTACAAACTATTTAGAAATGGATGATTCAATAAGGAAGGATTAGGAGAACATGAAATAGGTGTAAAAGGAAAGGAGAACTGTTTTCTCGAAAATTCACACACTTTAAAGCAGAGTTAAAATAAATACATTCAAATAGAAGTCAAAGAGAAGGAACTCAGAATGTTTAACACAACATAGCTCCACCAATGTTTCACCCTAATTTCCCTTGCCATGATAGAAGGATTTTTATAACCCAAAGATCCCTAAGAGTCAAATTTCCCATCCTGCCTTGCTCTTTAGGAATACAGAGGAAAATCCAGCCAAAATGCCATTCACTCTCCAATAATCTTTTCCTAGTCAATGAACAATGAACAGTCATAAATTACTAGCAATAATGAGCCCTATAAATCATTCCTGTCCAAATGCTTTATTTATTTCCTCCAAAGAGAGGAAGTAAGTTCCTTGAGATCACAAATGGGGTTAGTAACATCAGAATTTGAATCCAGATTCCTGAATCAGGGCTTTCCCCTCTATACACCAAACCCCCAATAAAAACAAACAAAAAACAGGAAACACCTCAAAAACTATTGAGAGGAGTGACCACAGGTGTTTTAACAAAACGGAAAATGCTTTTTTAGATCATCTTTGAGAAATAGCCGTTACCAAAATGCCCATACAATACCAAATTGAAAAAGCCAATCTAAACAAACTGGGCCTCAGTTGCCTTGCAGTCCAATAAGCCAAACAGAATTGAGCCATCTGATAGAATTTCTGACATTTATCTTAATGAAAACATCCAATCCAAAATAGCCCAGATCAGAGGAAATTATGAGAGAAACAGAAGCTCAAGAGTTGATTCAACAGGCATTTTTTAGAAGAAAAAGTTTTAAACCACAATATAAGCAAGAAACCAGCAAGGTTAGAGGAAAGGAAACTTCAAGAAGACTCAGTTGTGATTCAATTGAAGCGTTTTGGCCATCGGACTTGCCAGTGACATAGATAAGACAGCAAGAAAACTCAAATAGTAAAAAATGAAAAACAAAGTGCAAGGCCAATATCTACACAGATGCCAGTGCTGTAGACAATCCTGAATACTATCAATCATGTCCCCTGGACTACCAGGGGTCTCAAATTCGGGCCCGCGGGCCGCATGCGGCCCGCCCACCAATTTTGTGCGGCCCGCAGACTGGCCTGCAGACTAATCCACGAAGTTTGATTAGTCTGCGGGCCCACAAAATTGGTGGGCGGGCCGCATGCGGCCCGCGGGCTCGAGTTTGAGACCCCTGATTAGGCACACCAATTATTTCATTCATTCTCACAGCAATACTTCTGACTCCCTGTTCTTACTGGCTTCACTGATAGTTCTACAGCAGTTTCTCTAAGCAAAATCTCTTCTCAACTGAAGGAGGCATTCCTTTTGTAACAGGAATGAAAACTTCCTATCAGTCTCTTAGCCTCTGAGATTTCAAATGGAAAACCAGAACGTCTTGAAGTCACGTCACAAATTCAGAAAATGCAAACTCTTCTCTCATCTTTGCTATGTCATAGAATAAATCGTTTTACTTCCATTATCTATAAAATTAGGTGGATACGAACTTCCCAGGGGATTAAACATTGGTGGTTATCATCTTTTGTGTGGTCATGTTAAGAGCAATTAACTGATCAACATTTGTTCACTGAGGGTCTTATCCATTCATAGTAGTATATTATGAGCTGTGTGAAATGAAAGATAAAATATTAAAAAAGGCAATTGTAACAAATGAAAAGAAGCCATTAAAATCTTCCATAAGGGAACACCAAACTCTACAACCAAAGCAATTCTTATTGTCATTTAAAAATATCTGTACTTATTTTTTTGTAAAAGTACAATAATGAAAGAGAAATTGTCCCTAGAAGGAAAGAGGATAGAACCAACCTCAGCTTAAAATGAGGAGGGTCAGAAGAAGAGCTAAATAAGAAACATCAAGAAGAAAAGTGTGTGAAGAGAGGAGGAGAGGGAGAAGAGGAATGGAAAATCTGTAGTCAAGTTAGCAGTTTACAACTGACTATAGAAGAAGGGACATGAGATTTGCCTTAGAGTGTTAGATTTTAAGACTAGATCAACTGTGAGAGGTGTGACGTATTAGCCAGGGAGAGGAGATTTCTTAAACTTTAAGTAAAATGGAAATAGTTACCAACTAAGAATAGCCACCTTGGTTAGGAAAAGCCTAAGTGTCCGTCAGAGGACGAGTGGATTAAAAAGCTTTGGTACATATATACTATGGAATACTACTCAGCCATAAGAAATGATGACATCGGATCATTTACAATAACATGGATGGACCTTGATAACATTATACGGAGTGAAATAAGTAAATCAGAAAAAAACTAAGAACTATATGAACCCATGCATAGATGGGACATAAAAATGAGACTCAGAGACATGGACAAGAATGTGATGGTAACAGGGAGTGGGGTGGAGGGGTGGGGAGGGGGCGAGGAAGGAGAGGGAGGGAGTGAGGGGAGGGGAGGGGCACAAAGAAAACCAGATAGAAGTTGACGGAGGACGATTTGACTTTGAGTGAGGGGTATGCAGCATAATCAAAGGTCAAAATAATCTGGAGATGTTTTCTCAGAACATATGTACCTTGATTTATCAATGTCACTGCATTAAAATTAATAAAAATAAGATTTTTTAAAAAAAAGGAATGAACAATCCTAAATTCATTATTCCCATAGACTTATTTGGCCCCTAATACTAGGGCAAAAAGGCATTCTTTTGGTAAAACTTCACTAGCCATTAGTTCTTAAAAGTATATTTTCTTTCCTGAAATAGACAAGTGACCTACTACTTCAGTTTGATTTTCACCCAATGTTTCATGGCATTGCCACTGAGCAGCTTCCAAGAAAGGAATGCCAAAGGAAGGAAATTAAGATGAAAGAGCATTTACCCTCAAAGCAAATACACCATACCATCTGTTAACTTGAGTATGGCATTCATTACAGATCCACTGGCAAATGGTTGTGTGCTCAGGAATCTGAAAAGAGTATGACTGGAACCCAAAATGCAGAATAAAAGAGTTTAGAAGTTGAAGGATTGTAACAATTATCAACTCCCTCATTTTAATTTAAAAATGGGCAGAAGCAAATTAACATGATATAAACCATGTACACAGGTGTTAAAGAGGTGCCAAATAAAGGAAAGAACAGAGTAAACTGTTAGTCAAGAGAGGCTTCTTTATAGAATTTAAATTCTGCCAAAGATTTTAAGTGAGAAACAGGTATGGAGAAGTGAAGAAGACAGAAAGTAAACCAAGAAGAATGACTTCATTGGATTTATCTTACCATTATTCCTCTTGAGTGTCTACTTTAGAGTAAGCATTATCTAAGTGTTTTATATGCATTACCTCATTTAATCTTACAACCACCCTATAAGGTCCTCCATTCTACAGATGAAAAATCCAAAGACTGAACAGGACAGGTAACCTCCACACAGCTATTAATTTGTGGAATATGATGAAGGAGGAACCAGTGTGGTGTAATACCTGAAACCACCTTGAGAATATGCTGAGAGTTTAAAGTCCCTGACTCTCAGGTAATTTTTGTCTCTGCTAAACCAGACTGTGCTAAGAATAAAGCACTAAGGACAGCAGGTCAAGGAGGACACGGGGGGAAAAGTAGCTATATGATTCACAATTATATTATACCAAAAAAAAGGTATTATACACATATAAATATCACTTTGGTCGTTTAAGCAACATTATTACAACATTGTTCATCAACCCATCTATAAATATATGAGTTGAGATTTTGAGAAGTTAAAGACTTATCCAAGACTTTATAATGAATAAATAATACAGTGAAAACTATAATTCAGTTTCCCCAAGGCAATATAGCATGAAGTTCTTTGGGTATTATAATTATCTTTTACTATTTTGCATATAGTACATAGATTAGGATTTTTTAGGAAGTCAAAAATTATGTACTTCCAGTTACACTAATCATGAAATGGTTATGTAAAAAAAATTAATTTTTTTTCCCAAAATTTGCATCTTTCAAAAAACACAATGCTTGTCCCTATGTTGTAAGTTCTTTTTGCATTTCCCTAATCCCACATAGTTCCCTCTGTGTGTATACAATCTCCCACCCTAGATCCCTTCTCTCTTGTCATGTCTTCTTTGTGCCCTCTCTCCCTCTCTCTCCATCTCCATTTGTTGACAAGCACAAACATGTCATAAGGTCCTTTACAAGCCAAAGTATTTTATGCCACAAAACCACAGCTTGCTCACTAAATTCAACACACTATACCCAGTGAAGATGAGACAGCTGACTTATATTAATATAAGACAAACAGCTCTAAGCAAGACCAGGATAAAAAAAAAGAAATTTCATTTATCAACTATGGATTTGAGTGGCTCTCTCTTGACATTTATATAAAGAGGATTTTATAAAAGGCTTCGGTTGAGTTTTTTCTATCATTAACAAATTCATTTCTTCCACTACAAAAAGAGACAGAAATCCAAAGGAACATAAATTCACATCATTACTCAGATAACACTGTCCCCATGGACCTGCTGTAAGCTTATTAATATGACGAAGAGATAAGACTTTGCAGTTGGAAGTTGAGCATTTTTCAGCCCATAGGCAAAAAAAAAAAAAAAGAAAGGAAGAAAAAAAAGAATAGAAATGATCTTTTGCAGGGTGAATTTTTTAGAGGAAAACTAGAAATAAAAAAATATCTCCTCATTTATTTTTTAATAAAAGTCTGGCATGAAGTAGAAACAAAAAGGAGAATCAGAATGTTATCTGCTATCCATTAGCCATTTAAGAGCAGTGAAGGGACAGCAGGAAAGATGGATAGGGACCTTGGAGATTGGGGTGGTGCACATTGTTACATAGGGAAAGCAAAGCAGCATCAATGCCACCAAAAAAGAAGTCCAGCTTTGCTTGTCTTACGACAGCTTCTCAAATATATGTGCATTTCACAATGTAGATTATATGGATATCTCTTCCAAGAACCTTTAGTGGATATCCCATAATCACTCAAACCAGAGTCTAGGCTAATTCTGAAAAATGATTTGATAGTGAAAGCAGCTTTTCAACATCCAGACATTTCACAGTGAGTAAGTCAAATAATTATCCAATATTCTTCTGTACATTGATAGCTCTGGGCAAACTCATGAGATTTGTTGTTCTCCCCCCGCCCCGAGACTTTAGTGTTTAATATTCTGGAAACCCCACCACCACCACCACCAAATTCCAAACTTAGAAACAGTCTAATAGAAGCCACTCTCAACTTAGTGTGAATTTGAATAAATACATTCCCTCTTCTCAAGGGCTGCTTGAAATCTGAACTATAATTGTAAAATGAAATGCCTGACTATCTGTTAAAGGGATAATAGACAGCAGCATGCAGAAAAGAGGCTTTGAACAGTGGGGTGGTAGCCCCAAAATCATGCAAAGTCAGTATTTCACTGACTGAATCTCTGCAATAACGGCACTTTTTTGAGCACTTACTTTGTGCCAGGTAGTACACCAAGTACTTTACTTGGATCATCGCACAACTACCTTGATAATTTCTATTTTTACTCCCATCTGGCTGCTAGGAATATTAAGGGTTCAAGAAAATAACTAATATGACTTAGGTCAATAGCTATTGAGTGGCAAAGATTAGGATGGTACTTAGATTTGTCTTATTCCAAAAGTTGTCTTCTTGGTCACTATAATGCTATGTTTCCCTTTGGATTTACAGGCTGACTAGTGACGTCAGTCTTCAGGAGAATGTAGTAGGGTAAAAACATTGTCCCTGAATTGATGGGATATTGCCTGTCTAAAAGACTAATAAATATTCTGAGGTTGACTTATGAGGATCAGATAAATAGTACATAGTAAAGGAATTCTGGATTATGCCACTCATACTCGGGCCAATCCCTGTTTCAACCATAGATATTTGCATCTTATTTCAATTCTCTCTTAACTCCTCATTCTAACTTTCTCAATCAGCTAAGATTCTGACTTCGAGTATCACTTTAAATAGCTGCCACTCTACTGTTAACTTTTTGGAATTCTATGCTTGTCTCCCTCTCAAGTTTGCTGCAAGGAATAAATGATATAATATGCACTCCTTATCATAATAATTTCAGGAACTTTTCATGATTTTGAACATTCTATATTGATGACAGTAGAAATTTAAGACATCAAAGGGGCTCTCAGAAATGTTGCAAGTAGAATATTGGGTTCTGTGCCTACATTTCTGGTATAGGTGTTTTAATCTCTAAAGGATCTTAGATGATTAATATTAGGTTTCTGGATTCTGACCCTGGTTTTCTAAATCAAATTTAAAAATGTCTAACTTTGCAACAAAGCTCACTTATTTAATAAATAGCCAATCCCTCATCTAAAGATTATGTCCCCTAGGAGCATATACACCATTTATTTTAGATAATTTTTATTTAGGACAAATGAGAAAAAAATGAGACACTTAAAGGTGCTATAGATGGATAAACAAAAGCACAGGATGAGACATGGATTCAACATGTCTTGAGCGCTTATCTCACAATAAATACTCTTTGCTCAATGAAACACTTACTTTTGGGTGTGAAAACTATCAAAGAGGGAATGAGATAGAAAACTACAGCACCAAGGAATGTTACTCCACCATCTTCATCAAGTAAATATGATAGTTTGAATATTGAGTGGGCCCATTTGATAACCTATCATTTTGAGCTAAACAGCTCTTAAACATAGAAGACTTCCCCTAATCCTCATTACTAGACTCATCATCCTGAAAAAAAAATGAAAGAAAAACACACCTCTAAACCCCTCAGGCAATCAAGAGGAATTTAATCCAAAGCAGAAGGCAGACAGGCAGTATGGCGGACAAGGCTTCAGCCTGGGAATGAGTACCTTCAGACCATCAACATATAATGTTGGCAGAAACATGTGCTGCCCACTTCAGTACCACTGGAATCTGGAGAATATTGTAAAGTATACCAACTATAGAAGCAGGTATTTTAATTACCAGAATGTTACAGATTAATTACACAAACCTGACTTAAATATCAAGTCACTCATTTTCCTTCACAAGGGGAAACTCCACACTAACCGAAGCTTTAAAGTGGATTGTGTTCCTTTGAACATTGTATTTTAAACCAAAGATCCAAAGCAGATACTTTTATGGGTCTCTAATTAGCATCTCAAAGGAAACACCAAAAGGTTAATAAGAGATGGTTAGTTTATAATGGTGGTTTCCTGGTGCCAGCTCCAGCAGTTCAGTCTGTTTGTAGACTCATTAGCTACATAGATTGATTAGAAGCTGAATTCAGGAGGGCTCTGTTGCGGTGTTAGCAGGCTAGTGTGATTGGATACAAGCTACCCTACAGTTAACTAGGGACCAACATTAAGGTAATGTTTTCTGTAGTCAAAGAAGGAAAGTTTTCTTTGCCTGCACCTTCAGTAGACATCAATTATAAATCTAAAAGTGTTTGGGAAGCTCCGAGAGGTATAATGAAACCATCTAAGTTTCAATACAAATTACAATTACATCTAAGTCAATACAAATTAAGTTCTGGCTCCAGGTCTTTAAAATACACTTTGTGAATAAACACTGTATTTCTCAATTCTCATTTTGCCACTAATCAAAATCATCCAGTGTACAAAAATACAGACTTGGTAGGGTATAGATAACTTACAAATAATCACTAGACTTCTAAATTATATGAACAGATTGGTGGGCAGTGTGTCAAGCAAAAGAATTTGCGATTGGGGCTTCACTCTGGACTTTGCAATCGTTTGTGTTCTGACATTAATACTCTTTAAACACTTTGGTGCATCAGTTTTTCTTCCAGAAAATAAAATGAAACAGATATATGAAGCATGTCTCTGGAATAAAATAATTTCTTCAATTAAAAGGACTAAAATTTTTAGCTAGTGATAATAATAATAATTCTGCAAGTTTCAAATAGTTACTGTTTACATATGAATGATGGTTCAGCTTCTGTAACTGACTTGCTTTGGTTTATCAACAATGTGACTCTTACAAGCTGGAAACACTCTTTTTCAGTAAGCTTGTTTTAAAATTAAAATAAAATCAAAACCATTATTTTGGTTCATCTCCCAGATTAGAGCAACTGACAGTCTCATTAATGATTAAAAACAGCAGGTGGTGATGCCTTGGAACAGTTTGACCAGTCTAAATATCTTGGAACATATAACATTCCTCTCCTCCCTCTTTTGCAAGTATTAAAAGGAAAATATTCTATTGTTCATGTAGGTTGGAAATTCCATACTGGATAAAAGAGGAGAGAAGACAACAAGTGGTCAAACATCTATTTTTATCTAAACTAAGGTTAGAAATGAGAGACTCTATGAGCTTAGAGGTGAGAAAAACTATAAAGAGTATCTCTGGGACTGGATTTGGGTTTGTAAGCTCATGGATGGGAAGCTTCTTAGCTATAATTAACTAAGGTTACCAAGTTTCTACAGATGGTTACAGCAGTGTTTATTTATAGATATCAATTTAAAAGGGAAGAAACAAGGTAAGTTATGCTTATGTTAAAGCAGGTCACAGTTGCCGTCCTGCATGATTGAGAGTCTAGGTACTAGACCATGAACTAGAAAGAACTAAAGCTTAATTTAACTAACTGGATATTTTAAGATTCTAATTTTCATCAAATTTAAAATCTTCCTAAGATTTAAACCAAGACAGGAAACTAAAAAGTTTCATTTGCCATTAAAGTAGATATTACTAAGGTTAAAAAGAACTCTCTGTAAGATGGTGTCACCTATTGCTTCAGATTTAACAGCTTGCAAGTTTGTTGTCTATACTACTATAAAAGATAATGAAATAGAAGTACTATTTCCGATTACCAGGAGCCATCAAAAGGCAAAGGGTTTCTCATGAGCCCACCTTAATGAGACAAAACTTTAAATGAATTCAGCCATTAAGAGTTCATTTTCTGATAAATGCCTTTGGTCCCTTCTGTATTCAGTTCCTTTCAAATCACCTCTGCTACATACCATCTCACGTAAATATTCCTAACTACACAGTTGATCTTTGACTCACATAATTTGGAGTGAAGTCCAATGTCCATCATTAAACCTAAAATCCCATAACACCCTTCTGATTCTGTCACCTGTACACAAATATCGAGCCGCAAAAGATTTGCTCTAAAACAACTCTAGAGACTATTATCTCATTGAAAATATTTTTAGTTCAATCCAGGGAGGACTTCTTTGTATTCTGCATAATGGCAAAATAATTAGCTTATAGGGCTTCATTCTGCCTAGTTGCAAAAGAATATGTTTTGTCTATCTACCATGGCCTGTGCATAAGCCCCTAAAAAGCAGTTTTTCTGATGGTTCAAGCCTTCTCCAATCTGGTGCTTGGTGATTTTTCAATGGCTGCAGTTTTATTGTGGATAAGCCTTATAGGAAGAGAAATTGAAGACTTCCATGTCAAAAGCCATAGTTCCAAAGTGGATGTCAAATTAGCTTTCCTTGGCTGGAGGTGAAGATACTGACCAAAAAGTATCTGGGCAAAAACCTGACCCTGGATGACTAAAAGCATCTATGGTAAGAGAGGAAAGCCATCTCACAAGTATTTTACCTAAACAATAAAGAAATAATGAAAGATTGTTCAGTTCTTGAAATTGCTCTTTAAATTATGACTGGACTCAATTCTTCATATTTATTTTATAATAAAGGGGTTAAAGAGAAGCTGAGCAGAAAAAATATACTTCATAAATATTTGAGTGGCAAGTTTCCCATCCTGATAGAGTTTATTTATGGCTCTTAACGTCTTATGATTAGGTCAGAAATAATGTTAAAAAGATTGAAAGACTCAAAGCATAAAATGATTTCAATAGTTCAATGAATTTTTTGAGAATGCAAAACAACCTAGTCACTGTCTTGCCAATAAAATGTAAATAATGCTTTGGAAGAAGTCCAATTATCTGGTTCAGTTGAAATAAACAAAATAATCCACCTGTCACCTTTCTTCCCACCTACCCAGACATTGCTAAGACTGAGAATGAATAAAGGTCCTAGACAGCAGCAGAAAGGGGAGACTGGGCACTAAGTACCACTGAGTATCTCTAAACAAACAAGGTAACTGTGCATGTCATAGATTAAAGGTACCACTTTATGGTGACATTAAGTAAAAGTGAACAGGAAGTTCAACTTCAAAGCAGACAGATTTAAAAAGAAACCATTTACCATTGTTCAAATTAGAACAAATCAAGGAAGAATCTTTCCTGATACTCTTAATAAAAATAAAGTCTTGATTCTAACAGTCTTCTTTCTTTTGCTTTATTGGCACAATATTAATTAGGTTTTTAATAGTCTCAAGCTCTATTCTTATAATGACATCTAAAATCAAAATTATTCATCTCATCGAGTTGAACATAATCACCTCAGTAAACCTCAGATAAGCAAAACCAAAAAGATGCTAACATTCACAGTCAAAAACAGCAGTAGTTGACACATTTAATTCCTAGAGCCAGACACATAGTGGGCATTTAAAAATAATGTTGGCCCTGGCCAGTTGGCTCAGCGGTAGAGCGTCGGCCTGGCGTGCGGAGGACTCGGGTTCGATTCCCGGCCAGGGCACATAGGAGAGGCGCCCATTTGCTTCTTTACCCCCACCCCCTCCTTCCTCTCTGTCTCTCTCTTCCCCTCCCGCAGCTAAGGCTCCATTGGAGCAAGGATGGCCTGGGTGCTGAGGATGGCTCCTTGGCCTCTGCCCCAGGCGCTAGAGTGGCTCTGGTCACGGCAGAGTGACGCCCCGGAGGGGCAGAGCATCGCCCCCTGGTGGGCAGAGCGTCGCCCCCGGTGGTCGTGCCGGGTGGATCCCGGTCGGGCGGGCGCATGCGGGAGTCTGTCTGACTGTCTCTCCCCGTTTCCAGCTTCAGAAAAATACGAAAAATAAATAAATAAATAAAAATAAAAATAATGTTGAACAAGAGAAAGATAGATATTTGAATATTGATTATTCCTGTCTGGTATTAGAATACTGTATACATGATGCAAGATTAAAAAAAGTTGAAAGTCACTCATATAGATATATAGATATATAAATATACACATAGATACATTCCTGTCTTCAAATAATTAAACATTTCACTTGGTATATTTACAAGAGGCTGAGGACATTTCAAAAGATTCTATATGAGGAAAACCAGGGGAAAAATAACCGCATGAATTGCAAAACAGTATAACTAGCCTCAAAGATGCTAATTCAGGTCCAGGGGGATCTAATCAACCTCCTTGTTGAAGTAAAGATAAAACCGTTTTGACAGCAAATGCTAATCTGATAAAATGAAATTTTCAATTACTCTAAGAACATCCGGTCCATGCTACCATTTCTGGAAAGCAGCAGCATACTGCTTTGCAATGTCACAAAATCTTCTCCATTGAGAACTCCCTATTTTGCCAAGAGACTAATTGAAATGAGTGTTTGGAAATTTAGTAAGGTGAGAGATGAGTCGGGAAATAAGTAAAAGGATAAAGAAGGGATGTTCAGTCACTGAATTATAATTTCATTAAAAGACTATAGGAAATGAAATTACACATTATTGGTATGGTGTTAAAAGTGTAAGTATCTTAATACACCTGTGGTTGAAACTAGAATATGCATAGTATGCAGCCTACAGAACATTTTCATGGCTAATTTGTAACAGCAGTTGCTTTAGGCACAGATCAAGTTCTTTAAATCTGTTTTACACAACAAACATGTTAAATGATATTCAGGTGGTGAAACTAGCAAATAAACAAGTTAGTAAAATGCAGTAGAACCTACACTTCCAGAAATAAAGTAATCATTATATTGCATTTGGGTGTATTTGGATGTCAAAAGCAGATACATGTTATTGCAAAATTCTGTATATTGCTCCCATTTGGTATCAATTAGCATGATAAGGACACCAATTCAGTGTTGTAGTGAACTCCAAGTCAGGTGCATTATAACCCTGATAGGAAGAGATTCAAGCCCAGTGATACCCCCACTTGTGCAACAAACCCATGACTGCCCTACTTGTCAGTTACTCTTGTTAGAGATTGCAGAAATTATCGTCCCTGTCTGAAGGTAGTCATTTTAACAAATCACTTGAATTTAGGGAAGGAAAGCATTGGTTAAAATACTTGAATGTGACTCCCAAACTCAGCATCAAATCACCTCAGAAACTAAACCAGGTGATAAAATCTGCTGAGTGACAACATTACTTGTTTTCAAGGCACTCTGAAAACTGCAAAGAAATAGCATTCCAAAAAGTGTCATATACCAGCAGAAAGTATAGGATAAAGAATTTCCCATCACCCTCTTTTCTGGGAACAAGAACTATGGTAATAAGGACAAGCTGAAATGTATTAATTCAAACTACAAATGATAAATGAATTTGTAATGTAATCACCTGGCAACCAGGAATCCCAGTTCAACCAGTTCATCAGCCCACTGACCTGGTTTTAGGCATGTAGAGAATAATACCAGGATTTATAATAATCCAGAAAGCATGGATTCCTGACCCAGGTCATGGATGTGTTTGGTGGAAGCAATCAAAATGCAATCCAAAGTCAAGTGGCTAAACCCCTAACTCTTGCCCTTTTAGTGCAAAAGCCTTCCACCCATTCTCATTGCTTGGTTGAATATGGAGATTCTAGGTTCCCAACCCTAGAAATGTGTTCTCAAAGAAGAGTGCTGAAAATTAAAGAATTTAAGCTTTTGTTTTAAGAGTCACAAAGCACCCTTGACATTCACGCAGAACATTCTTTTACTATAGTAAAGTTGTAAGAACAAAGCCCATAGAATCTTTTGGCAGTGTGAAGAATCACTGGGCCCAGATGTCTCAGAAAGCTAGAGCAGACAGAGTTTGTACCTTTTCCTCAAATACTAGGAACACAATATTAGCTCATTGAACAACCTGTTCCTGCTCAAGGAAAAAATCAACAGATGCAGAAAATTATCTTTATTTTGAAAATCCTAAGATTCTCTATCAATCATGTGTCCACATATGTGCAAAGAAGGATGCTGTGCTAATATCTAACTTAGAAACATCACAGAGAGAGCTACAGACATGCAATCCTAGGTGAGCCAAACTCCCCAAAACAAAGATGTAACGTACACTCTATTGGGTATATTAGGCCCAACTTTGGAGTAGTTCTGACAGAGCCAGAAGAAATAACATCAGGATCAAAGTTAGTCTGACAAAGTCGTTGCAACCTTTGCTCTTCTTCAGAGACATCTACTCATATCTTAAGAGTATCTCACCGCTGAAACTCCCAGAATTTCAGGGCATTTGGGTTTGAGATGCCCATCACAGAATCAATGAACCAAAAAGACTTGGAACTATTTTTTTTCCTCTAGGAAAAGTCTAGAGGAGATTTAATTTTTCCTCCTTAACTTTCTAAACGGGTAGTCCTCAGAAACTACAATAGCGTATTGCCCTAGATTGAATCTAACTAAAACTATTCTAGTTTGAATTGTTACAAGATCAGGCATGCATGGTAAATTAATTCAGTGATTGCCTTTCAACCACCGTGCCTTATGATAAAAAAAATTATTATGTGAATCCAGGTTTGAGATAGTAAAATGCTAAAAAATGTCAATTGTTGAAATTGTTGCTGTTATTTGAGGTAGAAATAATCAACTCAAGAAAATTGGTGACACAGTTTAGGTAGCTAGCCAGGGTTAACCTGAGATACAACAATTAAGTATCATTATGGAAAGCTCAGAAGTACTGAGCAATAAGGAAGAACCTGAGATATAGGCAAGACCTAAATTTCCTTTGTGCCTGAACTTTAATGATTCAATCAAATTAAAAAGAACAAATCCAGGGGTTGATTCAAAGTTTAGCCACTGTTGGAATAATGCAAACATTGAAGATACATATATAAAAATAGAATATTAAGAAAAAAATGTGAAAGTGTTGCCAAAATGAAACAGAAAAAAATGCATGTGTATGGATAATCATTATCTTTTATGTGGAAGTCTTGAGATAATGTCACACATTTACTTTAGAATACTCTCATTATTATACAATCTACACATTATATATACATCCCATTGGTAAGGAACACTCCCTCAGGAAAAATTAACTGCAGTCCACTGATATTGTTTTCCTAGACAAATGTGACAAGAAATTAAAGCAGATGTTCTAGCCAGGCATAAAGTGAGAATCAATTATGACTATTTCCTTCCCTAGAGTCATTTTATTTTAGAGAGCATCTAACTAAAACCCTTTCTGATATAAATGAAATAGCATTTCTTTGAGACACAAGACCAGTAAATGATACATATCAGTCTGTGTCCTGTGGCACACTGCTAATTCGCTGAGAATTAAATTGTCTCTTTTTCAGTTATGTGATTTTTTTTTAACTTTAGTCTTAGTAAGGTTGCCCAGAAAGTATATTATCTCTGCTGATATCACCACTCACTGATTAGGGAAGGCAGCAGTGCACAATCAGTAGTGACCTGTCTATATTATAGACCTTGACACTTGGATCTACTGGGGAGGAATGGATTAGACAATTTAATAAAATCTACAATGACTAATATTTTTTTCCATAGAAAATATTTTGTTTCGTGGATTGTGCATTTTTTTCCCTTTGGATTCATTTACAAGACCAGAACAAAAGCATTTAATGATGTTTACAGTGAAATGAAACAGCTGAAGATAAGCACATAATCACCATATTTTGTTTTCTCATCTTTAAGTCTTTTAGCAGAGGGGTTTCCAGCTGAGCTTGCGTCTAGCTTCTCTCAAGACATAGTCAAGCATTCTGAAGCTTCACTGAACCTAAACACCAAGCTGATTCATAGCTCTTAATTGAAAAAGACAGGCTGTTCGCCTAGCATGTTTGCAGCAGTAAAACATTGAAAATGACATTTGTGCCCAAGTCCATCTGAACATTCTGCCTTAGCTGAATTCTGCTAATGCTGCCCCCTCCCCTACTCTGGTTTATGCCTAAAAGAGTCTTAAATACCTCCTCTTGCTAAAGCATGTGTGGCTGAGTTCACAAAAATAGACTCTTCTTCATAACATGAGAATGCTACTCCTGATATGTACTTTGAAGTGTTTTTCACATATACCAGATGTTATACTGAGTCAACTATGCCCTGTTATTTCCTATAACCAATGGCATGGATTTGTGTGGTAATCAAAGAGATCTGGCAAAGCAGTGCCATAAACATAATAGGAAGTCTAGCACTTTCCCTCCTCAGTAAAATGTATGGAATCTGTGGTCAGAGAACAGGGTCTCTCTCTAGACAAAGCCCAATTTGGAAATAAAATCCACTCCTTTAGTCTCATTAGTGCTGGGTTTTATGCAACTTGATTGTTCAGTTAAATTCATGTACTAAATCAAAAGGGACATTTCTCGTGAGAAAGCATCTGCTCATTTCCAATGTGCTCAATGCAGTTATTAGAGAATTTATTATTTTATATATCTGGTCAGCTTTTAAAATGTCTGAATATTATACCATCCCAGAAGACTCATCCAGGAAAGATAAAGAAGGATCTGGTCATGTATCAGGACATCTGAAAACCCTGTAGTAGCTGCTGGGCCATGAGCACAGTGTACACTTCAACAGCACACTCAGTATAGTAAAGTGGTAGAGTACTCCTACAAGCATTTTGGTTTCTTTGGAATCTATGCTTGCAGTTTCCACAAGCAGCCCTTACCATGGTCAGGCATCTGAGAACCCATGGAGATCACACTGGTGTTCAGCACATCGTCGATAGCAGTTTCACAATACAGGCCCCGCTGGATGTCATGCTCGCTGTCAGTCTGGTCGCTCCCCTCGTGTCCACTATCTCTTTGGCTGTTGGCCTCTATGTCCTTGAAGGTGGAATTGCTGGGTTAAAGAAAGAATGATAATTTACAACTGCAATAGGCATGATTTTTTAAATCTTTCAGAGCCAGGATGATGTTAGCTCTTGGGTAAAGCCAAAAGTAAATGGATTTCCCAACAGGGTAAGAGGGAGAGAAATTTTGGGTTAAAGACAATGGAACTTTAAATTAGCAGGGAGGTTCCCACTCATGGATGCTGATGCAGCTAATACTTCCATTCACTTATCTTCAATGCATTACTACAGAAAAGGCGGAAGAAGCTGCAAATCTGAAACAACCACCTGCAAACAATATAATTACTTTAGTTGTTTTCCTATTAAAAAGTCAAAGTAAAATAATAATAGCCAATGTTTACTGAGGGATTACCATGCATCAGACACTGTTCTAAGCACTTGACATGAATTAACTTTTTTTTTAACAAGAGAGAGAGAAACAGACAGACAGACAGGGACAGACAGACAGAAAGAGAAAGAGATGAGAAGGATCGATTCTTCGTTGCAGCATCTTAGTTGTTCACTGATTGCTTCTCATATGTGCCTTGATTGGGGGTTCCAGCTGAGCCAGTGACCCCTTTCTCAAGCCAGCGACGTTGGGCTCAAGCCAGCAACCATGGGGTCATGTCTATGATCCCACACTCAAGCCAGCGACCCTGTGCTCAAGCTGGTGAGCCCGCGCTCAAGCTGGCAACCTTGGGATTTCAAATCTGGGTCCTCAGCATACTAGGCCGACGTTCTATCCACTGTGCCACCGCCTGGTCAGGCTGAATTAACTTTTTTAATCACCACAACTCTATAAGAGAAAATATGTTAATAGATATTCCCATTTACAGGTGAAAAAACAAAAGCACATGGAAGTTAAATAACTTGTGCAAAGTCACATATCCTATAGAAATTTAGCAGATCTATAATCAAACCCGGGTAGTCTAGCTCCAGAGCCTGAACCCTTAACGACTATGTATACTGCCTCTCCAAAAATGTCTACTAATCAACTGAAAAAATGGAAGTGGCACTATTTGAGATAACGTAATTAAAATGGAAAGGATTATCAGAATCGGAGAACTTAGGTCAGTTTTAATGGAGAAAGAAAGAGGGACAGATTCAAAGAAAAAGAAGAGAGGCAGGAACTGAGAAGAGGAGAGCTTTGGTGCATGGAAGGTAAGAGAACAAGTTGAACTAGAAAGTGGGCTCCAATAAAACTATGGGTGTAATTATTCTAAAAGCTAGGAAACCTTCAGTTCAAGAGTTTGTGGGTAAATTTTTCTTGCATTTATTCAATCAATCTACCATACAATGCACTAAGTATACTCTTCAAAAACCTCACACCATTTCTCATGAACTAAACAACAATACATAATGTATATCCATAGAGGCCCCACCTATTTCTAATACCGTGTGTCCTGACAGAATCTGCAGCTGTGCTACACCATGGACCATAAATTATGCATCTAAAACACCTAGGGAATGGGGAATCCATTCCCTAGTCAGTGAGAAGGCAGCAAAGGCAAATTCAAGAAAAGGTGCTGTTGTCTTATCAAGGGAGGGTGGCACGCATGTGAACTAGGACAAGTCCCAACAGACCT
The DNA here is from genome assembly GCF_036850995.1 of Saccopteryx leptura. Lineage (NCBI taxonomy): Eukaryota > Metazoa > Chordata > Mammalia > Chiroptera > Emballonuridae > Saccopteryx > Saccopteryx leptura. The sequence continues at coordinate 83,068,357 of NC_089516.1, read as the reverse complement.
ACAGTACCTCTGAAAGAGAAGCCCTGTGGAGATGACACTGCAGACTCTCTTGATCTGCTCAACCTCGAACATCCACAAGCCTGGCTCTTTGAGGTTTTGATAAAAACACTCAATACATATGATGAAGAGGTATGCCATGAATACAATCGATATATTGTCATTCTCCACACTTGGTTAAAAGAAATCACAGAAAATTTTAATATATGATCAACCTAGATATAGAGTGCCTGCTGCCCTGAATATGAAAAGATCTAAAGGGTAGTAACTGGAAAGTCATAATTATAAGAAAAATGAAGAGCAAGCGAGTGAAATGTTGTCCTGTTTGCTAATTATTTTCAGAAAAGATAACTGATCATTAATTGTATTAAAAATAAATTCACTCAAAATGGCAACTTGCTCAGTTCCTTCCAATTATGTCATGCAGCTATTCAGTTCTAGGGGGCAACAGGATGCAATTCTAGCCAAAAACCAATCATTCTATAACTCTTTAATGGTTAAGAAGACCAATTTGAGATACATGTTTTAAATGTGGCCATCATTTCTGGCTTTATGGCACAGATTTGGGAGCTTCTTATAAATATGTACTTATCCCACTGCTTGAACAGATTCAAAGTTTGTTGTTGTTTTCAAGAAAAAAAATGATCCTGCCCACATGCACTCCCATACCATGGGAGAAAGGAAATTACTTGTCTGGGTGATATTACTAGCTTCTCCACTTTTATAAGAAATACTAATTTTTTGACCTGCATCAATGGTATCTGAAGCATATGAAAGTTTCTTTAAACCACAACACAGAATTGTTACTTTAAGCCAGAGATTTCAACCCTGAAATTACTGCATTTCAGCAGCTGCCAACACTTGCTTAAGATATATGATGGTGAGGGATATATAGTCTAAGGACAATGCAATTAACCATCCTTTAGAATAAAGTTTCACAGCCTCAGCACTATTGACATTTTTGCAGCATCACTGGCCTTTACCCACTATGTGCCCCTCCCAGAAGCTGCAAACAAAAATGTCTCTAGATAGTGCCAAATGACCCCCAGGGGAGAACAACTGTTCCTGTGACCTGTTAGATTTCCAGACTAGTGAAAAGAGCACTGAACTTGGAGTCATTATAAGCCATAGTCTATAACTTCATCTGTGGGAACCTGGGCCTGATATCTAATGTCTTGAAGCCTCAATTTCCTTGTCTATAAATGCATTTGCTAAAATCTCTTTCACAAGGCTATTTTGAGGACTTGATGAAATACTGTTCATGAAAGTTACTTACTACAATCATTACTCCATATGGCAATGTTTTCATTGAGCTACAATGTAATATTATGCCCATAGTCGTTTTATAGGATTGATATAGAAAAATGTATTTGAAGGATGTTTCTATATCTTCCATAAACTATAGTCAAATTTTGTCCACTATGTTCATTTTTTTCCAAAATTCTGAAACAGGAAAAATATTCTTCTGTCAAGTGTATACCCTTTCTTTATTGAAAAGTGAAACTATATGCTCTGTTACACTTATCATTTTTTCTTGACTTCCCCAAAAATTCAAGGTAAATTCAATGTTTATTTGCAGTGAGTTGGATGACAGGGATGTAGCTCCTCCTAATTGGTTTTGGATCTGCCTTTGTAAAATTTGATTATTCTTGTTTATATTCATCTGAATATTATAAACCACCTCAGGGCTTTGGAGTTATAGATAGAGACAGAGAAATAATAAAATAGTAAGTAGTTGACCACTAGGAACTAAGGGACTGGTAGTGTGAGCATAACAAGTAATGCCTCTCGAAAGGAAAAACAAAAGGGTATATTCCTCTCCCCCAAACCTTGGAATAACTAACTCTTTAAAGAATCAGTCTGCCCATCTGACAAAGTAAGTACCACTTATTCTGATCTTGTAAGGACACTTAGTAGCTTAATGAATGGATTTATGTAAGGCAGTTTAAGGTCCAGTTAACAAGATGCTGCAAATTGTAAAATAGCCTGGCAAATGGCTACTCACCCAAAACAAATAATAATTTATGCCAGACATTAAAAAATGCTGATTTCATTTGCTTTAGTACTTGTGTACCCTTTGGGAAATAAAAGACTTGTGAACAAACTTTTGTGGGACAATAAATTAGGGGTATCTGTTTGTAATGGTATTGTAAATGTGAATGTTTCTATTACTTACTGCTCTGGTTGGTCAAAAGAGGGACAGATTTGTTTGAAAACACCCAAAACAAGATTCTGCACATAATAGTTACTCAGAAAATGTTTGATGAATAAACAATGCAATTCCTTAAAATATTAAAAGTATTGCCAAAAGGCAGAACAATCTGAAAGGAAACAGGTCACATCTTTCTGGTAGGTGACATCACATACCCAGGGAATGCCATATGAGACTAAAAATTAGAAGGGAATGAAAGTGAAAGAGAAAAAAATAAAGTAGTGTAACTATATTTAAAAAGCATTGGGAGGCCCTGACCGGTTGGCTCAGCGGTAGAGCGTCAGCCTGGCGTGCGGGGGACCCGGGTTCAATTCCCGGACAGGGCACATAGGAGAAGCGCCCATTTGCTTCTCCACCCCCACCCCCTCCTTCCTCTCTGTCTCTCTCTTTCCCTCCTGCAGCCAAGGCTCCATTGGAGCAAAGATGGCCCGGGCACTGGGGATGGCTCCTTGGCCTCTGCCCCAGGCGCTAGAGTGGCTCTGGTCGCAACAGAGCGACGCCCTGGAGGGGCAGAGCATCGCCCCCTGGTGGGCAGAGCGTTGCCCCTGGTGGGCGTGCCAGGTGGATCCCGGTCGGGCACATGCGGGAGTCTGTCTGACTGTCTCTCCCCGTTTCCAGCTTCAGAAAAATACAAAAAAAAAAAAAAAAAAAAAAAACATTAGGAGCATCCCAGAGTGGTTCCTGGACCAACTGTACTTTGAGAGCCTGTGAATACTGGAGATCCTCTAAGAAAAGAGCTAGAAACTTTACATTTAACAAGCCTCCCAAGCGATTCTAATGCACATTAAAGATCAGAAATTGCTGGCTTGAAGGAAAGTTTAGTGCTAGTTTTCAATGAAAAATGCTGAGGTTTTCTTCCATTTCTTCATGTGTTTATTCAATAAGCATGTACCAGCACTTTTTTATAGGCAAGGCACTATACCAGGTGCTGCAAACCCCCAAGACAATTTGGGTAGAAAAGGAAATCACTATGCATGGTTTAGAAGCCAGTGCTCATTTTTCTTTCCACACTGCTTCAGTACATTGTGCATTTTCTGTGTTACTTTCTTTGAACTACAGCCTCATGCTCTGCTTGATATTGCTCCAAAAACACTGCAGGAGTGGATATCAGACAGCAGCACCGAAAGCAGGCATGGAGAAAGGAAGTGGTGCAGCAGGGGCAAAGTACCACTGTTGGCTTTCCTTGCTCTGAGAAGATAGCAAGGAAACAAACATAGCAGGAAGGAAGTCCATCCAGAAAGAAAAAAATCCTGAACTGTCTTGGCTTCTTAATCTGAGATTCTAATATAAGCCTTGGGTACATCTGCAGTTTGTAACTAACATTCTTGGGGGGAAAAATAAAGAAATATAGCGCTAGATTCCTCTGTGCATATCATTATGTGCAACGTGCCATATATCGTCTTTTTTCTTTTCTGGATTCACTCTTAACCCTACTCAACCTTGATTTGTTCTAGAAGCAATACTTGCCCTCTGGATTTCTGTTGTTTTAACTGAGGTATATGTGGGAGAGAAAAATAAGCCTGCATGTAAGCAGTCTGACCAAACTAGTTAACAACTGCTGGAGAATGCCAACCAAAGCCCCAAGAAGAATCCTTGGATGAGTAGAAAGTGAATAGAGGAAGAGAAAATGGATAGGAAAGGAGTTTTCAAAGTTGACCTGAAATTGGATTAGCACTCAAAGAAACAGGGACTTGATTGTAAAATTAAAACTGATAATCAGATTCACAATTTCTAGGCCAGGTGCTTTGTCAAGGCATGTAAATGGATCCTCATCAATGTCACCCTGTGAAATTTAATTTTCTAAATTAAAAATTTTTTTTGAATAATACTAGAGATAAAATCTTTCAACTTCAATTTTGGTTTTATGATGCTGTTATTTCTTTTAAAATAATAAAATAATTAACTCATTCTTTTAAAAATGGGTACTCAAGAAACTACATAGGGCAAGACCCCTTTCAAACTTTGCTGTGAGCTATTTAAACGTGGTTTGCAGAGTTTTATCATCTGGTGATAGCACTCCCTTTTAACAATTCCACACATTTTTTATTTAAAATTTTTAGTCGCCAGAAAAGCATAGCACACAAGATTTCTGTATATTTGCAGGTATTGTGGTATTGTGCTTTGTCTAAACTCAATTGATCCTATCAGTTCCAAGGCCTTTGTGGTTTTTTGAAGCCATCAAATTCCAGAAACAGAATTTGGCAAAAATGCATGTATTCTTGAGCTTTCAGATATTTCCTCTTAATCAACTTGGTCTGCAATAAAAATAAAAAAACTACTATCTTTTATTTCAGACAACATCAGGAGACATTTCCACTGGAAGCCCAGTAAGTCTAGCTTGTGTCTTTTATGTGTATGTATATGTAAACAAAAATATATAAAGTAATCAATCAAAATTAGATGTTCCTAGTGAGTCCCAAAGCTGCTGTGGAAATATTTGTGTCCCTAAAGCAAAATGTTTAATCATAAGTTTTCATCTCGTCAGCCTGCCTTGTATGTACTTTGGATATTCAGACTTAAGTCTGAATGACTTAAGATGGTGAGGGTCCCCAGGAGTCTTAGCTCTCTACTATGATATGAAAATCAGGCATATGCTAGCAGTTTAACCTGGTCATAGAATTCCCAGGCACCCAGAGCTAGCCTAAAGGACCTGTGAGAATAAGGCAAGACTGTGTCTTTACCAGAAGTTTAAAAAGAAAGAGCATTATTTTACATCCTTGTAACTATTATGTAACTACAAAACTGTACTCGATTACATAGTCCTCACTGGAAATATCAGTGGGATCACTTTGTAAAGTATATGATTGTTTAGTCCCTACGCTATCCACCTAAAACTAGTACAAAATAATATTTAATATAAACTTTAATTGAAAATAAATAAAGAAAACCCAGGGTGAAGAAAAGAACCTTTGAAATAACAGTTGTGAAGCAGAAAACAAAGCAAATTTCTGCTGCAAAATTAATCAGTGTACAAAAAGAAGGTGTTATTTTTTTTCCTCTAAAACAAATTAGCCAGATAATTTTGAATTCCTCTTTTTATGTTGTTGTTTTTTATTCTGTGGGCCAAGAATAAATTCCTCCTACCCTCTCAAAAAAAAAAAAAAAAGAAAAAACAAGAAAGAAAAACATCCAAGCTATCAAGCTGTGCTAGGATAGTAATCTTGAGATACTGGTTTTCAGATATTAATGATTATCACTTAAGGTAACAAGTGATTTCAAACCAATAAGGTAAACCTAGCATGTTTTCACGGGGTACTACAGCACTGAGAAACAAACTAAGTATGAATTAAAATTGTTTGTACAACAAGCTGGTTTATTTCTCAAATTCTACTCCTCTGGTGATATAAATTTATGGGGTTAGAACCAGCGAAATAACAGAATTTTCAGGTTTTCTCTACTGCAGTTCTAACATACCCTGCTTGTGCCTGTATTTCATTTCTATTATTTTAAAAACACTTTCAGAGTTCACTTTTATCTTCAGAGTAAACCACTGGACCATCAAAGAGGATATTTGCATGGTCTGTACTGGTTTTTCTACACAAGTTCTTACTTTGCTTAGTTCTCCCTCCTTATAGGTTTTCCTGAACCCCTTGTTTTGCTCCCATTGGGCACCTTGGTGCCCACTACACCAGATGGAATCTTCTTTGGTAGTAATTATCTCTGTATTCACTTATGTGTGGCTTCTGAATAACTGAGTTTTGACTAACAACCACACAAATCTCAACTTTGAATCCTTCATTTAAAACACTTCCAAATATTTTAAAAGCATTGAATCAGACAAAGCTCTTTTCTTTCCCTTTCTTATCTACAAAGTGTTTTAAAGATAATGAATTAGTTTATTTGTCATCAAGATATCTTCAAAATAATTTCAAAATTGTCAAAATAACTAACAATAATCTTGAAGTTAACTAAAGTTCCACAAGAGAAAATGTTTAATACCTCTTTATTTAAAGTGAAGACCAACCAGAATTTTGACATGATTTTCAAAGTATCTGTTCTCTAATATTATAAGATTTCTAAATCATCACATCAAACTGTATTTTATAATGATGCCAATTTTATCTTTTAATTTGTGTTAAGTATGCATTTAAATGTAAAGAAATATGATAAAATGCCAAAAGTGTTTATTTTGGGGTAGTAGAATTGCCAGTGATTTTTACAATTTTTCCATTTATTTGAGGGGGGAGAGGTGGGGAAAGAAAGAGAAAGAGAGAAAGAAAGAGAGAAAGAGAAAGAGAGAGAGAGAGAGAGAGAGAGAGAGAGATTGAAAATCAGCTCTTCATTCCACTTAGTTGTCCCATTTAGTTGTGTGCTCACTGATCACTTCTCCTACGTGCCCTGACCGAAACTGAACCATGACCCACCACCTGGCCAGGGTGCCAGTGATTTTTATTTAGCTTTTCATGCTTTTCTGAACTTTTTAAATACCCTCCCATAAGCAGATGGGTATTCATTTTAAAATCGGAAAAAGGCACCCTTAAAAAACTTAATCTCTTTTGCTTTTTATATTAAATCAAACTTAGTTGTAAAAACAGGCAATCAAACCAACATACCTTCTCATTAAATAGGCTCGTCTGCTCACATAGCTGGAGTCAAAAGAAAAGCTTTCAATCTGCAATGCAGAAAAAAAAAAAGATTAAAAAGTTATACGAATGATTCATGGAAAGAGCCAAACTGTCTAATATAAGGGAAATCTCTCTGTTGGGCAGGAAGCAATGAATGAATCAGAAACTAAGGCATAGTTGGGCAACAGCCTGAGGGATGCCTGCTATCTCTCTAGGGCTCTGGGATTCTATGGTGCATTTCTCACTTGCAGACCAAGATGAACTTGACACAAGTATCCCCTAGAATAGGCCTGGCTACTGACCCTGCAACCTCTTCAGGGAATATATAAATAACATGGCCTATTATGGGTCTGTGTTACTTACATCAAGTGTTCTTGCTCACACTGATTTACGGTGGGTGTTCAAACCCAATTCCTGTGCCTTGAAAGAATAAATTTCTTTTACACTTCAGATGAAACAAAGAATGATACTCAGACCACCAGAAAGAAGGAAATAATCTTTTAATTTTTTTTATTGATTTTTAGAGAGAGGAGAGAGGGAAGGGGGAGAGAAGTGGGAAGCATCAACTTGTAGTAGTTGCTTCACGTAGGCGCCTTGGCCTAGCAAGCCCAGGGTTTCAAACTGGCAACTTTGGGATTCCAGGTTGACACTTTATCCGCTATGCTACCACAGGCCAGGCAGAAATAATCGTTTTAAATGAATATTTTGTATGTCTTAAGCCAGTAGTTCTCACCCCCAAATGCACATTAGAATCAGCTAGGAAATTTGGGAGGAGGTGTCTTTGTTGTTAAAATGCTGTTGCTAAGGTCCCATCCCAACAGATTCTGAAGTAATAGGCCTAGAGATATTTTTTTAAAAGCTTTCCAAGTAATTCCAATGAACATTTAGAGTGGAGAACTGCCCTCAGCAAAGGACTAGCTACAGGCTTTAGCCTGATGTGCTGTGTTTTCAAAGGCAAGCCCAGCTGTTTAGAAAATGGCACCTCTTCTGTCATATTATCTGCCAAAGTTATCTCAATATAGAATACAGAACCACAGCACAGATACACTTTTTAAGAAATAATAAAAGACCTTTTCTTTTTTGCATGAATGTATTGGCTCTTGTTTAGCCCTATTTAATCAAAACTTGCTTCACATTATTCCAATCCCCTCTAAGTATTCTAAAAAACATGCAACATTTGGAAAAATTTTTTCTCTAAATGTTACATTAATTTGACTAGGAAATGCCCCCCCCACATACAATTAGATAGCCACGTTAACATAGGAACACAGCAAGAAGACAAGAACAATATTTGTTTCTGAAAAATGTAACTTTTACATTAAAAATGGGTCTAGAACAAACTTTTATTTTAAGTCTCAGTGGTAATGAGTCACTTTCTCATCATTTAATATCTCTCTCCCAAATCCTCTGTCTAATTAGAAGACTAGGAATTCACTGAAAGCAGACTTCTCACTTGACTTAGGTTTAACAAAATCTTGACTTTCTGAAAACTTAAAGAATAAATACTTCTCGACACTTGCATTTTTTAGATAGCTTAAGGCATTCCCCCATAAGGACTAAAATTATTAAAATCCTAAGCATTCTGCCTTGTGTATAAAGCGTACCTCATAGTTGTTTACTGGTTACTTAGGGGCACCTTTCTGAACATCAATCATTATACCATGCAGGTTTTGCCCTTATATTTACTCACTCAAAGTGCTATGTTTTTAAAAAAAATAAAAATTTGCCTTTAATTTTTAACCTATATTCACTACCAACTTACTATCTAACACTCAGTATTGTTACTTCTCAGTGTTATTACTAAATCAAAAAGTTTCTCGTCCATTTCAAGTTTGATACTTCTATCCTACTGTGTTCTTCAAAGCTATATACTAATATTTATTAGAATGGTCTAGGAAATAAGAATTAAGTTCTCAATAGAGAGCTGAGATATTGTTGTTTCAAGAGGGAAATTACATGCTCTCTAATATAAAGATTTTTGTACAATATTTTGTGTTTTGCTGTTTCTTTGTTTGTTTGTTTTTTCCACCTTGAAAGTCTTTTTTGCTTATTTTCTATTTCTATTTCAGCTCTCTTCTGGATATATGATGTTTCTAATTAAATATTTTAGTGGGTGGTATGTTATAATGTCTCTCTGTTAATAAGTTTAGTGCATCAAAATTGAAATAATTTCACTTTGTCAGCCCCCCAAGTTATCAGAATGCCCTACTTTAATTGTCATTTTGCATTACTCTTAAAGTTCACTGAATTGTGCCCTAGTATCTTGGCAGAGTGACTGTTACTCTCCCAGAACCACATTCATCACCAGGAGAGACTTCAACCCTGAAGGAGAAAGAAACCCAGTAAGTGCAGATATCCAGGATTAGAATATTTGCCCAGTAGCACAAATAGTTAGCTAAAAAGGTTTGCAGACACTGAGATTAAAACACTGATTCCTCAAGACTTTAAGTTTTTATTTGAAAATGAACAGCTATTTTAAATTACACTTTAAGTTCCATCAAACTGAAAAACATTATAACTGCAATCTGTTAATTGTTTTAATTTTAACTCTTAGTCATTTTAACAATATAAACAAGAAAGCTGGAATCCCAAATCAGATGCATAGCAGAGTGATTTCAAATTGTTGGTCCTTTACTTAACTACTGACATCTAATAATAATAATTGTTCTTATTATTTTAATCAATGATGAAAAGACCCATAACCTTTTCTAAAAGTGAATGCTGTTTTAGGTGTTCAAATGGCATCTCCTCACAAAGAAGTTTTTTAAAAATGAATTAAAAAATGGCTTTTTTCTCGCTTCTTATCCCAGCATATAAAAATGAAAATGTAAATTCTATATAAAAATAAAGCCAACATGCCTCTAGCTAGAATGTATATTCAAAGACTCATGCATCCAAACAATAACAGCTGAAGCAGGAATTAGTGAAGATGAAATAAAAGGCATCATCTCCAAGCTCTCATCACTCCATAGCTCATATTTGCCTAAACTTGAAACCAAGCCAAGTAAGGTCCTACTGAACATGATTACACACACCCCAGCCCTAAGTCACACATACACACACACAAACAAACAAATGATTACAGTAAGCGATGTGCTGCAGTGGAGTGACCTGGATTCCCTCCCTCTGTTTGTCACCGACTTAATGATAGCCTTGAATAAGTCACTTTATCCCTCAAGGCCTTAATTTATCCATCTATTAGATGAAGAGATAAACTCAAATGGTGTCAATGCTTCCTCCAAGCTCCAAAAATTCTAGATTCTAAAACAAAATGGCTTTTATTAATTCATTTATCCATTCAATAAACATAACCCAAGCACTGAAGAAAGCACTGAATGAAAAAAAGACATAGATTGTACCCACAAGGAAGTCACAAACTAATGAACCTCCTATCGGAAGTGATTAAAATGTCAGGCATTCAGAAGAACATGAAATATAAACTGATACATACACAGACACGTACATACACACACAGATTGGCATATACTTACCTGAAGATACATGCATATACTTGTATACCAGCTACTACAATGCAACTTGGAGAATTATATTGTTATTTTATAGAGCTAAATAGCACCCTAATAACTGGATGAGAGTAGATGACTCACATCAGAGGATTTGGCCTTTATATTTGTTACACATATAAACCCACATCACAAATACAGGGAACCTCCCTCTCCTATGAAATGAGTTATAAAATTCTTGAAGTTCTTAAAAATAGCTTATGTATATGGTCCTCCGGCTCCATTCCCACAGTCTTCATCACCTTACCACTGTTTCTTCATCTGTATTTACCCTTGCTCTAACCCATTCTGTAACATGATATGTGGATAACCTTTCTTGCCCACTATTTTCATCACAGCATTTCTCTTTTCATGAATTCAAATAACCTTTACCATAGGCCATTGTTGCATTTAACATTAAAGTCTAAATCAAATCTTTAGTTGAACAGTTATCCAATACAAGTCTTCTACTTTCCCCATTTCTAGTTTCCCTCATTTCCAATATAGCTACATCATTGACCATTCCACATTGCTTAGCTTTTTCTCAGCACTTTGTGTACAGGCTGTGCAACATAAGTATGTTTACGTATTTTCTCAGGTTCTATGATAACTTCCTGTGTAGTATAACAGGTCATTCTCTAACTAGATTGAAAGCTCTCTTGCCATAATGCTGGACACTTAGCCGGTATTCATGTTATCAATGAATGACCAGAAAAGAGGTAGAAGTTAATAATGAGGCTACCTATCACACAATTAAAGCAAATAACCAATTCTGTTAAGCTAAAGTGGTCCTGTTTCTTCAGAAAGCATCCTTCTGCGTATTGTATTCTGTAATTGCAATTCGTTGTCTGTACTTACTCCCAACTATTACCTTATAGATACACAGTAGTCTGGATATAACTACCAGGAATAAAACAACATAGTTAGGTATTTTCTACCCATCTAAATCTATCAGTTCTGCCATATCTCCAAGAATGACAGTAGTGACACAAGAAGTTTCCAAACCAGAGTAGGTAAAATTTCTGTAAGACGATAGGCTTTGCCAGATTTAGAGACCTCTGATGCAAAGATTACCAGTGTGGCAGCTACTTTTCTACATGTAGAAAACAATTCTAGGATTCCAGAGGTTTTCCAACAGGGCTATCACTGGGAAACACAGGCCATATGGTTAATATCCAAGAAGCCAAATTTAAAGGGTTTCACTCTTGGTGACTTTATCATCACTCTTAAATTTCTATGACACCATTGATGTAATCAGACTACCTGGAGGTGACAAAGGCTGCCTAGGAAAAGTGCTTTTCTGCCCTCATTTTTGATTGGGTCAAAGTCAGGCCTTTAGAAGAGCAACCCAGTTGCAAATTTTACTACAAAGACTTCCTTGACAAACCGGTCAGCTTTCAGGAATCCATGCAATTCAGAGATAAGGAGCTGCTAAAAGGCCAGGCTAAGTACCATGCCGTTAAATAGATAAGTAAGATCTTCTGAATAAGGATCTGAGGTGCTTTTCTATGTCCCTTGTGGGGCATAGTGCACTCTAAAATAGTCTGCTTATAAAACAAAAAAAACTCTCAAAACAGAAACAAACTTACAGATACAAAGAATAAATTGATGGTCACCAGATATGAAGGGGTTGTGGAACTGGATAAAAATGGTGAAGGGATTTAGGAGTATAAATTTCCAGTTATAAAAATATTCATGGAGATGTTAAGCAGAGCATTGGGAATATAGTCAATAACATTGTAGTAACTATATATGCTGTCAGACAAGTAGTGGACCTGTTGGGAGGATCACTTCACAAAGTATATAAATGTATAATCACTATGTTGTACATCTGAAACTAAAATAATATTGTATATCAACTAATTTTTTTTAATTAAAGAAAAAAGTAAAACATAACCTAGATTCTGTTTGAAAAAAGAAATTATAGTATATGTCAGAAAAATATTCAACTAAAATTTTTATTTGTACTTTTACTTGAATTTTATTGGGGTGACACTGATTAGCATAATTATACAGGTTTCAGGTACCCAATTCCACAACACATGTGTTCACCTTTTCAATTGTGCTTTTTGTGTCCTCTTTAAGAAATTTGCCACTACCCAAAATTAGTAAAGATAGTCTCCTAAAAAATTCATAGTTTTTCTTTTAAATTAGATCTATAATCCATCACAACTTTTTATTGATGGAATGAAGTAATAATTGAGCTTTTTAAAATTCCATGTAGATATCCAGTTGTCACAGGAAAACTTATTTTCAAAATACCTACCTTTCCCCCAGTTAAATTGCTTTGGCATCTTTGCCTCTCATATTTCATTGTGAAACACTAAAAAGGCAGGCATAAAGTTCCCTGTGCATTGCTATGGCTTTTGGACCAATGGTTTTGCTGTATAGTGATTGAGTATTAAGTCAGGCTTTCAATTGGTGATTGTGTTAAGTGTCAATGTCATAGGTCTTAATTTGGGGGTCTTCTAGTGTCTCCAAAGGAAAACCCAACATCCTCTTGCTTAATAGTATAAGCCTTGTTTCAGGCATTCTCAGAGCTAGGTGAGGAAAAGAATGAACTCATTCAAGTTCCTAATTACTGATAGGAAGAATGAGACAAAAAAGGGACTATGAGCTCTCTTTTCACTGCAATCTTTCTCTTTCTTTATGCCTGATGAGTCAGATCCACTTTGATTTAATTAAATAAACAAATAAATTTTTCATGTTCCTTTGGGTTGGAGGAAAGAGCAACCACGAGATGGGAAGGATTGCTCTAACTTTTCTTTGACAGAATTCTAACCAATCCTCCTGTTTTTAGTCTAATTATTTACATCTGATTCTTCAGCCTTTCCAAGGATCTTAAGGACCACCAAATTGGCTTATTTTTGGTATTTCCCTTCGTACTCATGCAATTTTCACTTTCCAAAGTTCTTGCTATTCTACTGTGTTCAGATATTATGCAGTTGTGTTACACAAGTCTCTTAATTTAATTGAAGACAAGTTTCTATTTAATAAAAAGCTCTCAGAAACAAGTTAATTCCTATTTTATGTACAAATACAAAATCAAGAAGATCTCTCAATGTGGATAAAAGTAGCTTAAGAGCAAATAAAATTATGAATCCAATCACGTGACTCACACTATTTCAACCTACATATATGAAACTCAACCTGAGAAATAAATAGCTATCAATGATACTTGCCAGTGAAACAAACCCTGGAGTCCAATAACCATTTTCAAATAACACATCAAAGCTATTTTTCAGGTACAGAGTGTCTTTTATACCCAAGTATCAAAGTACTTTACAAGCAGGTGCTAACTGTTATTCCCCTTTTAAACAGCCACGAAAATAAACACAGAAGTTAAGTGCTATAGCTATATTAAATACTGACTAAGATAGAACATGCCACAAAAATAAGGACAACAAGAAAAATACCTAGGAGCACGTCTTGGTATTAACCACTACAGAGATGGAAAGCAAATACAAGATGGTAATAACAGGAAAGTGATTAGCCTGCTTTATACCTATTTTTCTTAGAATGACTTTCATAGCTACTTTCAGTGACTAGGTCAGGAGAGTATAATCTAGCAGGAAGGGCAAAGATAAACTTGGTGCACATTGACTGAAGATGGTTCTTCAGACCTAGCTGGAGGGCCTCATTGCATAGCTCAAAGGATCAAGAAATGAACCACTTTCTTCCCTAGAACCTTGCTGACCATTTCAATTGTCCTTTAAAGACATTGGGCAGTATTTTTACAGTGTGACCTAAGATGACTAGTGATGACTTAAGGGGTATCTCCTATTTCAGAAGCTACGATTTTGTACAACTGACAATAAGAAACCAATAGAAGACCTTCCACAAGCAATGGCACAGGAAATCACAGTATGGGCTCTTCCGAATCCAGCCAATCTGTGAACCCTTATGGCTCGGAGAAGGCCCAGAACTCCCAGAATCTGAGCAGGTCCATTCTTTTCCACTAAATTATACAGTGTGTCCGTAAAGTTATGGAGCACTTTTGACCAGTCACTGGAAAGCAACAAAAGACGATAGAAATGTGAAATCTGCACCAAATTAAAGGAAAACCCTCCCTAGGAGTCTTAGGTTCTTATTTTGACTCTGCCAATTCTTGGCAATATTAATTATTTCTTCAGATCATGATAGAGGCTTCAGTTGCTCTACTGCTAAATGTGGTCATTTTAAAGGTTCTTGAAATCATTAGTGCAATCTGACAATTCTATGCTGTCCACTGCAGGGTTTGAAAAATTCTTTTTGGGGCTCATGACTATCACAGAATCGTAACCCTATAGAACATTAAAACACAAGACCTTAGAGTATATCTAATCTCTCTCTCTCTCTCTCTCTCTCTCTCTCTCTCTCTCTCTCTCTCTCTTTCTCTCATACACTCACATACACACACATACTATTCTGAAGACAACAAAACAGGCTCAGGGAAGCTCACAGCTTCCAAAGCAGCATAGCTGGTTATTAGAAACCCAAGCATGGGTTTAGAACTCAGCTTGTCTTACACCCAGGCCAGGGTTAATCCCTCTTCTTTCACCCAGTTCCTTCCTGTTACGTCTCCTAAGAAGTTTCAGAAACATAAAACAATATGCTCTCAGTTTCATCAACTAAATTTGTCATGGGAAAAAAAAATGAAATTAAGTGCAAATGATGTTTGTAAATCATTTCTTATTAATATCCTATTATTAAGAAAAGTATCTGCCTGACCTGTGGTGGAGCAGTGGATAAAGCATCGACCTGGAAATGCTGAGGTTGCCGGTTCGAAACCCTGGGCTTTCCTGGTCAAGGCACATATGGGAGTTGCTGCTTCCAGCTCCTCCCCCCCGTCTCTCTCTTCTCTGTCTCTCTCTCTCTCTCTCTCTCTCTCTCTGTCTCTCTCCTCTCTAAAATGAATAAATAAAATAAAAATTAAAAAAAAAGAAGAGTATCTATATGAAGAGAATGTATGATCCATCCAAGGAAACAGACTGCCTTTAGCTTAGTGATTGGGAGAAAGTTCAATGATAAAGCTCTGTGAAATACAGCTTCATTCTAGCAAATGACTTGCTTTGTTGCCACTTAAATTGCTCATCTATAATTGCTAGAAATAAACTGCAATCAAAATACAGTATGTATCTGCTATTAGTTTTGCCCACTGGGGATTGTTTGTTCATAGTGAAATTATCCAAAAGGTAAATTTGTTCATTTTTACTGCCTAAGTAGGAACTGGCATTGGATCGCTGAGGGGGGCTAGAATCATGGCAAGTATTGTTTCCTGATGAGGGAGCTTTTCTCTTCCCTAAATAAGAGTGAGCAACTAATTCTAAGCTCCTGCCTCTGTGACAACAACTAAATAGGAAAGGAGGAATCTACTCTGCTCACTTCCTCAGAGCATTATTCCCAGGCTTACTGGTTTCAATGTGTTGGAGTCATACCTTTGTACTTCAGGCATCACTAATTCATATTTGGTGATCATTCACATAGAGCTAGGCTGCTGTATCTATTTTTAGATGCTTTTCTGGGAAAATTATGGTGTAAACAAGATTACTAAGGAAGTGTTTAGAACTATTTAAGGGAATAAATTGCTTTTAAGCAGTTTAGAAGCAATTTGCAAACAATAAATAAGTTAATTGCACATCATTTTTATTTATTCATTAAAGCAGGTCCAAGGACTTCTGCTTGGCAAAACTTCTTGGCAAGGGCTTTGTTAGTCTACTTCTTATCACTTTATGAACTTGAATGTAATAAAATGTCATTTTTTTATATCTGTACTTCTGACTAGCCCCAAGTTAGTCTCAGTTAATCAGATTTGGTTGGACTCTATAGAGAATGAATGAAATGACAAATCCATCAGCCCTAGGTCAAAAGACAGTGAAGTCACAGGAAATCCTGAACAATGTTTAAGACCTTTCTTTGCACAAACAGTAAGCAACCAGTAGTGAAAATGGTAAATAGGAGCAATGAGAGAAGGTAGAAAGCAAAGAAAAAGAGATCATCCCAAGCCATCTTCACAATGGAAAAGGTTTGCCTCGTATTCCCTGGCTGTCCTTAACTGCCTGTTGAAGAACAAATGGCAGCTGGTAGAGCTCAAAGCCAAAAATAGTTCAATTCACTTTAACAAATACTCTTAAGACTGTGTTCCAGATCCCATGGTAGTTAGTAGGGATATGGAGATGAATCAGATTTCACCCTGCCCTCAAGGAGCTTACATTTCTAGTGTTGGGGATAAGGTAAGCGAAGAGACAATTGTAATGTGGCTTTGTGCTATGACAACGGTATATATAGGAATCATACAGGATAGAGCAACCAAGAAACTCCCAAGCCCAGGTAGTAACACTTGCTAAGAGAACTGACTTCAGACACATGGGCTCTAAGAGGGGATGGAACTAGGGAAAACATTTTTTTGGAGGGAAGAGTTTGCTTCTCTCCTGCTCTAATTCTTGGTTCTGCAAGTTACATGTGAGTGTCAGGGGAGAGACAGAACATAAGCCATGCTTAAAAAAATTCAGCAACTTCTCTACAGCCATAAATCCAGCTGGATTTGGGTTGGCTCTTCCATAAAGTTTAAAAAACAAGTTTATTCAATATAAGTGATAGAAAAATCAGTGTCCTAAGGGGTAGTTAATTAAACCATAGAGACTTATTTTTAAATGAATAAAGGTTTTCTCCAGTGGTCAAATGTTCATGACTTTCAAACTGTTTCTGCAGCCTTTGTTTGCATAAAGATGAGTCCTGAGACAAGTTGACCCTGGCTTGAATAGCTTCTTAAAACTTTCTCTAGTCCACTTGTCTGAGGTTCCAAAGGAAGTGAACTCTTCGCTGCAGCAGCGTGTAGGTGGAGACCTTCACTTTCCTCAGAATGTCAAACTCACTTGCTCTTAGCCTTATCAAAAGGGATTACCATAAAATTTACACACTTGGTAAGGAGAAGAGCAAATGCTTTCCTTAATCCTTTTATGGAGTCTAAGGATGCAGATTTTATGCTTGTTTCCTTCTTTGATCCAACTGACACTGTGTCTTTTCTCCAAAAGAAGCTGAAAGTTACTGGGGTCACTTTCCTGCTTTCAGGTGTTGCAGGAGCCCTTGTTCCTCCCTATCAATGTGTGCCATCCCTGGAGGCCTGATCCCAAGCAGCGAGGGAAGATCACAGGAAGAAACAAGGGAAATCTTGGCTTGTTCAGAAACACTGTCTCTGATATGAGAACAATGGTTCTGAGTCTTCCCTCCTAAATAGCAGGGCACGGATGACTCTGAAGCCAGACTTTTCTGTCTACTACAGGCCTTAAGCCAACAATGTACACGTTGTGTTTCTGTGCAAACAATTTTTTTTATCTCTTCCCTCAGAAAGTTTTCTCCCTTGTGCTTTAATAAATAAATGAATAAGGCATTAGAAAATGGAGAATTAATAAAGGTATGAATGACCTCTTCTAATACGTTGTAAAAATAATGAGGATCCTATGGAAGTCAACCATTCCATAAAATTTGCCTTTTGAAAATTTATATTCTGAAGTTAATATTTTTGGTAATACAACATTACTGTTTGTTTGTTTGTTTGTTTGTTTGTTTTTAGAAATGCTTTTTAGAAAAAGAGTCTAAAACACCAGAAAATCTCAAAATGTCCCACTGTATATTGATCCCAATATTCCCAAGAAGAAGGTAAGCAACATCTAAGGTTCTTTCACGATATTAACTCCTTCTGAACCTCATTAGTAGCATACCACTGCAGAACTGCATAGGGTGTCAAGAGGATGGAAGACAGCATACTAGCTATTAGTTGATTTTCTCTAAGACCCAATCTCTGGTCATAGTGATCACCTGGTCTTTAATGATGAGAAGGTTAAATATGGAGAACTCAACAAGGGAAAGGGAAATTCCCCTGATTATCCAGGATACATCAGGTTTTGATTTTAAACCTAGGAACTGACTCTCCATGCTGAGTATGTAAAAGCTATTGTCACAGCCTGAAAATATTAAATGAAAAATTCCAGAATTAAACAATCCAAAATTTATATTGCACGTTATTCTAAGCAGTATGATGAAATCTTGTGCTGTGCGCTCCGACAATCTGAGACACAGATTGTCTATTTTTTCCAGTGGGTCCATGCTTTATCCACTCCACACCCATTAGTTGCTTAATAGTTGCATACATTATGAAGTTGATTATTAAATGAGAGACAATATTAACATAACTTTTGTTATAGTATATTGTCATAATTTCTCTATTTTATTATTAGTTGTTGTTAATCTCTTACTGTGCCTAATTTATAAATTAAACTTTATCATAATATGGATGTATAGGAAAAAAACATAAAAAGTTTTGGTAATATACACAGTTTCAGGCATCCACTGGGGGTCTTAAAATCTATCCTCCATAGATAAGGGGAAACTACTGTCTATACAGGGTGGGACAAAATATAGGTTTTCAGTTTTTCATATGAAAAATAATACAATAATTAATAAATAATAATACAAGAATAAACTCTGTGTTTCACAAGAATAAACATACTTTTGCCCCACCCTGTATATTTACTCAAAGTAACCAAGTCACAATTCATTAAGAAGAAGAAAAATGTTTATGGTTTTATGACATTTTGTTTTGGTCTCTTCTTTTCAACACATTTACCTAGGGCAGACCAATAATAATTTTGGCTTCATGAAACTGACTTTTGGCCTCCAAAAGTTATTTTGGAACTAAGAAATATCAATGTTGTTCCATAAATTACATGGTCTCCAGTCCTTTTATTAGTTTCTTAACTTTCTTTGAAACTGAGTCCAGTTTGCCAGTGTTCTACTTAAAATAAGGCATCCAAACTTGGGTATTATACTCCAGATGTAATCAGAGAAGTAGAGGGTTCAGAGAGGCTAACAACTCCAGTAATCATGGAACTATACTTTGTTAATGACGCTTATGATTACATTTGTTTTAGCAGTCCATTTAGCCTCAACTTGCCTCCCTCAAAAAATTTCAATCCTTCCCAAGAACTTCTTTCACTTTGGCACGACTAGCTCCATTCCAAACTGGCATTGAGTTGGAATTTTCAAAAGACCGCTAGATAGGCAAGCAGAGCCACTGAAGGAAGAGTAAACCAAAAGGAAAAGTAGCATACTTCCCCCCAAGAAAGAAATGCTACTGAAAAGGAAAAGAAACAGTCCAGCTAACATATTACCAGTGCACCCATATACAGAGGACAATTAAAGACTGCCAGAGATTGTGATATGGAGAAGAATATCACAGCTGTGCCAATTGTACTCTTCATTTGTAAATAGCTAATTACTCTTGTCACCAAAGTAACACCACATCACACTTAGAGGCAGAAATTAGTATATGTAACCAAAGCTTCTACTTGAAGAATAAACTAAGAGAAAAAAAAATAGCTAAACGGTGTTCCACAGATGTCAATCTAAAAGTCATTACTTTATAGAAAGTCATGCTCTCCTGCTTGCATGTTTCCCCTGCCTGTTGGTTTGTTCTTCTACCCCCCACCCTGACTAGCCTATCTGCACTATTAACAATTTGGTAAATATAGTCCATTATTCTAAGGTGCCAAAACTCTCATTTTAACTTGTTTCCCAGTTTATGTACCATAGCAGAGAATGAATTGCTATTACAAGGAACTAAAAATAAAAATGTTTCAGGGTCCTTAATTGGCTTGTCTTGTTGGACATTTTAGGGATCCAAAGTACCAGTTCCAGGCTATTAGCCCTTACTTTGTAGGATCATAATACAATATATTTCCTCATTAAAACACTTTGTTCTTCATGGGTTATAAATAAAAAAGAAGCATTTAATGTTAAAATCTTTTATTTGAGGGGGTTTGAAGCTTTGGAGCCACAACAAAAAGAGAAGAAAATAGGAACCCTAAAAATCAGCCATTACCTTCATTAATGCTTTCACTTATTTTAAGTCAGTTTTCTAGCAGCCCACAATTTGCCACTTCAAGCAATCATTTATTTATTTTTCAGGAAAACATAGTCTTAGTGTGTGTGTGTGTGTGTGTGTGTGTGTGTGTGTGTGTGTGTGTGTGTTTAAAATAAAATGCCAGTAATTAGTTAGGTTGGAAGCTGAAGGAATCTATACGCGACTATCTATGGCAATCAGATATTTGAAATCACAGTCGTGAATCCTTAGACGCAACTTAGTCAAATGAAACTTGCTGTTTTGCCATCATGTCATCATGGTTCTTCCTACTATAATCTAGTGAGATCAAATATTCAGTGGTCTGTCTAATAGAGTTAGTAGCTGTGTACTGGTCTCCATGTGTGGTACAAGTTTGTACTTTGTACTGCTTTCTGTCACCCTTATCTTGACTGCAAGTCATTATCTGTGTAATCATTTTTTTTACTGTATATCTACGGCACTATAATCTGGGCTCCATAAAGGTAATAGCAATGTCTGTTTTGTTGTGAAATGTGTATCTCATGTTTGATTGGATACTATGAATGGTAAGTAGGGTATGCATTAATGAACAAATAAACTATCAGCTTGGTTGGAGAAGAACCTGTGTGTGAACTGATAAGAAATAAGATTTAATTTCATTGAAGATTTACCTCACCACCCTACTTAAATTTGAAAAATTTCTCCAATACTCACAATCTCTCTTTTCTGCCTTATTATTCTCCTAACACTTATCTTCTAAGATACCATATATTTATTTATTTTGTTTGTTTATTATCTCTTCCCCTGTACTAGAATGTTAACTCTATGATATTAGGAATATTTGTCTGTTTTGTTCAATGTTCTTGGAACCCTGGATATAGTGTTGGTCAGGAAGTTGGTATTCAGTAAGTATTTACTGAATGAATGAATGTTCTTTATGGACTAGGCAAATGGCTACACACAAAAAAAAATTAATACTAAATGTGCAGATGTGCAGTACCCTTTTAAATTTCATAAGACCACACCAGAGAAATAGACCTAGAAGAGTCCCCAATTTTTCAGTTTTCAGCTCTCCAAGATGTCAGAATATGGTCCTGTTTTATTAACATAGAGATACCCAGAGGACCTTAACCACCTCCATTTCTAATGTGTCCTGTGCAGCCTCCAACCATCACCAAGTCACTTTAGGCAACACAACACCTTCTTTTCTTAACAGAGCAACTGCGTATAAAATAGAAAAGGAAGCTGGCTTTTCCTAATCACAAAACTCCAGTGTGACATAGGAAAAAAGTGTTGTAGCCATTTCTAAGGAATTAGCCTAATGATTTTTACTAAAAGTTATTTTACTAAAATTGTCCCTAAACTTGAATTTTATGAGTCAACCAGAATGCTGGCCCCTGACATAGAAGTCTCAATTTGCAAAGAGGCAGAGAAGTAAGAAAAAATAGACATTTCTAGTCAATGAGTATAGGAGTACAAACAAAGGATCTAGAATTCTAAAATACTAGAAGCTTCTCATTTTTCTGAGAAACTGTTCTAGCTAGTGTAGAAGAAAGAACTCTGAGTCAGAAAGACTTGAGTTAAAGGTCTCATTATGTGTGACCTTTGACCTTTATATACTTTAGTTTCTTCATCTGTAAAACTAAGATAATATTGTGTCCAGTCTTACAGGGCTGTGGTGAGGAAAATTAGTTAATATATGAAAAACATTAATCCCAGAAACTGACATAGATTTGGTGTCCAATTAATGTCTTCAGGTCCCTTCCTTTCTTGGATCCATCCTTTCTCCTTGTCTTATGGAAGAAATGAGGAAATCAATTTGCTTCTCAAAACCATTATGAAAAGTCTCAAATTCTTTTTTGTAACAGTATCTTCTGAAAGAATGACATCATTGTGGAAAACAAGTTTCATTTTAACCTCTCCTTTTATTTATTATTTGCACTATAATAAGGAAAACAATTTAATATGTTGAGATGCACAGAGAAAAAACTTGGATTTTTTACCTTTTACTTTATTAAAGAGGAGAAAAAGAAAGCTCTTCAGAGCTAGCTTCTTTTCCTTTCTTTGGAAAACAACCAAAATTTATAAAGAAATTCTAAAACCCAACACCAGAAAGCTAAACAATCCAATTTAAAAATGGGCAAAGGAATTGAATAGACACTTCTCCAAAGAAGATATACAGATGGTCAATAGGCATATGAAAAAAATGTTCAAAATCACTAATCATCAGAGAAATGTAAATTAAAACCTCAATGAGATACCACCTCACACCTGTCAGAGTGGCTCTCATTAACAAATCAACAGACAATATGTTCTGGCAAGGGTGTGGAGAAAAGGGAACCCTCTTGCACTGCTGGTGGGAAAGCAGACTTGTGCAGCCACTATAAAAAGCAGTATGGAGTTTCCTCAAAAAATTAAAAATGGAACTGCTTTTGGACCCAGATATCACACGTTTAGTAATATACCCTAAGAATACCAAATCACTGGTTCAAAAGAAGATATGCACTTCTATGTTTATTGCAGCATTGTTTACAATAGCTAAGGTCTGGAAACAGCCCAAGTGTCCATCAGTAGATGAATGGATTAAAAAGCTGTGGCACATATACACAATGGAATACTATGCAGCTGTGAAAAAGAAAGATCTCTTACCTTTTGCGATGGCATGGATGGACCTGGAGAGTATTATGTTAAGAGAAATAAGCCAGTCAGAGAAAGACAAATATCATATGACCTCACTTATATGTGGGATCTAATGAACAAAGTGAACTGAGGATCAGAATAGAGGCAGAGGCAGGGTCACAGAGAGCAGAGGGACAGCTGTCAGAGGGAAGGGAGATAAGGGAATGAGATCAGAGAAAGTGAAGGGATTAGTGAAATTATATATACATAACACAAAGATACAGGTAACAGGACAGCAAATTTTAAAGGGAAGGGAGGAGGGAGTTAGGGGGAGGGGGGAAAGGAGGTGTGATGGGGGACACGAGATGGGGGTGTTATATTGACTGGAATACTTGAATCCATGCTAACACAATAAATTAAAATTATTTAAAAATTTAAAAAAAATAATAAAAAAGAGCAAACCTCCAGCAGGCATTAAATTAAAAAAACTTTTAAATTTAAGTTAAAGCTTGACCAGGTGGTGGCACAGTGGATACAGCATCGGACTGGGATGCCAAGGACCCAGGTTCGAGACCTCAAGGTCACCAGCTTGAGCGCGAGCTCATCTGGTTTGAACAAGGCTCACTAGTTTGGACCCAAGGTCACTGGCTCGAGCAAGTGGTTACTTGGTCTGCTGAAGGCCCGCGGTCAAGGCACATATGAGAAAGCAATCAATGAACAACTAAAGTGTCACAATGTGCAACAAAAAACTAATGATTGATGCTTCTCATATCTCCGTTACTGTCTGTCTGTCCCTGTCTATCCCTCTCTCTGGCTCTCTCTCTGTCTATGTAAAAAAATAAAATAAGTTAAAAATGTAAATTTAAAGTTTCATTGTTTTTTTTTAAAGGCCTCTGACAGAATCAAAGCCTGGTAAACCTCAGAAGGGCAGAAATCCAGGCAAGAAAAACTCACAATTTCCATGTGAGGGGAAAATAAGAGGAAAAAAACTGATACAATGAACAAACAGGCTAGAGAGCAAAGCAAGAAAGTTTTTGATTAGCAAAAAACAAAGCCGGGCTCTGCCCAATGCAGCAGCCAGAGGGAGGGTCCCTGGCGTGCTCTCACAGGTGACTGAAAGGAAAGCAGCAGCCTCAGGGAAGTGACTATTTAGCATCTCTTTTTAAATACTTTTCTTTTCAGTGTGGCTTATGCTGGCTGACTCTGTTCCCTCCAAAAGTAGAAGATCCCATAAAAATAAAGGTTTCTCTAGGAGAGTCATCTTTAGAGGCTGGATAGCTTTTACTGATTTAAATAGTAGCTTTCTTAGAAGAGCCATGTAAATTTAAAAAAAATTTACTACTCCACTTTTAATAAATCTGAGCTAATACTTTGGTAAAAGTGAGCCAAATAACAGTTATTAATTACCCTAATTAACCCAATTCAAAAGACATATTTATATGGATGTCATGACAACAGCTTTGACTACCTTGCCAAGAATAACTTAGCTGTCCATTCAAATAAATCCCTGATAATTACCAGTCTAGTTTACTGGGCTTTTGTGATAATAATAATTAGTGCTACTGTGCAAAAGGTCGTACTAAACAATTTATGAATGATGCATTTTGCATAGCAATTATGTGAATCGTGGGCAATGTGCTGAATGTTCACCATTACGATAATAACCTCAAGGGGTGGCAAGATTTGACGTAGTGACTGATTCTATGACCTTTACAGCAAAAATGACCACCAAGGGAAAAGGTGAAACTGCACTACAGAATAAGACATGCCCAAGCAATAGTAGGATCCATTGTGACCAACTGTTTCTCTGAAGCCATAATCTATAAATCGCGGTCTCAAGTCTTAGATTCAAAAGAGAAGAAAATATGAAATAGTCAAACTATGGAAGTACATATACCCTGGTAGGAGAGTTTCAATGGGTAGGAAGATGTTTCATTACACATAGTAGGACCTCACTAAAGGTTTGGAGACAGTATTAAAGGATAATAAAGTCTGCATCTAAGTATGTATGTTAAGCTCTATGGAAAAAGGACACAATTCAGAAAAAAAAGAAAAGAAAAAGCTCCCTGACAACTACTGATGACCTTGGTCAAGTGAACAGGTAGGACATTTCAGTTGAAAGATCAATGTTTTATTCTAATGAAACAGTGTTATACTCCACATATTTGAATAGTAACACGTTTTTGAAAAATGAGTTCTGAAGGTTACTGTCACTTTCCCATACTAGTAATATCTCTTTTTGCTACACAATTAGAATAAGAAATACAGATATCCTACTCTGCTTTTAGACACACTATATACATTTCACCAGTTAGAAAACATTAAATAAATTGCAAAAACATTGTTGCTGTCACCTCTTTCTACTTTGTCTTACTTTTACTCCCTCCTTTCCAAAGATTTTTTTTAATGGCATAATATTTGGGTATCAAAGAAAAATGATTAAATCGAAGTTTGGTTTTTAATTACATTCCTATATCAAATAATCTTACTCTTATTAGCTGGTTCTTTTTCTAAACTACATTTCTTTTAAGATCACTGTATGTCTCTCAAGATTCAGACTACCTTATAAGTACTGCTCACATCAAATTAAAAATTTGGCATTAATAAAAGGCTCCGGTTGAGTTGGCAGAAAGAGATGCAAAAGACATCCCTTTGTTGCCAATAAACTTGGATTTTTTTTTTTTTTGTATTTTTCTGAAGCTGGAAATGGGGAGAGACAGTCAGACAGACTCCCGCATGCGCCCGACCGGGATCCAACTGGCACACCCACCAGGGGCGACGCTCTGCCCACTAGGGGGCGATGCTCTGCCCCTCCGGGGCGTCGCTCTGCCACAACCAGAGCCACTCTAGCGCCTGGGGCAGAGGCCAAAGAGCCATCCCCAGCGCCCGGGCCATCTCTGCTCCAATGGAGCCTTGGCTGCGGGAGGGAAAGAGAGAGACAGAGAGGAAGGAGGGGGGGTGGAGAAGCAAATGGGTGCTTCTCCTATGTGCCCTGGCCGGGAATCGAACCCGGGTCCCCCGCACGCCAGGCCTATGCTCTACCGCTGAGCCAACCGGCCAGGGCGGATTTTTTTTTATTGACAGAAAATGTAGTGAAGCTTTGTTTATGGTAAGCAATTACTGACATACTGCAACAAGATGCCTGCAACAGTGCCTGGTATGTGGTAGGTGTTGAAAGAATGAGAAGCCATATGAGGAAGGAATTAGGCAGTATTTACACTAATGTGAGAGACTAGATTGCAATTCTGCCACCACACTGAAACTCTTGAACATTAAGATCACAACTGGTAATGTCCCTCCTTCTTTTCTATTGCTTGTAAGATACTATGACTCTCATACCACTTTGTATTATTTTTAGTTCCTCATTTCCAAAAATGAGTAAACTGTGCAATATTTTGGTGTCAAAAGAAAAAACATACCAATTGACCCTAGTCTGTATGTAATGTCAAAACATGTTATACAGCAGTTCACATATGAATTTTTATTACCCTATTATACCAGATAGGTATCTGTTAAAATCACATGATTTCTAATATCATGCTAAGCACATATAAAAACAAGACTGAGCATGTTAAGACACCTCAGAGATTTATCACAATTCTCTAATACTTGCAATGGTTCCAGGTAAATTGTCCACTTTTCCCACATTGTGCTTCATAGTTTTTATTATTATTATTATTATCATTATAAAACAGAAAAACGGCAATAATGTCATTATAAGTCACAGGTTGCCTTCAAAGGTGCTTTAAATATGCCATGTAATAAATTGTTACTAAGAAAGTCATAAAACTAATTCTTATACTTCATGCACGTAGTTTGCTTCATGTACTACCCTGACTTGTCCTTACCCCAGCAGACTGTATACTCCTTAAAGGCAAGAATGATTCTCCAATCACTCTGGCAAACCCTGTAGTACGTAGCACAGACTGAAGCACAGGTGCTCAATACCATGCATCTGAATTGAACTGAACCTGTGAAGAGATATGACTGCCTGAGGCACTGAAGTGTGCAGTCAGAGCATGTGGAGAGCTGTGCATTAGAGAATGTGCAAGAGTAGTGAATCTGCAAGTGTGTAATTAACAACCTAGTGAGTAATGATGAGAAAGAGAATCTGATACTAGGCAGCTCCAAACACAACTTAACAATCAGCAAGCCATATCAGGGAATCTAATACTTATACATTATGGAGAGGAAAATCCTGCTAGGCAGTGAGGTGTAAGGGAATCTAATCTGCTATGAATGGAAGGTAACATCATAGGTTTTTGATGTGATTGACAATCCAATGTACTAAAGTAGAAGAAAACTCAACATGGAATAGTAGGGAAGTGGGAATAAGAATTAGTGATTAACCAGATTTGTCACTGGAAGTTTCACTTGTTCTAAAGACACGTACACATACACACATACACACACACACACACACACACACACACACACACACACACAAAGCAAACAAACAAAAAACAAACTGGATAAGTATTCAGCCCAGGAAAACAGGTTTATTAAGAAAGAACAGGAATGACTCTGACTAAACACACACTTTTTAAAAGTTATCATTTATAACTCACAAACCAAGGAGTAACCTGGGCCTGACTCCCAATGTACTCCCATTGTACAGAAGCCATTCAAGAGAGAGCAAGCTCACAGTGCCACTCACTCTATCTGAAATAGTTGCTGTGTAAAATGTCCTTTGTGTCTAGAGTATTAGTGTTTTACTGGCATGGAGAGTAAGAATGCCTTTTCAGGGTTCTCAAGCTACCATGTAATCTGCCCACGTGGTTCTTCAAGACAAAGAGGATACCACAGAGCCCCAAAGGGAAAAGCTAAAAAGTATTTTATTGAGAAATAATTCCACTTTTAAAGTAAACCTTTCTTCCATACAACTCTTTTCCAAACCTGCTGACAGTAAGGAAATTTACATGAAAAAAAATGGCCTCTAGGAACAATCACTATTATTTATGAATAGCTATAACTGTGCCTGATACTCAGCCTTGGCTGGTTTGTTCAGTGGTAGAGGTTGTCCTGGCATGTGAGAATTCCTGGGTTTGATTTCTGGTCAGGGCACGCAGGAAAAGTGGTCAATTGCTTCTCCACCCTTCCCTTTCTTCTCTATATCTTCCTCCCTTCCCTTCCTGCAGCCATAACTCAAATGGTTAGCCCAGGCGCTGAGGATGGCTCGATGGCCTCAGGCGCTAAAATAACTCATTTGCCAAGCAACAGAGTAATGCCCCAGATGGACAGAGCATCACCCCATAGAGGGTTTGCCTGGTGGATCCCCACTGGGTTGCATGAGGGAGTCTATCTCTGCCTCCCTGCCTCCCATTTAATAAAATTTAAAAAATAGTAATAACTCTGCCTGATGCTCTACAATGGGCAGAATATGCTAAACTAAACCTTGCTTAATCTTTGTATATAGTTATTTGCATGAGACTAATTGGTTATAAAGTGTACTGCACTTGTATCAATGTACTAGCCAGTATAACTACCACCCGTCAAGCAATTCTTTAAGGCACCAGAATAGTTTGAACAAACCAGAACAAAAGTCAGGTTAAGATATTAGAAGATTGGCACAGAGGGCAGATAAATGTATGTGGGCTTTTGTCAAAAGACTGTGTACTAAGCTGCACACCTCTTCACTCTCTGCCACTAGTCAAGGATGTCCTTTATGATTATGTCATTGACATAACGAGTCTCCACTTTTGACAGCACTGGCATGTCATGACATTTTTGGAGGAGCTTGACCTAGCTGTCCTCTACTTCTTACACATCACACACAGAACTGTCATGAACATATGTGGAACATTGTCTATGGCTAGTGATATTGGAGGGAGACAGGCCACAGCTGGATTTTCTGACCTTGGACAGAGTGAACAAAGCACACAGTTAAGAAGAGACTATTCTCTCTGGACTTCAACAAGGAGCAAATTCAATGAAGTCAGATTGGGAAAGAAGATTAATCTCCCCCTGGCCACATCATCCTCATTATTAAGATATGTCAGGAAGTGGGCCAGCTGCTATGAAGACAACAGCCCAGGGAAAGCAAAGAACAGAAGCCCAGACTGTCTCCTTTGCTATTGGCAAAATGAGTATTTTCCAAATGAGTGACGCAAGGTACCAGCAACTCTGAGATCTGTCACACACACACACACACACACACACACACACACACACACACATCATTTCCTCTCATATCTCAGGAATACAATCTTTTCTTTTTTTAATCTAGACAGTAACTTTTGCTCATCTTTACAAAATAGGTAGGGAATGTGTGCCCTTGATGGAAATATTACAAAGAGAAAAAAGGTTAAGTTCCGTCTATGAAGAATGTAAATAAAGATAAAGAGATAAAGACAATGAAATTACTGTGGCCAGAAAAGTAAATGTTGAATTTTAGTGCATTTTTGCGCCCTCTGCTGACTATTAGTCAAAACTTCACAGGAAAAAAAAAAGAATGGGAAGAGAGAGAAAAGAAGCAGTGGAGATTGGAAACAGGCAAAAGTCTTTTTATCTCTGAGGCCTTCTGTCTGTTCATTCGGAGAGAAGATGAAGAGGAGCAATTCTTTGTCTTCTCTATCAAGACCGGCCGAGAAAAAACAAAATTGTAAATACTGCCTTGATACTACTTATTCCATGACGTGAATATGACTAGCGAAGCCTGGCATGCGTCGCAAGCATCACCTTATAGAGTTCATCTGCACACCACCCACTAATGTGTATGGGCACAACATGGACAAAAAAAAGCCATTAAGCAGAAACTGGGAGAATGAACTTGAGCTACAAACCATTCATCAAAAGCAGTCTGTTTCTTTCTTTACTTTGAAATTGATTCTATTCATGGCTACTTTTCTGAAGTTGAATTACTTTTTACAGAATTCACAGGTGCACTACCACCACCACCCTTCTGCCTCAGTCCCATTTCACTCTTTTTTTTTTCCGAAGTGAGAAGTGGAGAGTGGCTGACCTACAGATTCCTGCATGTGCCCAACCAGGATCCACCTGGCATGCCCACTAGGGGGCGATGCTTTGCCCATCTAGGGTGTTGCTCCATTGCAACAGGAGCCATTCTAGGGCCTGAGGTGGAGGCCATGGAGCCATCCTCAGCACCCGGGCCAACTTAGCTACAATGGAGTCCTGGCTGCTGGTGGGGAAGAGAGAGATAGAGAGAAAGGACAAGGGGAAGGATGGAGAAGCAGATGGGCGCCTCTCTTGTGTGCCCTGACCAGGAATCGAACCGGAGACTTCCACACGCCAGGCCAACCTCTACTGCTGAGTCAACTGGCCAGGGCCCTTTCCACTCTTTTAAGCAACATCTATTTGTGAGATTCAAGACCTCAGCACTCCTGAGATGTGAACAAAGATTTAATTCCAAAGCCATACCTCAACAGCCACAGAATGCAATGTTTTCCTACTCATCTACTTGCTTTGAGTCCACTGGCACTCTGACTCCAGTTCCACCAAGCTTTTTACTACCTCAGGCTCTTCACACATGCTATTCTTCCTCACCTTTCAAAAGTCTCCCCTCCCAAAATATTCTTGCTTCACTAACTCCTGTTGCCCCTTCAAGTGTCAAATAAAATATAACTCCCTTAATTCTCTAGAGTGGGCCAAGTTTCCCCATTTTTCTCTTTCATGCTAATATGGTCTTTTCTTTTACAGCATTATAATTTTATAGTGGGGTTTTGTCTCCCCACTTCATGAAGGCAGAGACTGTGTCAGTTTCATTCATCTTTGTTTAACCAGTATCTAGAACAATACAAAGAAGACACTGAAAAAATATATAATAGAAAGAATGAATATATCCATATCAAAACAAGCTAAACTATTCAACAATAAGAGTTACTAATATTGAAGTCATCCTTAAGAAAGCATGTTAGATCTCTTCCCCCCAAAGTCTCTGTTTTTTTTTTTTTTGTTGTTCTTATTCCTCCCAAAACAAAAATATACTGTGTTTTGAAGTACTGGCGGAAATCTTATGCTACAGTTTACTTTCCACCTCAAAATTTTTAATTCTGTTTTCAAATTCCAAATCAAAACCCTGTTCCTTGCTACAATTTACCGCTGAAAGTGTTTATGCTATGTTTGTTTAATTTTGTAAACCAAGGAATCGATAAAACATTATATTGATAATATAATTTCATTGTCTCCTGCAAATGGGCAATCAGCTAATACTAAACTAACTAATATTGAACTCTATGCATTGTCATTTGATCTAATAGTCATATATGTTATTTACAAAGTCCATTGTTCAGCAATAAAAATGTCCAGAATTATTTGATGCATTTTTTTTTTACCTTTCTGGGTCCAAACAATCTATTTTGCACACTTTCAAATATTTACCAAACTGTACTC
Organism: Saccopteryx leptura; assembly: GCF_036850995.1. Classification (NCBI taxonomy): domain Eukaryota; kingdom Metazoa; phylum Chordata; class Mammalia; order Chiroptera; family Emballonuridae; genus Saccopteryx; species Saccopteryx leptura. The sequence goes on along the minus strand of NC_089516.1, from coordinate 83,037,253 downwards.
TGTGTGTGATATACGAGGTCCAGTGCCAAAGATAACTGTTATTATTGATATTTTAAGCCCCTCTTCTTACTAATAAATGAGTAAACATGACCTATTACCTAGTCTGCAAAGGTTTAACATTGATAAGAAAATGCCAGGTCTTAACTTAGTGGAATTTCACATATATAATTTAATCTTGAAAATGAAGAACAAAGGCCCTGGCCAGTTGGCTCAGTGGTAGAGTGTTGGCCTGGCATGCAGGAGTCCTGGGTTTGATTCCCAGCCAGAGCACACAGGAGAAGCGCCCATCTGCTTCTCCACCCCTTCCCCTCTCCTTCCTCTCTGTCTCTCTTTTCCCCTCCCTCAGCCAAGGCTCCATTGGAGCAAAGTTGGCCCGGGCGCTGAGAATGGCTCTGTGGCCTCTGCCTCAGGCGCTAGAATGGCTCTGGTTGCATCTGAGCGACGCCCCAGATGAGCAGAGCATCGCCTCCTGGTGGCCATGCTGGGTGGATCCCGGTCAGGCTCATGCAGGAGTCTGTCTGACTGCCTCCCTATTTCCAACTTCAGAAAAATACAAAAAAAAAAAAAAAAAAAAAGAAAAAAAAATGAAGAACAAAGTAGGAGGTATTGCACAACCTGATATCAAGCTATATTACAAGGCCATTTTAATCAAAACAGCCTGGTACTGGAATATGAACAAGCATACAGATCAATGGAATAGAACAAATAATCTAAAAAGAAACCAACACCTTTGTGGTCAATTAATATTTGACAAAGGAGGCAAGAGTATACAATGGACTAAAGACTGTCTCTTTAATAAATAGTGTTGGAGAAATTAGACAGTTGCATGCAAAACAATGAAACTAGATGACCAACTTACACCATACACAAGAATAAACTCAAAATGGATAAAATACTTAAATGTAAGTCTTGAAACCATAAAAATTTCAGAAGAAAGCATACGTAGTAAAATCTCAGGCATCTTTTATAGCAATATTTTTGCTGATATATCTCCTCAGGCAAAGTGAAACAAAGTAAAAAAAATAAAACTACATTAAACTCAAAAGGTTTTGTACAGAAAAAGAATCCATTAACAAAATAAAAAGACAACTTACTGAATGGGACAATATAGCATATTTACCAATTATACATCTGATAAGGGGTTACTTTCTAAAATAAATAAAGAAATTATATAAGTCAACACCAGAAAGACAAACAGTCCAATCTATAAAACTGGGTAAAGGACTCAAATAGACATTTCTCCAAAGAGGACATGCAGATGGTCAATAGGCATAGGAAAAAATGTTCAATACCACTAAACATGAGAGAAACGCAAATTAAGACCACAATGAGATATCACCTCACACTTGCCAGAATTGCTATTATTAACAAATCAACAAACAACAAGTGCTGGCCAAGATTATAGAGAAAAGGGAACCCTCGTCCACTGTTGGTGGGAATGCAGATTCATGCAATCAATGTGGAAAACAGTATAAAGTTTCCTCAAAAAATAAAATGGATCTGCCTTTTGACCCTGCTATTTTACTTCTAAGACTATATCCTAAGAATCCCAAAACGTTAATTCAAAAAAAGATATAAATCTCCATGTTCACTGAAGCATTATTCAGAATACTCAAGGTCTAGAAACAGCCCAAGTGTCAATCAGTGGATGAGTAGATAAAAAGCTGTGGTACATTTACACAATGGAATATTATGCAGCTGTAAAAAGAATGAAATCTTACCATTTGCAACAACATGGATGGACCTGGAGATTATTATGCTAAATGAAATAAGCAGGCAGAGAAATACAAATATCAAATGATCTCACTTATATGTGGAATCTAATGAACAAAGTGAACTGAGGAACAGAATAGAAGCAGAGGCAGGGTCACAGGGACCAGAGGGGCAGCTGTCAGAGGGAAGGGGGATGAGGCGATGGGATCAGAGAAGGTAAAAGGATTCATGAAAAACATACATACAAAACACATATATTCTAACAACAGAGTAGCAATGCCAAAAGGAAGGGGGGGTGGAGGTCAGGGTGGAGGGCAAAGGGAGAGAAATAGTGGATAAAAGAGACTCTTCGTGGGACAAGGTGAGGCATGATGCAGTGTGTATATGCTGTTATATCGGGTTGTACACTTAAAGCCATATCAACACAATAAATTTAAAAAGTAAATTAATAATAAAGAGATGGGCTAATGCAATCCACCAACAGAGATATTTTAAGTCTTCATATGGCATACGTCTACCATCACAAAAGATAGCATAATCTGACAAACTGAAACCCCAGGAAGACCAGTGTGCAATTTGCATCCAAATTTCTTACGGTTACTGAAAATTGATGTTTCTCCCTCTGCTGCTTAGTGATAGGAAAATTAAATTTCATTTGGGGTTAATGCTCCTTTGATTTGATATGGAGGGACTTGTGCTCACCTTGGTTCTTTACTTGCACCAAGAGAAACTACATTCCCATGGAACATTTTAGGTAGGTTGTCAAGGTTACAGGGCACAATGTATATGATTCACTTCTCTCTAGTACATTGTTATCAATCACTAAATTACTTTCATCTTGAAAAAGAAAGCAAGAACAAAGGAGGGAATCTGTTTCGTGTGGGGAACAACTTCTATAATTTCTTTGAAAGAAATGTCCACCTGAAGTGAATCATTAGATAAGCTTTGTATTTTGCACATTTCACAATGCTTAGGATGATGTAACATGGGCAATTACACACAAGCAACTAGAAACTTGTTGTCCAAAATAGCTACAGCACAGCTGAGGTTTACTCTGGGTTTGTAATTTATAGCAAAGCAACAACCTTCTCTACGCACCAAAGCCACTACTAACTCAAAGGAAACCCTGAGCTGTATTCGGATATCATTTTAATTGAACATGCATGGATTAAAACTCTATAAGCAAGAGGGAGGATTGGCCTGTACTTAAATAAACATAAAGAGATTGATCCTCAAATGCTGACTCTAAGGGGGACAATATCTAGTCATTTGAAAAAGCAAACTGTTATATCACGGCTATATGCAATCTGATTGAAAATAGTGGTAACCAGCTATTTATTATTTTGTTAGTGACTTAGAGTGAGATCATATTTGCCAGGTTTCACACATTTCATTCATGTTAAATACTGTAATAGAGAATCAAGCTTTTGTTCTCTCTTCACTACCCATCAACCTCCTGTCATTCTTATAAAATCCCTCAAAGTATAAATTGTTTCCCAAGTAGCCAAAGTGGAATTGAAGTCCCTGCCCCAGTCCACTACATTCCATCCCAAAATTGAGAAAAGTGTATAAAATATTCTAGATAAGAGACACCAGGAACTGGTTTCCTGGGTAGAAAAAAGGCATGTCTGGGGCAAAGCACAGTTCTGAGAATGTGAATTCAAATGTTCCTCACCATGAACTGGCTATTAAAATTCATTTGTAAGTCAGCTGCATGAAAGAAAAAAGAAAAAGCAGTGGCCCTGAAACAGAGCCCAGGTCTGCAGAAGCAGCAGATCACAAGAGAAGAAAGGCTTGGGGCAGTATTTATTAAAGTGCAGGTCACAACCTCAAGCCAGTGGTCCATGAAATTGCCATCTCTAGAACCTCCTAGCTGATGGAGATGCCCAACACAGATTCAAGCAAGAGAAAGGTTAAAAAAAAAAAAAAAGCCAGATTACGGCCTAAATTGATACCCACTGACTCTGGAAAGAAAATACAAAAGGATAACATCAGAGAAGGGCATTTTGCTCTTCCACCAGGACATCTAACTAACTGATTCATGTAAGATTTGATCCAACTTCACAGTTGAACTAGAGATGCATATGATAGTAAAGAACAATGAAAAACCTTTAAGAAAGCAGTAATGAAAAGAATGACTATTGTCATGTAAAGGGGTCTTCATGTAACTAAAAACATAGAAAAAAAAAAGGCTGCTGGGTGGAATTTAATTGTAATAATTAAATATAGACAAAGGAAAGTTTTCCTTAATTTCAAAATTAGACTGTGTTGCCCTTTGCAAAAAAAAAAAAAAATCTGACTCCCTCCTTCCAAATTGAGAAGTACAGATTTAGATATCTTCTTAGGCATAAAGAGATGATAACAATAATAGCTACTTAATAGTTATTAAAAATTTACTATGTTCTAGGTGCTTGAATACTCATCCTGAATCTTCACAAGAATTTGAGATAAGTAGTATTAGTCTCATTTTCAAATGAGGAAGCTGAGGCAGAGGAAGGAGCTTCCCTAAGGTCACTCAGATATGTAAGTCTAAGACTTGCCTATCTTCTCCCAAATACAAAAGTGAAAGCCATGTCTGAGAAAACAAGGCTAAATACAAAATATAGTTGCAAGTGTCAAGAGTTTTCTTACATACTGTACCATCTTTATCCAGTTAGAAAATATAATGAAAAAAGAGACCACTCAGAATAACAACAAAACTATAAACTACCTAGAAATAAGGTTAACAAAAAATGTCAGGAGAATTATATAAATTTACTGATGAGATTAGAATGAAACATAATAAATGCAAAGACGTCATGTTCCTAGATAAAAGACTAAACATTATACACATGTCCATTCTTCCTAAATGTATTTGCTTGACAAATTTCCCATCAAAATTCCAACATAATAATTTTTAAACTTCAGATGATTTCAAAGTTTATCTGAAAGAATACAAAAAAATAAATAAATAAAACTTTCTGGAAATGAAAAACACTAAGAAAAAAACTAACCTTACCATCTATTAAAACCTACTAAAAGGCCCTGGCCGTTTGGCTCAGCAGTAGAGCATCAGCCTGGCATGTGGAAGTCCTGGGTTCAATTCCCAGTTAAGGCAAACAGGAGAAGCGCCCATCCACTTCTCCACCCTTCCCCCTTTCCTTTCTCTTTATCTCTCTCTTCTCCTCCTGCAGCCAAGGCTCCATTAGAGTAAAGTTTGCCCAGGTGCTGAGGATGGCTCCATGGCCTCTGCCTCAGGTGTTAGAATGGCTTCGGTCACATCAGAGCAATGGCCCAGATGGGCAGAGCATCGCCTCTTAGTGGGCATGCCGGGTGGATCATGGTCGAGCGCATGTAGGAGTCTTTCTGTCTGCCTCCCCACTTCTCACTTCAGAAAAATACAAAAAAACAAAAACAAAAAAACCTACCATAAAGTGCCAATGATTAAATCAGCATGGCATTGACACAAGAGTAGAAAAACAGATCAGTGCAAAAACAGTCACTCAGAAAAGTTCTTACTCTACATTAAAAAAATCTAAAATATTTTGAAGAGACACCAGAAAATAATGGGGATGAATGAGAAATAAACAATAAATGGTACAAAGTCAATCAATTAACCATCTAGAAAAATAATTTTTTGCATTGTCACGTCCATATGACAAAATAAATTCTTAATAAATTAAAAATGAATAAAAATTAATTCATAAGGATACTGGAAAAGTGATATATATTGATATATATGCATATACATATATACATATTATATATACTATACATAGAAAATCACAAGTTGGGAGAAAGCTTCATATCTTAAAAGGAACAAAAAATATCACATTAAAAACCTGATAATTTTTATACAATAGTTCCAAAAAAACTATAAGTAAAAAATTAAGGATAAACAGAATCAAAAGTCATAAAACAGAGTGAAAAAAAGTCTTTGCAATAAATTAAATAGTAGAAATACATATTTTGAAAGAAATAAAAATTTAAACTAAAACTAAATACCCATTTTCATCTATAGAACTAATAATTCTCTTTTCAACACCTGTGCCCTGTCCTTTCATTTGCCATTTGCTAAATAGGTACCCATTCTATTATTTCTTGTTTATCCTTTCACAGAATTTCATGCCAATATAAATCAATAAAATATATACTCTCTTTTTTCTTCTTTTTTACACAAATGATAGTTCACGTGTATATTTTTCTGAATCTTCTTTTTGTTTAGTTAACAATATATATTTTTTCATTTTTTAAAAAATTATTCATTTTAGAGAGAAGAGAGAGAGAGGGGAAAGGAGCAGGAAGCATCAACTCCCATATATGCCTTGACCAGGCAAAGCCAGGGTTTCGAATCAGTGACCTCAGTGTTTCGGGTTAATGTTTTATTCACTGCACCACCACAGGTCAAGCAACAGTATATTTAGAGATCGTTTATATCAATATATAAGACATTCATTTTTAAAAACATTGCTGGAAATTGTTTTCATTTTTGTTGTATTAAATAATACAATAACCTTGCATTTACATTATTTCTTACATGATCAAGCATATCTATAGTATTTTTTAGGAGTTGTTGGTGTACATTATTTATTTTTTTAATTTTTATTCATTATTTATAGTGTTAACATGGATTCAAGTGTCCCACTCAATATAACACCCTCACCCTCTATCCCCGTGTCCCCCATTACACTCCATGGGACTTGTGCCAATTTATATAACCAACAACAAGTCTGACTGTTTCTCTACGGCTTCAACAGATTGGAAATGATATTTAAAATTATAATTATGCATTGTAAGTACAATGAAATAGGTTCTTAACACTGTTGGTGGGACTTTATTGGTACTTTTCTGGGGTAATATATATTAGATGACTTTTAATATTAGTTAATATATTTTAATATATAAATTTTCAGCTAAAACAATTTTACTTCTAGGGGAATTTATTATAAAGGAAAAATCAGAGATCACAAGGAGATTTATGCACAAGGATATCCATTATAGTGTTATTTATAATAAGACAAAAAATCAAATAACTTAAAAGTTCAGCATTAGAGATTGAATAAAACAAATTCTATCTATGGAACAGAATACTACCCTACCACTAAAAAATCTTGATTATAAATGTATTCTAATGATATAGAAAAATCTCTTATGATATAATATAAAGACAAGAAAAGAAACAGAATGATCTCAACTAAAATGATCCCAATTTTAAAACAGTATAAATGTAAAGGTTCATTAATTCAATAACTTTTATTGAACACTTATTTTGTTCCATGCACTGAACAGAAGTTAATGGTAGTTGTTCCTGAGTGGTGGAATTGTGGATGATTTTCCCACATCTTCAAATATTTCTGTACTTTTCCATCTTTTTCACAATATAAATGAATTGATTTTATAATGAGTAATCACTAAAAATATAAATAAATAAATAAATAAATAAATAAACAAACAAATAAACAAATAAATAAAATACATCGGGTCTCAGTCTACTTTTCCACCAGACAGGATCAGGTTTCTTAATAATTCTCAAGTTAAAGAGAGTACAATACTCAGGACATTAACAGATGTACTTTCAAAGATACCAACTCATTTAGATTACCATTTCTTGCAGGAGGGTTTTGTGTATCTCTATCTCCTTAGTTGGCTCAATTTCCCTCATAAGGGCACTGGTAAACAAGAACATCTCAGCCACAATACCTAATCAATTCTGTCCATGGGTCCTAGGCAATAGCAGCCAAGGAGAGTGGGAGGTGGGGAGAACTTCAAGTCTTTAAGTCTATCCAATGTCAATAAGCAAGTTCAGTATCAACTTCACTCACATCCTACACAATGTATGTGCCAAAACCCCATTAACTGGAAACTGCCAATAAGCTCAGAATTGAATAAACAGAATTCTTTACTATTAATCTTCTCACCACGTTATGGAGTTTTATACTCACCTTAGTGGTGATATGAATTTACATAGTATTACATTTTATTTTTCTCAGAACACTCTGCTTTGTCATGTTACTTTCTTTTAAATCATGCCTTAAAATCAATTAAATATTTTAATTTCTTGGAAATTGTTTTTCTTACCCAAATAATCTCATCTTTAAACCATACAAAGGAAACATGTCAATCTTTTCTCTTTTTTTAATGAGTGTAGGAAAGAAACAGAGACACACTACTGCATGTGCCCCAACTGACCAGGATCCACTGGGCAACCCTTGTCTGGGGCCAATGTTCTGCCTATCTGGGATGACTAGCAACTGAGCTAATTTTAGTGCCTGAGGAGGAGGTTCCATGAAGCCATCCTCAGAGCCTGGGGCCAATGTGCTCTAATCAATTAAGCCATAGCTGCAGTACGAGAAGAGAGAAAGAGAGGAAGGGGAGGTGGGGAGAAGCAGGTGGTCACCTCTCCTGTGTGTCCTGACCAGGAATCAAACCCGGGAATCAAACATGCCAAGTCGATTCTCTACTGCTGAGCCAACAGGACCAAATGTGAATCTTAAGTTGCTTCATAATCAAGTTTCAAGCATTTTCAATATTTCTTTATATGAGGAATTTTACATTAAACAACTGAGATTAAAAGAGGGGGCTGTAGGGAAAGCAGTGGAGTTTCCCTTGATTTCCCTTAATTTTTAGTCCTTTCTTTTTCTCCTCACATACAAAAGAAGTGACAGATATTTTATTTCTATCAAATGCTCCATGTTATAACATATAATTTGAATTAAAATGTGTCTAGTAAACATGACTGCACACACAAGTACAGTCCTACTGAAGGCCACAGTTTCCATTTATCCAAAGGACAGACTACAAAATTAGGACACAGATGTTCTGTAGCACGCAAACACTTCACCTACAATCAGAGTGACATCGTACAGATGACATTCTCATCTATTAGCTATGGGGTGGGGGGAAAGTATCTGTTTCTTTGTTTGCTTTTTAATAAGAATTTTATTAACAATATCTAAATAGTTCTGATATCTACACAGAACCACTGAATAAACTTTAGCATTTAAGTGCAGTATTTAGTATGTGTGAAGTTTAATTCTATCAATTATACTCCTTTTAGCAGTGTATAATTATTGCACTCTTATCAATGCTTAGTATATTTTTAACACTTTACTAATTTGATAAATAAAAAAATAATATTTTGCACATCAAATTGTTGTCTGTGGTTCCCTTGAGGTAATGGATTAGTGAGGAGAGAGTTGTGTAGACTTTAACTTCTATTTTATACACTCCTGTATTATTTTAATTTTTAATAAGAGTACATAGTGTTTGTAATTGAAAGTTAATAATATCATTCCATTGATATTATTTGGTTACTAACATTGGAATATTTTCATATATACTGGTCATTTGTACAGCTTATTTATGAACTACCTATATACTTGTGGTCTTTGTATTATTTCTCTATTGTAGCATTTGTCTTATTTATTGAATTTTAAGAACTCTTTCTATATTAAGCGTGTTGCTTAAATGTCTCCTTATTCAAGATGTTTTCTCTGTCCTTTCTAGAAAACCCTCATTCCTTACATAACAGGTATCCTTTATCCTTTTTATTTTTCTCCATATCCATAACATATTATATATTTATTTGCTTGGTTTTTGTCTGTGCCCATAAAAGTATAAATCCAATGGGTATAGGGACTTCATTTTGTTCACTATTGTATCCCCAGAACTTTATATACTGACTAGCACATAATAATAGAGGCCTATAATTATTTATAGAATTAATAAATATAGATTCTTTGTCTACTGTGATTTATCTTTCACTTAGTTTGTGATATTTTTGGACATACAGGCTTTTTAAAATTTAATATATTTAAAGCTCTGGTATTTTTCTTTGTATTCATTTCTGTTTCTTCTATGCTTCTGAAGTTTTTTCAGTTTAAAAATTAGATGAATATTTATGTTTTCTATTAATAATTTTGTTATTTGACTTTTCATCTTAAAGTTTTAACTCATAATCCATATTAAATTTATTTTCTCATACAATGGAATTTTTTTAAAAAAAAACATACTTTTTTCCAGTTGTTAATCAATTACATGGCACCACTTAGTGAATAATACTTACTTTACCCATTGATTTTGCTTTTTAAAAGTACAATTAATTTATCTTGTCTTCTCAGTGACAATATAAATCATGAATGTAGGTACTGCTTATATATATACTTTCTCTATATCCTTCAGACCTGAGTACAAGATTGGTCAGCAAAGAATTCTTTACAAATATTTGGAGAATAGGTGAATGGGTGGATAGTTTCAAGCCAGCATACATATGTGTGTGTGTGTGTGTTTTAAAGAATCTAACAACTAAACAATATGTCAATTCACTAAAGTCTGGAGGCAAATCATCATAGAGGGCCAGGCTTTACCTAGAATACCCTTCAAGAGTATGGAACCATAACCACTTTAGAAACTCATCAATTATAAAACATAATCAGTAACACCCAACACCATAGAAAAGGAATTACATAGAATTATCCTTACCTTAAGGAACCCCTGAAAAATACTTTATGGGGCTTAAAAGTAAAACAGAGCTTTCCAAGGACTTCCCAACTGACACCCCTCCCCCTGAAATAACATTTACTTCCTGAAAAAAATAGATTGCTTTGTTACAGACAGTGCCCCAAATCCTACTAAATGCAATCCATCAGCTTCCAATATGCATTGAGTTTAATAACTTTGGAATCAAATCTACTTTAAAAGAAAATCTACCTCATTTTTGGCTCTCCTGTAAAACCCAAGTGTCCCATATATATTGATTCTGTAAGGCTCACTTAGCCTTCTATGGCTTGAAATAAATAACACAAAAATATTTTTATTCATTTCTGCCTCTTTGCTGATTATCTATAGCAGTGGTAGTCAACCTGGTCCCTACCGCCCACTAGTAGGTGTTCCAGCTTTCATGGTGGGCAGTAGCGGAGCAACCAAAGTATAAATAAAAAGATAGATTTAACTATAGTAAATTGTTTTATAAAGATTTATTCTGCCAAACTTAGCGAAAATTTGACATAAAGTACTTGGTAAGTAATTATTATTTTATGCTTTAACTTGCTGTAACTTTGTTTTATAAATTTTATTTGTAAAGTAAAGTTACTTCCCTAATTTATAAATCACCATTACTGTGGAACCGGTGGGCAGTTAGACAATTTTACTACTAACAGATACAAAAGTGGGTGGTAGGTATAAAAAGGTTGACTACCCCTGATCTATAGCAAACAGCAAAATGAGCAAGGCTGTGGTGAATTGCTTCTTACGGTAACTAATATCACAAAGAGAATGACAATCAGTTAAATATATTGCTAAGCACAAAGAGTAACTAAAATATTTATCTCTGTTGTAAGGTATTAAAAGGGGAAATCTTTCAAAGTGGAAGCTTCAAGAAATTGCATTACAAGTTGTATAATTTGATTAGACTGACCTTAGGATAGAATAAAAATCTGCTTATTTCCATAATGTTGGCCTTCAACAGTATCAAAGATTAGATAATTTATCATGATATGCAAAACAGTTCTCAAGAATACCTAACTTAAAAAGGAGATCTCAGTGACTTCCAGCTCTGTGAATTTTGAGGTAGTGTGATAATCAAAATAATTTATATTTAAGTGAATCTGTGTTGTTCTGAAAGGCCTAGTCTTCCAGACAAGGGGAATGTATTTCCCACTTATCACTAGAACAAGTACAGACCAACTGAGGTAAGGTTAGTATACTCATTGCTGCCTTTATAACAAAACTCACATTGGATATGGAAACTTATTTGAATGGGGAGGCTACCGAAATTTAATGTACAAACTCACAACTCACCTTAGACACAAAATGTATCACCCTTATTTAAGAGTTAAAGGACTAACTGTAGCTCAATAAATTCAATAAAAAAGTTCAAGGATTATACCTATTGTATCACCTACCTTAGCTGAGTCCCTTACCCTTAATACCACCTACAAAGAAGCCATTGTCTTTACATGGACTCAAACTTTCATGCTGTATGAAGCCCCTCATACCAATGCTGCAAAATTCACAGAATTACACTCAGAATTGCAAGAGAACTTGAAGATGTTCTGACTCATCTCCTCACATAAACGTTACAGGTTTCATGCAATTTGGCATAATTGTTAAGATTATTTTCAGAATCCTTGATGTCTTAAAGTCTTATTTCCTTAGTAATAATAGTTTTCAATAAACTAAAACTCCTCTTTTATGAGGTTTCTAATTCTTTCTATCTTCTTTTTTTTTTTTTTTTTTTTTTTTTTTTTTTTTTTTTTTTTTTTTTGCTAGTGCCCTCCTCCCCAATCTCAGAATTACAGCTTTCTAGATTGTTATTTTTAGGAGCATAGTGACTCGTGGTCACTCACACATTAGAGATAACAATCCTTGTGGAATCTGTTGGGCTCAAAGAGCAAAGAGAGCACTGTATTTCAAGCATCACGCATATATTTTATCCCGTGCCACTAAATATGATACCATTCACAGCCACAAACCTTTGCAGTTCCGGGTTTTCTCCACCTTCCATGATCTTTTCTTGAAGCTTCAGATGATCAGGTATGCAAAGATCAAGACCCCTGATGTCATTCTAACAATGTCCAGTGCCATAGTATTTATGGCTTACCAGATACATAAGATTTTGCTCTATGAGGCCACTACACAATGTATAGTTTGTGCAAAAGCAATTTAGTTTACTTTCCATTTCAAGCACTGCCTTATTATATTTCTTATTGCAACAAGCACGCACCTTTTTTTTTTATTTCTAAAGAATTACCAGTAGAGGAAAAATTAGAAAGAGTGACCTAGAGGTGTAAGAATACACATTCCATTAGCAAGCTCACAAGCCACACAGAAAATTGGTGTTTTATATGTACTATTTGAAATTTGTGTTTAAAAAGCCATAAGTATCATAAATTGTTTGGCTATTAAAATCCTGGCAAAACCCCACTATGAAAAAGCCATTATTTAATACTAATGCCATCGTGTTCTCTCCCCTATGCTCTTAGAAACAAATATTGCCATTAGCACACTCGACTCGAAAGTCCATACTTGGCGAAATGGAAATGAACAAACTAAAGAAATGACCAAGATCATAGTCAATGCCAGTTTTCTTAGTGTGGCATGCCTCAGTGCTCACTAGGGCCTCTGTAACTGGAAGCACAGAGGGGGATATCAGTCTTCCACCAAGTTGTTCACCATTACCTGGAGCCAGATGGCTCTGCTCATCCCTGCATTTCCAGAGCCCTGTCTCCACAGGCACATCAAGTTTCAGACATGAATACTAAATTACAGACATCTTTAGTTTTGTAAAAAAAAAAAAAAAAAGTTGCTTAAAGATTAAGTTCATCATTCTAATATAGTGTGATCTAGTCTCCCTGCTCATACATTTTACTTAGAAAATATATGGTTTTACAGCAAAGTACCTCTATATATAGAGGCACCCAAACTGTATTTTCTCAAGCCAAGTGAATTAAAGGGGAAGAGAAAGGCTTAAAACAGAGTAGTGCCAAAAAGAGATAAAAGAGAAACTGAGCCTCAGAAAAAAATATGTCCAAGAAATGAAATTTCCTATAAGGTTTTCTTAAGCTGAGTTGTATGCACAACAATAATTATTTGGCTGCTTACTTCTCAGAGCTCTCAATTAAAAATAGTCACCATGAGATCTGTCACTATGCTTTACTAATTTGGGATGCCCTAACCTCACATTTGGGGCATCACACCTTCCTGTGACTAGGTTTATAAGCATTCACTCAGGAAAGCAACCTGAGTGTCGAAGGTGTAGAGGAAGGTTCTGAAGACCCAAGCTCATAGACACCATGTAGAATCAGGCCAGCCCCAAAAGGCTCCATCACTACAGAGGCAGAGTAAGTAGGTAAGAAAGGCAGATAATGTTCTCTCTCTCTCTCTCTCTCTCTCTCTCTCTCTCTCTCTTTCTCTCTCTCTTTCTCTCTCTCTTTCACACACACACACACACACACACACTCACTCACCTAAAGGGAGAGTCTGCCCTTTAGATTGACCTTATCTTCCTGTCAGCTTACACACAGAATTTGTTTTATCCAGAAGAGCCAACTACAGAGCCTGAGAAGAGGTGCCTTTTATGCACTGGAAATCAGATTTAGGAGCAAAAATAATCCAGGAAGCAGAGACTTCCAAGGCTAGTGCTAGTGGCAGTGAGTGAGAGCAGCTTGCCACAGAATTGTGGCCAGATGGGGCCCTGTGGGAAATGCTAAAAACTGGTCACCCTGGCACTCAGAGACTTAATGTAGTATCTGAAGACTATGCATATCAAGGCAGTGCTTAAGCACCTGACATGAAGAAGCCCTGGTGCTAGTCCACAAAGAACAAGGAGAATGCAGGCCTCACACCAAGCTTCCTGCCTGTTTCAATTTCAAGTGGTCTGCACAAAGCTCAAGATAGCTGACCTTAACACCTGTATGTCTGTCAATTTGTTTAAATCTCACTCTATTTTTTCTTTCTGAAAAGGAATTTTCTCCTTCCCCAAAAGTTGAATTTAAAGTCTAAGAGAGCACTTTTGTTTTCCAAAGTTTTCTCAAGGTCTACTTAATTCAGGAATCCCTTATTGACTTGGAGAGCTTTTAGAACTTGGGGCAGCAATGTAAGAGCCATCTTTTTCAGGAGAAAGCTCAATTGGCTATCACAAAAGACATCGAAGCATTTCTGAGATGATTCTGTCCTTCTAGCTACAGACAGACATACAAAGTGTGGAGAGAGGGGAATAAGATGGGGGGAGGGAGTCTGTAACCTTCTATTTAATTTTTAAAATCAGGAGCAAATATGAAGTGTTATAAATTTGGGAGACACACATCTGTTTTCTCTGGACTCCATATATTTTAAATATTACATAATTATTTGTTTTGTTTTTTTTAATTAAATGAAACTCAATAAGGAAAACTAAACAGTGAGAATTCAAAGGAATAATGAATTAGCCCATCTTCCAAATGTTTAGTAAGTCTTGCAAAATGAGGAATCTCACTTTAAGCAAATAAGATATGTAAAAATCCAGACTTATATACAAAGGAAATTGGTAAAGAGTTGGTTATCCCCATTACACAAAGGCCCTTCCTTTTGTGAAAGAATTCACCACAGTGTTTCTATAAATAAGGAGTGCCACCGGTGTGGTTAACATGGAGTCTAATTTATAAAACAAGCATTCTCTTGCTGCACAACTTTTCAGGCACACACTACTATTCGAAGTTATATCCACAAGTCCTCTTGTGAAAACTAGTCAGATTTGCTGTTATATGACAGACAACACTTTGAAGCTTCAGCAGAGGAACTTCTGTCAAGCAAAATGGAGTCCCATTGTGTGCCTGGATGAGTAATTTGCCTTCTCTGTAACTTTATTTTGTTATTATGTGGTGGAAATACTGTCCCCTAAACACCTTTTTCAGGAGTGCTAGGGAGCTGTGTGGTGCTAAGCAATATTTTTAAGCAAAATGCTGAATGATGGCAAATGAGATTTCTTTATAGGAGCCCAAGTTCCTGGACTTGGCAGAGTAGTTCTTCACATAGTTCCAGTACTTTGTCATCATTCCCCAGGGGGACACAGGGAAGCACTAACAGCCTGGATACACCACTGAAAGTGGAGTGACCCTCACCATGCAGTCCACACAAAAGCCACTGGTAACTACACAACAGCCAAAGAGGAAATGTAACTTGAAGAACATTTCCCTCTACAAACAACTGATCCTCTGGGACTTTCACTTCAAGCTTCTCAATTGTTCCAAGTAAATGAGGCTCACATTAAAAGCCAGCCAGTCACACATCAAGAAATCAAGCTCCTCTCAGTAGGGGAATATGGCCGCTTTATAGCCAGCCTCCGACCTCTCACACACAGGCCTGTTGTACAAATGATTTCGTTTACCCACATCTGAGACACTTGATTCTGCCAAGCTTGGCCTTTCCTAAGCCCTAGAAGCTGAAATACACATGCAGAGGGGTCAACATCTGAAACTCCAAGAAAATGCCTCAGATCCACTGCAGTGCCGTAATTGAAGGACTCCAACTTTGCCAAGAGGTGACTTCATCCTTTTTCAGTCCTCTAATTCTTAACAAGTGATACCCCAAGCCCCTAGCTTCAGTCTCTAGAAACACTATACTGAAGTCACAGCAAAGACTAGGGCAAGATTAGAGAGGCAGAGGTCTGCAGCTCCTCCCACCCTATAAGTATGACTTACAATCAGAGAAAATCCAGGAAGAGCCCCAGGGACCAAAAACAAGTGGACCTCTGATGGGAGGAATTTCAAAGTCTCAGCGCACTCTATGAAAAATGTTCTCCCTCCAATCCCCTAGGGAGAGAAATCTCAGGATCATTAGCAAGCTTCTGGCTGAGCTAAACTTTAGGGAAGGTGTATGGGGAGAGAACAATCTCTAAGGTAACCAGTTAATTGCCAATAAGGAATGGTAATAATAAATTAACAAATACTAATGTAAACTAACTGAGTTCTATGTCAGTTGCATGGAGACGACAGAGGCACAGTTAGTTTATTATGAAACTTATTTTGCAAGCAGATCCCCGCTGGGAAACACACTACCTGAGCTAGATGTGAAACCAGCCAGTGAGGTATAATTTAGGCGATAGGTGGCCCTAGAATGTGTCTTAGTAGAAATAGAGCCATCAATTTTTTATTAAATTTATTGGTGTAACATTGGTTAATTTCATTATATAAACTTCATATGTACAACTTTATAATATGACATCTTTATATAGCATTGCGTGCTCATCACCCAAAGTGCAAAAGAAAACTGGACTAAGCAGGCTGGAAAATATATGGTTTACACTGTTTTCCATGGCTTCTTTCTGCAGCCTGAGGATAACTTTTGACTCTTAGGGATACTACTTAGATGATTCCAAGACCCTGTCATAACAAGAAAAGTAAAATAAATAACGCTCACTGAAGGGTTTGTTGGTCTGTTTAAATTGGAAGTGGTGTTTTGTGTTATTTTCTTGCTATCCAAGCCAGCCTCAACATATCTATTAATTTTCCAGTGATTTTTGAATTTGACATATGACAGGTTTGTGGCTGCATTTTTAGTTTCTTAGCCTTTACTTTCACTCAAATGACTGCAAATCCCTAACTTTAAAACTGTTTTAGGGAACAAAGCATGCTGAGATTTTTTTTTCTTATTATTTTCTTCAAAGCCTAACTGGTGTTTTAGTTTCATTCTTTGCACTAAGATAACATGCATTGAGACTTTCTGTAGAATAATTGGAAGCATTTAATTTGATCTGCCACATACATCTTTGTTCTGCAAACTCTCTCACTCTTCCTACACTGCTATTAGTAAAATTGTTTGGTGAGTGACCACAGCAGAGTATGTATACACCCTTAAGAAGTCTCATATCAAAGATGCTACAGTTTGCTAGTAAAAGGTAAAAAAAAATAGAAAGAGAAAACTCAAGATTGAATTTGAAACCAAAATCTAAATCCCTATACACCTATGATTATTATTTCTTGGACAGAAGAAGCTCTTGTCCACTACCACTCTCTTAAAGCTGTCAACTTAGGAAAGTTTAACATTAGAAAACTAAATTTAAAAATGCCACACCAAAGACACTGGGTGTTTGGGCCATTTCACCCCTTCTGAAGGCAGGAAAAAGGTCCCACCCGGTCTCCATTACCAGGAAAATGAGTGTTATTTTCTTCCTCTAGCAATGACCACAGCTTTGGTGACAAAAAGGGAAATGCAGGAATGCTGATATACAAAGAAGTTACATTTTCCAGTATCCAGAAGTGCCCAGAAAGCATACTTCTGTTTCATAAAATGGGAATAAAAATCATTTGACATACCAAGGAGTCTCTAAAAATGTGAATGTTTTTAGAAAAATCTTAGCAAACTAACAAACTTACTTCTTTCTCCATTCTGTTTTTTTTTAACCTCCTTTTCCCTCTCTTCACCTCAAAGACCAACCCTCTCTCTCACACATATTCACTTATACATATGCTAAGTCTTTGGACTAAATAAACCAGGATGACAAGGAATGAATATTCACCTTTCAATTTAAAATATTTAAGAGATACCTGATATCACTAATTCTACAAAACTCTTCTGTAAATAGCAAGGGCATTCTCCAAATTCCTTCCTCAAATTTGCAGGAAAAAGCAAAAACTCTATGTAACTGATGTCCTGACCAACATCAGAGGAGTGATAAATACTGATATACAATCCAGGCAAAATAATCTCTGCAGTACTAAAGGCTGACCTTCAGTTATCCAGGCTAATGCTCCATTCCCTTTATTTTACTTACTTAACCTCATTTAAAGTCACACTGTTGATTTCTAGATCCAACAATGTTCAGCTGTGTCTAGGTTTGCAC
The DNA here is from genome assembly GCF_036850995.1 of Saccopteryx leptura. Classification (NCBI taxonomy): domain Eukaryota; kingdom Metazoa; phylum Chordata; class Mammalia; order Chiroptera; family Emballonuridae; genus Saccopteryx; species Saccopteryx leptura. Next base: position 83,019,243 of record NC_089516.1, on the reverse strand, counting down.
ACTAATGCAAAAGATACCCCAAATCAACAGCAACTTTTGTGAGCTCAACAGTTAATCCACATATATGTGATGGCAGGGCTACCACGGAAGGAGGAAAAGGATAATATCAAAGGGCCTACAAAGCAAAAACTCTTGTATTGCTTGCAGGAAAATCATGTGGGTGATCTTAGCTCCCCATTTGGACTATGAACCTTCTGATGTCAGAAGCTACATTTTACATTTATTTGGGATCCCCATGGTACCTACCATACAATTAAGCACACAGTATATACTCAAATAATGCTTACCAATTTGATCTAATCCCCTGGCAATAACCTTCAAAGTGTGGTGGAGTTCTGTGATGGAAGCAGTTCTGTCTCCCCTATAATGCCATTGCGAGTAAGCTTTGGAACTGATTCTGCAGCTAATGAAGGGAATGGGGTTTGTCACAAGGTAGACCAACAGAGGAACGTAATATGTGGTTACCTTTGGTCCCAATGTGGAGAGTAAGAATGTAACATATGCTTAAGAAAGCAATATTATCTTGAATTGAAATGACCTGTTACTTCTCTGTCTCCCTGTAAGGTCCTTGGGGTCAAGGATAAAGTGTTTTATTTTTGTATCTTTGGCAAGTACTAAAGTGCCTGGTATACTCAAAGTGTGCAATAAATGCTACTAGGTTGAATTAATAGACAAATTAAGAATGGTTTAATTAAATAATATGAAGAAAAAATAAGTGACATAAGGTCTAATACAAAGATTTCCATAGAATCATACAGTTGTCACATTGTAGTACTTATCACTCTGCACTATAATTGTTTAATTAATGTTGGTTTCTTGAATTAATTCATTAACTAATGAAAAATATAAAGAAAAGGTAGGAAATACATCAATATATACTATACCAGGAAAGGCAAATATCCCATCGTAACTGATATGAGCATTTATCACTCCATACAAATTACTTATTTATCGGCTTGTCTCCCCCATTAGAATGCACACTCCTTGAGATAAGAGACCAACTTTTTAATTTCTTTAACACCAAACACCAGAGCATTACCTTACAAAGAGTAGACACTCAACAAATATTAGCTAAATGTATGAATCAATCATTCCTGCTCTTCTATAAAGTTCACTGTACTTTAAATATCCTACCTAATCCATGTTGAGGGGCTGCTAGCATGGAAAGAAAAAGACAGGTAGGTGTCCTTTGTGCAGGAATTTGTGACAGATGCGGGTTAAATTTCCTGATTCATGCATGGCTGTGAGGGGGTCTCTTCCCCTTATAAATGGGTTTGTCCATTGAATTATCCAGGACTGTGTATTAGAAATACACACTCTTGGCCCAGTGGATAGAGCATTGGCCCAGCATGCAGACATCCTGGGTTTGATCCACAGTCAGGACACAACATGAGAAGAGATTATTTGCTTTTTTTCTTATCCTTCTAACCCTTCTCTTTCTCTTTCCCTCTCTCAGTGGCTGAATTGGTTCAAGGGTCAGCTGGGGAGCTGAGGAGAGTTCATTTGATTTGAGCATGGGCCCCAGATGGGGGTTGCCAGGAGGAACCTAGTTGGGGTGCATGAAGGAGTCTGTCTATTTCACCTCCTCTCACTTAAAAAAAAAAAGAAATGTACACTTAACCTCACTGTGTCTAGTGCACACTGTCTTGGCCTGACTAGCCCTAGATACTAGATCTGTGTGTTTTTGTTTTAAAAAAAATGGGAGGGGAGAGCATCTGGCTTTGAAGTCAAGGGATAGGATCAAAATTCAGACTTTCACTGGCTTTTCTAAATAATTGAAGCAATACTTTGTTTAAATCTGCCATATAATTTTAGAAAGAACACCAAAATCTTAGGCAAACCATGCAGACATAGTTATATGTCTCCTGTCCCCTCCAAGATTTCATAGACACCTAGGCTCATGTTTCTCTAGTGCCTTAAATTGATTCCATAAGTAATCACCAAACCTTCAGGATTCAATCATTTTGTCCATCTCCATAAGCAACATCAGTCAGTTAGCACCTGAAGACACAACCTTTTGCTTTCATTGTTTAAATATCCAATATGATTACTATAACCACACCACTTTGTAGCTCTTACCTATATAGAACCAGCCTAAATTTCTCTATGGTTATAAGTGCCTAGGGAGTCACACTTAGGTGTACAGGCCATTACAACAGTGATTCTGCAATTATTGTCCTATTCAGACCCTTTGCATTGTGCAATGTCATATTATTCCTTGTATCAATCCTGCATGGTAGATGTGCCCATATTGTTGATGAGGAAAGAAAGACTCAGAGAGATTCCATAGCAAGAAGTATTACCCAGATTCAAAATCATGGTCTATTTAATTCCACTACATAGCACTATTTCTTCCTCTGCATTGCTGAATTCTTGGGGGTCTGCAAGTAGTCCTTCAAAAAGTCTGTAGTCTAGTCCTTAGTACTAGTCATTGACACTCATAATTGTAACTAAGCCTTCTTAAACATAATATTAGATTTTTCAATAAATTCTCATTTATAGATTTATAGATTAAAAGTATTAGGTGTTTTTCTTGCTGGCAGAATATCGTCATTTTCTTACTGAAACCACTGCTTTTTGGTTCCATTAATTCTGAGGAGAATTATTTTTTTAGGAATTAGGAGAAACAATCAATGCAAGGGATCGTAAAGCCTTTGCCTTTCAAAATTGATACAAATACTATGAGGCCATTTTATATGCATCATAGCTCAGGTATGTCAGGCTGAATTATTTCTGAGGCAGGAAAGTGACACTGAAAGAGCACTTGCCAAAAAGTTATAGAGCCCTGTGATCTAGTCCTCTCTCTTTCTTAATGTCCTGCTCTGTGAGTCTGAACAAGTTCTGTAGCATCTCTGGGTCTCCATTTCATCATCTACTGAAGGTCAGTGTACCAAGATACCTGATTGCAAGAATCAAAGGAGACAATGGTTGTAAAGGTGCTTCAAAAAATCAAAAGTACTCTCCAAGTAGGCAATATTCCTTTCATTAGTGGCCTGGAACGGGGCATATGCCTCCCAGTGCATCAAGTTTTCAACCAAAGAGAGACTTAAGCAATTCATGAAAATATAAAATCATCTTAAGAACTGTTATTTATAGCCTTTCACCAAGCCATCTACCCTCTATCAATCACATTTTCAGACTACAACCCTGAGATATTTAAATAGACAGCAAACACTGAACCATATAGAGTTTTTTTAATGTTTTGCTTTTAAAACATTCATTCTCAGTAAAGGCAAACAGAACTAATTCAAATGCACAGTTAATTTTTGAAATTTTCATAATTTTAAGTTCATTTGTCAAACATCACCGTAAAAACTACCAAGAAATGGCAAAATTGTTTCAAACAATTAGCCTTCATTTAACCAGCACACCCATATTTTCAGCAAAGCATGCATATAACCAAAGAAAAAGTCAAAAGGGGATTTAGGAGGTTGAATCACTCTCACATTGGGAAACTGGCCCTTGAGCATTCTAGGCTTCATTCATTTTCAACATTACTTGCTGACTCTTTCGCTGCCACTTTAACTGGAATAAGGGTACCACTGGCTTTCAAGCATGCCGCATCGCAACAGGTGGAGCCGATTTTTACTATGCGAGAATATCATACAGGGACTTCAAAGGCTCATCCCCTTTGAGCTCTCACTCCCAAAGTCCACCCCTACAGAGGCCGAATATGTTGGGTTACCTATTGCCTCAAGAAGCACTGATAGCAAACCTGGGTTATGGAAATGGTCTCAGGCAGAGAAGCTCTCTCTACTCTTGCCAGGGAATGTTCCACTGTAGGGGATTATGGGGATGAGCTTTTGGGTGGACCTCATAGAGACCCTTAATTGCACTCACCTCTGGCAGAGGCACACCATTGATGATCAGGTCTGGCTGCTGGGGACCCTGGCTGTCAAAAGAGTGATGAAAGATATGGTTGGCACTGATATTGCAGGTACTCTCGTTTTCCACATTCATGAAAGTGCTCTCAGAGCTGCGGCAGCCCATGGGCAGCGTCTGCTGGTGGTGGTCGAAATAGTTGAGGGACGAGGTCAGGGAGGAGCAACTGACAACATTCATCTTGTCTGCCTCCTCCACATCTCGGGGTACCAGGCGGATGTCATTCTTACTGATTTTTTTCTTCTTGCTTGATTTCCTTTGATGCCCATAGGAGTACTCAGCGATTCTATGTGACAGAAAAGGCAGCATGTATCGCTAACGCCCTCCCAAACCATGCATTGACTAATAAACTTTTAGCACCCCAGAAGTTGTACCCAGTCTTTACTCCAACTTCTTATAGGGGTGCACTATATCACCTAATTGCTCCTTGTGCTTTTTATATTGGAAAACAAGCTGAGGGCCATAAACTTTTCATATTAAACATAGTAACCACCCACTCCATCCCTCAAAAAAAAAGTTTTTGTATTTAGTTAGGATTTGGAATCTCTCCGTGTCAGTGGTCATTTTGCAAAGTTAGAGGGATGGGGGAAGTTGAGTCTATGGGAGGTAAATCATAAAAATTCTCAAATCTAGAGGTTCCTTGGAACCCAAAGGAACTTCTGGGTGAAAAAAAGGAAGCAAATTGTAATTAAACTGAAGAGGAGGTAGAAGGATATGAAAAATAACCTTCTTTTTAGTTCCTCCAGGCATTTGCCATGTAACCAACACCCTCAATCAGGTTTCTCTCTGATAGACCTGATGAGTTTTGAACTGGGGTAGGAGACCCGATCCTGTCCTTTGACACATCCTCAGCCCCCTCCTCCACACCCTCCACTCCTCTGCTTTAGCCCTGCTCCCTTCCACTCTCCACCCCACCAGCCTCTCCTAGAATCTAATGGAGAACCCATTTGAATGAGGGGAAATGCCTCTTTACCTCTTTCCCCTTAGGCACATTTTCTCCTCAGCCTTTTTGTCGTGCTCCTCGCTAATGGGAGAAATCGAGATGCAATGCTGACACTTGCTGTTTTGTCCTTTTATAAAACAGCTCGGGAGA